>NC_063169.1:71805864-72105864 GCF_023159225.1 Perognathus longimembris pacificus
GTCCTGATCACTGCGGGGCCGTGTCCTCCGTATTCTGATCACTGCGGAGCCGTGTCCTCCGTGTCCTGATCACTGCAGAGCCGTGTCTTCCATGTCCTGATCACTGTGGAGCCGTGTCCTCCGTATCCTGATCACTGTGGAGCTGTCCTCCATGTCCTCTGTGTCCTCCATGTCCTGATCACTGCGGAGCCGTGTCCTCCATGTCCTGATCACTGCAGAGCTATGTCCTCCGTGTCCTGGTCATGTCCTGATCACTGCAGAGCCGTGTCCACCATGTTCTGATCATATGGAGCCATGTCCTCCATGTCCTGATGACCATGGAGCCTTTTCCTCTGTGTCCTGATCACTGCAGAGGAATGTTTGTGCTCAGTGCACCTCACACTGAGGACCTGAGTAGGAGTTGGGGAACCTCATGCAGGAGGGGCCCCACCTCACAGTCAAGGGCAGGGAGATAATGCCTATCCCAGCAGGACAGCTCAGCATGGAGTCCCGCACAGCACGGCGGCAGGCTCTAGCTCAGCTCCCCACCCCCTTCCTGTGCAGAGCAGGAGCCCCTGCAAGCCAAGCTTCCACGAAGCAGGGGGCAAGTAGATACCTTTGCACCTACGAAACAACGCCAGGAGAAATGGATGAAGCACAGTGTGAAAGACGTACAGTAATGTGCATGGAAATGAAATGTTAACAGGTGAAGGGGAAGGTTTCAAGGGCCATTCACGACTCCCAAAACAGGATGAAGCAATCCATTCACCTGCTTGGCCTCCAAAGACTGGACCTGCCTCAGACCAAAGCCAAAACCAACACACTGCACCTCCCACCGTCCTCTTCAGCAGGGAAACCCGGGTACTTACTACCAGCATCCCATAGACTCTGGAGACGGCGTGACGCAGTCGGGACAGCATGCTGCTCGTGGGGGGGGGGAGGGGGAAGCAGTTGGGCCTCACTCCTCTGGAGGGAGAATGTGCACATCCAGGAGCAGGCCTTCCCGCGGTGCTAATAAACCCCAGGCCAGCGCTCACCCCGGATCCTCGCAAAGTCAGCCCGGGGCAAGATGCAATCGCCGGAGGCCGGGATGGAGCCAGACCACATTTAGTAACCGACGTATCCAAGCCCGTGGGGTCATGGGCTTAATATAGGCTTGCTCCTTCTCCTGGCCGCGGTGGCGAGTGCGGGAGCGCCCTTGCCAGCCTGCGTGTCCACCTGTCTTGAGAGAAGCCCAGACTGGAGAGCTCTCCCACGCAGCATGGGGGAGATGACCACGATCGTCGTTTGTGTGTTTCGGTCTCAATTATGTTGGCAACTTTCGAGCTCTCATTTCCCGGCTCCCTGGCAGGCTCCATCCCGAAGGCAGCTGAGCCACAGAGAATGCAAGCCCTGCCTCTGGAGGCCACGGGCGGGCGGGGACGCATGGCCCCTGAGTTCCGGGCCACCCAGGGCCCCTCGATCACCGCCGCCCTCAGATCTCCGGCCACAAGTATCTGAAGCGCGTTCAGACGGTTCCCAGAAATGTCCTACAAAGCATTCATGAAGCATCTCCTCCTCCGGGGCGCTTCAGTACTTCATGAATCTACCTTGCAGAATAGTAACCAAGCCCGCCTTTCCCACGACAGCCTTTGCATGCACGAAACACGTCCATTGTGTGTTTGTAATTCTCATGTTTCAGCAACTGGTGACACATAATTGGGGCAGCCGAAGTCTCCATGTCAAAACACAAGGTTAGCACCGGCTCTACCTCCGTGTCTGTCCCCGTGGGTCACAGCAAGACCAGCACAGACTCCACGCCCTCACACGGGAAAGCTGGCCTGGAGGCTGCAGCTCACCACCACCGCGCAGAGCAGCTCACCACCGCGTAGAGCAGCTCACCACCGCGCAGAGCAGCTCACCACCACCGCGCAGAGCAGCTCACCACCGCGCAGAGCAGCTCACCACCGCGCAGAGCAGCTCACCACCGCGCAGAGCAGCTCACCACCGCGTAAAGCAGCTCACCACCGCGCAGAGCAGCTCACCACCACCACGCAGAGCAGCTCACCACCGCGTAGGGCAGCTCACCACCGCGCAGAGCAGCTCACCACCACCGCACAGAGCAGCTCACCACCGCGCAGAGCAGCTCACCACCGCGCAGAGCAGCTCACCACCGCGTAGAGCAGCTCACCACCACCGCGCAGAGCAGCTCACCACCGCGTAGAGCAGCTCACCACCACCGCGCAGAGCAGCTCACCACCACGCAGAGCAGCTCACCACCGCGCAGAGCAGCTCACCACTGCGCAGAGCAGCTCACCACCGCGCAGAGCAGCTCACCACCACCACGCAGAGCAGCTCACCACCGCGCAGAGCAGCTCACCACCACCACGCAGAGCAGCTCACCACCGCGCAGAGCAGCTCACCACCACCGCGCAGAGCAGCTCACCACCACCGCGCAGAGCAGCTCACCACCGCGCAGAGCAGCTCACCACCACCGCGCAGAGCAGCTCACCACCACCGCGTAGAGCAGCTCACCACCGCGCAGAGCAGCTCACCACCGCGCAGAGCAGCTCACCACCGCGCAGAGCAGCTCACCACCGCGCAGAGCAGCTCACCACCGCGCAGAGCAGCTCACCACCACCGCGCAGAGCAGCTCACCACCACCGCGCAGAGCAGCTCACCACCACCGCGCAGAGCAGCTCACCACCACCGCGCAGAGCAGCTCACCACCGCGTAGAGCAGCTCACCACCGCGCAGAGCAGCTCACCACCACCACGCAGAGCAGCTCACCACCGCGCAGAGCAGCTCACCACCGCGCAGAGCAGCTCACCACCGCGCAGAGCAGCTCACCACCGCGCAGAGCAGCTCACCACCACCACGCAGAGCAGCTCACCACCGCGCAGAGCAGCTCACCACCGCGCAGAGCAGCTCACCACCTCCGCGCACACCACCGCGCAGAGCAGCTCACCACCGCGCAGAGCAGCTCACCACCGCGCAGAGCAGCTCACCACCACCGCGCAGAGCAGCTCACCACCGCGCAGAGCAGCTCACCACCGCGCAGAGCAGCTCACCACCACCGCGTAGAGCAGCTCACCACCGCGCAGAGCAGCTCACCACCGCGCAGAGCAGCTCACCACCACCGCGTAGAGCAGCTCACCACCGCGCAGAGCAGCTCACCACCGCGCAGAGCAGCTCACCACCACCACGCAGAGCAGCTCACCACCACCGCGCAGAGCAGCTCACCACCACCGCGCAGAGCAGCTCACCACCGCATAGAGCAGCTCACCACCGCGCAGAGCAGCTCACCACCGCGCAGAGCAGCTCACCACCGCGCAGAGCAGCTCACCACCACCACGCAGAGCAGCTCACCACCGCATAGAGCAGCTCACCACCGCGCAGAGCAGCTCACCACCGCGCAGAGCAGCTCACCACCACCGCGCAGAGCAGCTCACCACCGCATAGAGCAGCTCACCACCGCGCAGAGCAGCTCACCACCGCGCAGAGCAGCTCACCACCACCGCGCAGAGCAGCTCACCACCGCGCAGAGCAGCTTACCACCGCACAGAGCAGCTCGCCACCGCGCAGAGCAGCTCACCACCGCGTAGAGCAGCTCGCCACCGCGCAGAGTGGCTTCTGCAGCAGGAGACAGGCCGACGTGGCCAGCCTGCAAAAGCAAGGAACCTGGAAGGAAACACAAGTAGACACAACCTGACTGCCTCCAGGGAGAGTTCTGAGCCTGGACTGCTCCTCTACGAGGCCCTGGATCAGAGAGACCTGCAGGGGCACGTTCTGGAGGCAGGAAGCAAGGGCCCTGGGGAGGTGGAGGAGAAGCTCTGGAGATGACAGGAAGCAAGGGGCCCTGGGAAGGCGGAGGAGACGCTCTGGAGGTGACAGGAAGCGAGGGCCCTGGAAGGGAGATGACAGGAAGCGAGGGCCCTGGGAAGCCGGAGGAGAAGCTCTGGAGGTGACAGGAAGCGAGGGCCCTGGGAAGGGAGATGACAGGAAGCGAGGGGCCTGGGGAGGTGGAGGAGAAGCTCTGGAGGTGACAGGAAGCGAGGGCCCTGGGAAGGCGGAGGAGAAGCTCTGGAGGTGACAGGAAGCGAGGGCCCTGGGAAGGGAGATGACAGGAAGCGAGGGGCCTGGGGAGGTGGAGGAGAAGCTCTGGAGGTGACAGGAAGCGAGGGCCCTGGGAAGGCGGAGGAGAAGCTTTGGAGATGACAGGAAGCGAGGGCCCTGGGGAGGTGGAGGAGAAGCTCTGGAGGTGACAGGAAGCGAGGGCTCTGGGGAGCTCAAGTTTAGGGACAAAGTTATCCAGTGGGACAGAGCCCCCATTCCTTTGGGCGCTGGCGGCCGAGGCCTGCAATCCCAGCTAATCAAGAGGATGGATTCCAAGGATGGCGGCCGGAAGCCCGCCTGGAAGCCAGGTTCACGCGAGGTGTCCTGCGTGAGTATTTCTGTGTCTTGCCCCGGGCTGTGGCCTGGAGCGCCACCGAGCTGCCTGGTGAAGCAGGCCCACCGCTCCCCACAGCCAGCCGCAGCCACGCACCCCCTTCACATGCAGGGTGAGGGCGCACAAGGCTTTCTGGGGTTAAAGATGAAGCCCCCAGAGATGCCAGACGACAGCCAGCATCCGCTCAGAGCCTGCGAGGTGGGACACCGGGGAGGAAACGCCCTCGACGCCCCCACTCCAGCCTCACGCTCACCAGCGGCCGCGGCTCCTGCCGGCCACGGGTCCCCAGTGCACACTCCCAGCCTCACGGCCGGGGCTGAGAACTCGCCGTGTCCCCTCACTGGAGATGGAGGGGGACACACCAGCACCGACGACAAAGAGGGAGCACACAGTCCCCTCAGAACCACAGTCACGGGAGGTAGCAGATGCTTCTACCGCTCCTGACAGGCTGAGGGGCGGCGTCACCCAGACACAGCAGCCCCGCAGCAATCCACAGCCGCCCGGCCCGCCTGCTGCGGGGGAGCGGAGGACGGGGCTGTCCACAGACCAGCGCACAAGACGACCTCCCGAAACGGGCGTCGGGCGCGGAGCGGGAGAACAGCGAGAGGGAGCGAGCCCCGCCCGGCTCGACGCCTCCCTCGCCTCCCCAGAGCTCCCGCTCACTAAACGAAATAATCGAGAGAAACACCAAGACCGACCAAGAGCACACGTAATTAACAAGGGCGGGTCTCCCCGTGGTGGACGGGGCACACCGCGGCCGTGTGTGTCTACAGGACCGCGTCCCCACCGCGTCCCCACCGCGGTCCCGGAGCGGGGGCCCCCCCCCCGGCAGCCACGTCCAAGCCAGGACTTCCCACGGGGAGACGACAGGGGACGGCCAAGCCTCCCTCTGCTCAGTGACGCCCGGTGAGGTCTGATGTGTGTGTGCTGCGTGTGTGCGTGCGAGCAGGCGTGCTAAGTGCGTGCTCCGTCACTCGGCTGAACCCCACCCTGGGTGGGTGCTTTCGACTCTCCAGGGTGGAGTCACGGACATCCGTGCAGCGCATTGCTCGAGGCAGATCCGCCGGTGTGGCCGGCCCGCTGTGTGCCCGGCCCTGGAGCGTGTTCTAGAAGCATCGTCCCAGTGTAAAGAGCAGACCCCACCGCCGGCCCGCGGGGTCAAGCGAGTCCTCGGGGGGCCCCGTGCGGGCTGCACTGGGTCTGCAGGGACGGCTCCACAGCAGGGCCTCGCTAGGCTGAGGGGAGGGAGGCGGAACCGGCCTCCCCCGAGGCCCACCGAGACTCACCTCGTCCTGACATTGCTCCACTAGGATGTGGCTCACAATGATCCGCTCGCGTGGCCCAGCCGCGTGGACAGATGTAACGGGAGGCTCCCGGAGGGCTCAGCCTGCTGGCTGGGCAGCTCTACAGACACGAGTCCTAGGTCTAGCAGGGAAACTCGCTTTTGCAAAATAATAACAGCAGAAGTATCCAGAAGCCCTCATCCAACCAATCCTCAGCGTTAGACCACTCACTGACACACTCAGACGCCCTCGGGAGCAACGTCACCCCGCCGGCCTCGAGGCGGGGGGAGGCAGCGTCTGTTGGGCCGTGGACGGAGCCCTTTGCTCCTCCCACCCGTGGGGAAGCCCCGCCTCCCTCCCGGACCACGCCCTGCCGGAGCCCTCCTCCTTCCCTCACACCCCGCGGTCCACTTAGTTTTCACTTTTTAACGTCAAAGCTGCCACTCGCACCACGGACACAACGCATGAACACACTGCCTTTTGTACAAACATGGAGACTCATGAGCCACGGCGGGTGTGGCCGGCCTGGGCGAGGGGTGCCCGCTGCCCTCTGGGGGACCCCCCCCGTCTCCTACAGCATCATGCAGTGTGTGTGAGTAATTCACACGTCACGAGACGTGGCCTTGGAAGCCTCCCGATTTGCTCGACGGTTAAAAGCGGAGGGCTGGGAGGAAGGAGAAGCCCCGGCCACCTCCGGCATCCTCGTGGGGCCGAGGGAGGGCCGACTCCCACGCGCTGACTGGAGCCCTGCGCAGCCCCGCGGCCCGGCGGGCCCGGCTCCGTTGCCCCTCACGACCCCAGCTTTCTTGGAAGACACACAATCGCTGTTTCAAAGGAACACTGGACACGGAATCCGGAAAGCTGAACACGCAGCACGGGGTGCTTCCCAACCACCCCGGGTGCCATTCACCGGGCTACGCCCAGCGGGCCGGCGTTGCTTCAGCTCCCGAGGCAGAGCCATCATTGCACAACTAACGGCTCGTGGTTCCCCTAGAATGTCAGCGTTTCAGCGCGACTGCGTCGCTCTCCACCTGCAGACGCGTATCCCAGTGTGCTTTGCCAGACTCTGGGCAGCACAAGACAACCGGAGAAAGCGAGAGAGACTCCACGCCGCGACCCACGCCGGCCCACGGGGAGACGAGCCCACGCGCGCCTCTTACCTCCGAGGACTCGGCTGGCTGAGTCTCCACCGGGGTCTGGTCCCCCTTGCCCTGCGGAGGCAGAGAGAGAAGAGGCTGTGTGAGTCTCCGGGGGGCACCCGGGCCGCAGACCTCCGACGAGACGCGGCCGTGGGCACCCACCGCGCCTGCGCGCTTCTTGCTTCGGAACATGAGTCTCCACATGGCTCCAGCCGGCCCGCGCCCTTAGAGGAGACCCGGAGAAGGGAACTGGCGACTCCTGTGCAACTCGTAGAACCCCACGAGGGGAAGTGTGCCCATCCCCTATCTCAGACTCCAACGGACCAATGTCACGGTGTCAGCTGGGGGCCGCAGCGCACACCCAGCGGGGTGCACCGCCCCCACCGGCAGCGCCCCGCGGCGCCTGGGACTGCCGAAGCCACTTGAACCCCCGGGCGTAGCCTTAACTGCAACCTGCAAGCTTGCACTCGGTGGAAATGCCAGTCATGCTTAGTCATCAAGGCCCCCACAGAGGCCCGCACCGCCCGGACTCCCCGTGTGATCCCCAGCTCCCCTGGCCCACCAGGGTTTGGAGGCAAGCTGGAGACTGTCCCCGGCCCTGCGCTGTGAGACCCGAGGGCAGAGCCCCCCCCCTCCGTCCCTGCCTTCGGACACCCGATATTCCGGCTCACAGTGGCTGTGTGTCTGCGTGGTCCAGGGCTTCCCCCACCGCGTCTTCCCTGCGCTCCTTGGCTCGGACCCACCAATGAAAAAGAAAAACGCTCACTTCAAACTCATCTCCCGCGGTCCCCACCAGCAGCCCTCCTTCAAAGGCCAGCGGCAGAGGGTGGGGGCGACCGTCGGAATGGAAAGAGACAGTCGAGGGGGATCCAGGGCTTGGGGCCGCCCTGGACTGCCACAGGTCACCGACACCACACACTTCGGGGTGTGTCCTCCCCGTAGGAGGCCATTACCCCAACCGCTGCCCCTCTGTACAGGCCCGGCACCCCGGGCTTTACCATCGCCCATGTCCCCACACGGTGGGTGGGTCTGGCCAGTGGCTCTCCTCCCCAGGAACAGTTAGCAGCTGTATGTCTCCCTCTGGGCACAGAATCCTGGCCCCGGAGCCCCGGGGTGCAAAGGAACCTATGCGATACTGAAACACATGTTCCCAGGAGAGACCACAAATGCTTCTAGAAACATTCCCACAGGACCGAAGAGTCCATCCTGTAGCCAGCAGCATCCGAATTTTATTTTATTTATGTGCTACAGTCTTGGGGCTTGAGCGCTGGGCTTGGATGCTGTCCCTAAGCTTTGGTGCTCAAGGCTAGAGCTCTACTACTTGAGCCTCAGTTCCACTTCAAGCTTTTTGTGGTTTATTGGAGCTAGGAATCTCGTAGACTTTCCTATCTGGCCTGGCTTTGAACTGCAGTCCTCAGATCTCAGCCTCCTGAGTAGCTAAGATTACAGGTGTGATTCACCCGCACCCGGCTTTGCACTTTATTTTCTATAAAGTTGCATACACTATTTTATATAATTGGGCCATGTAGTCCATTTCAAGATTCCGTCCTTTTGAACTTGCTTGGAGATTAGCAAATGGTTTGTTTTAACTGATGGGTTTGCTGGAAGTTTGGGGGTCATCATGGATTCTTACGTGCCCTCGATGGTTCTGAGCCCCACTTCGGGCCTCACCCCAAGATGCAAAGGATCCATTCACGCCATCTCCACCCTGTGCCGCTAGGTGTCAGCAGAGGCCACCAGACAGCCCGCAGTTGAAAGCTGGAAATCTGTTCTTAACCATGAAAGGCAAGCTTGCATTTCCTTTATGGCTAAGGATATATTTCCAAATATTTATTGCCCACTTGTACGTAGCTTTTTGAGAACTTTATGTTTAAGGTATCGATTGTGGGTTTTTTTTTTTATGCTCAGTGTTGTGGTTTTGGTTTTAACTCTGTGTATCCTGGATTGTAATCCCATCGATACGTAGCTGGCAAGGACTTCTCTGTGTTCTGTGGGTTGTCTCTTTACTCTGGTGAATGTCCCCGTACCGTGCAGAGCTCACAGTAGCTGAGCCACGGAGTCAGCCCAGGGGGCCCTCAGCAATGGGCAGATCAGGAAAAATGTATATAATATAAATCATACAGTCACGCAGGAGAACGAAAGGAGTTCATTTACAGACTACAGCTGGAACTTGGGGTCATCTCTTAAGTGACATAAGCCGGGTCAGAAAGACATCACGTTTTCTCATGGGCTGAATCTAGATTTAGAAGGCATGCAAGCAGGGGAACAAATGAAGTATAGTGTAAAAATGTCACAACAAAACCCACTGTTCTGTAACATTGATGATAAAATGGACATTCTCGAACCCACGAGCCGCCGAAGTTACTTTGCTTGCCCAGGGAAAGGCACGTTCGTGTATTTTTGAAGGGTGATGGACGGCGGGTTGTCAAATGGCCACGGTGATTAGATTTCCTGTAAACACCGAGGAATGAATGACGCAAGGGTTTCATTTTAAATACCCGCGTTGGTTAAGTGCCTGAGGACACGGCCAGGTCACTGGGGAAAGGAGTGTCTTCTGGAGTCAGGGGAGACGAAGCCCGCGGCTCCACCCGAGGAGCCGAGTGCGAGCTGTCTCCATTTACACAACACTTAGAAAACTGAGCTTCTACGCCAGCACCGGCGGCTCGGCGGGGGATGAGAGGAGCCGGAGTGAGAGCCGGGGGTGCCACACTCGCGTGTGTGAGAGCCGTGCACCGCGTGTGAGAGCCGGGGGTGCCACACTCGCGTGTGAGAGCCGTGCACCGCGTGTGAGAGCCGGGGGTGCCACACTCGCGTGTGAGAGCCGTGCACCGCGTGTGAGAGCCGGGGGTGCCACACTCGCGTGTGAGAGCCGTGCACCGCATGTGAGAGCCGTGGGTGCCACACTCGCGTGTGAGAACCACGCACCGTGTGTGAGAGCCGTGTGTGCCACACTCGCGTGTGAGAGGCGTGTGTGCCACACTCGCGTGTGAGAACTGCGCACCGCGTGTGAGAGCCGTGGGTGCCACACTCACGTGTGAGAGCCATGCACCGCATGTGAGAGCTGTGTGTGCCACACTCGCGTGTGAGAGCCTGTGTGAGAGCCGTGGGTGCCACACTCGCGTGTGAGAGCCGTGCACCGCGCTCACGGGGAGTCCGCGGCGGGCGTGCCGGCCGCGTTGGCAGCTGCTCAGCGACGGCGCGGCGGCTTCTAACTCTGAGCCCGTGGGTTCTTTCAGCTCCGTGGGTTCTTTCAGCTCCGTGGGTTTCCCACACTGCCAGGGGTTGAGAGAGCCCGGTCCTGTCGCCGACTTCATTTCCGACAGGCGGACAATAGCCGTGCATGGCCGGGGGGCGACAGGCTCAGAGTGACAGAGAGGCCCAGTCACACCACGCTGGACGTGGCGCGGAGGCAGCCTGCAGCGCGCCACGAATGCGGAAAACACCACGCTGGACGTGGCACGGAGGCAGCGAGCCACGAACGCAGAAAACACCACGCTGGACGTGGCGCGGAGGCAGCGAGCCATGAACGCGGAAAACACCACACTGGACGTGGCATGGAGGCAGCGAGCCACGAACGCGGAAAACACCACGCTGGACGTGGCGCGGAGGCAGCGAGCCACGAACACGGAAAACACCACGCTGGACGTGGCACGGAGGCAGCCTGCAGCGAGCCACGAACACGGAAAACACCACGCTGGACGTGGCACGGAGGCAGCGAGCCACGAACACGGAAAACACCACGCTGGACGTGGCACGGAGGCAGCGAGCCATGAACGCGGAAAACCTCCCGGGAGGAAGAGACGCTGCTCCCCAGGCTGACCGTCGGATCGGAGTCAAATGGTCAGTGTTCAACGACAACATTCACACGGCATACGGAGAGAAGTACGGGTCACTCGTAAGGAAAAATGACTAACAAGAAACCCACCGGGAAGGACACCTGCTGGAAGGAGCTTAGTCACTTGCTTTGTCTTCCGGCGGTCCTGGAGATTGAACGCGGGGCCTGTGCTTGCTAAGGCTCGCTGTCGCGTGGGCCACGCCTCCAGTTCTTCTTAGCTGGGGTCTCCTGTGCGGGCTGGAGGCGGCCCGGGCTGCGGTCCTCCTGCCTATGACCTCGGACAGAGCTGGAAGCACAGGTGTGCACTGCCATGCCTGGTTTGCTTGTTCAAACCTAGCCTCACTTCTAGCTCCTGTTGGCCTTGAGCTGCAATTAGACCAAGAGTGTAGAGCGTGAACAGTGATCAGACAAAGCAACCAAAACCGAATCCCGGCACTGTCCCAGAACTAACGTGGAGAAAGCCGTGTGAGCGGCTCATTAGCAACACAGAACGATCAATACACACACCGAAAACTTAAAAGAAGCCACAAGAAGGCTGAAAAGTACAGTCACTCAAATGGAAAAGTAAATCACCAATGTTCTCACGGGCAGATTTGAGAAAGTGAAAGAATCAACACATCTGAAGGCAGGAAACAGGAAGAGGAAGAAAAAGTATGGGAGAAAATGTTATGGGGGGGGTGACTAAAGAACTCAAGGGACATGGTCGATCACAGCGCATGTGCCGTAGGGGTGAGGGAGCAGAGACAGAGACAGAGAGAGAGAGAGAGAGAGAGAGAGGAGAGCACTTGATGAGCTAAGGGCTGAACACGCCCACGCCCCGTGAAGGCATGAGTGTGAACATCCACGCAGCAGCTCGTAGTGGACGCATTCTAAACCAACCGTAGGAAGTGCTCAGAAAGCAGCTGGCTATTGTCTTAACAAACAACTCAAAGAAAACCAGCCATGGATCCTACATCTAGCCAAACTGCATTTCAAAATGGAGTCAGAAGTGAAGAAATGCCCAGCTACAACCTGAGGTCATCGTCACTACCATTCCTGCCTTGCAGCATTGCTGGGGGGGGGGGGGGGGGAGTGTCCCCTGAAGGTTGAAACAAAACAGGAGAACCCTAGAAAGAAACGCAGATCTTAGCAACGCGAGGTCACCGGGGCCAGAGGGCGCCGCCCCGCCGCCTGTTGGTCTTGGTGATTGAGGGTCGTCGGGTGACAAAGGTGGAAACGTACTCGGAACCGAGAAGAGGGGAGGGCGCCGCGAACCACAAAAGAGGAAGCGGACCGTGGGGGACGCGGGGAGACAGGAGGAGGACGGAGAGAGTCAGGTCTGCGCGGCCCCAGGTGGGTGCACGGAGGCCGAAAGCTCCGCCCCGGGTAGACAGGCTGACCCAGAAATAAAGAGCTCTGAGCCAATGGTTCACTGGGGGGGAGGGGAGGGGGAGGAGGGCCGGGCTTGAATCCAGCTGCTCCTCCGCTCCTTTCTGGGCGGGCCGCCCCCAGGACACGGAGACCCCAATCTGCCCCCCTCAGGTTCCACGTCGCAGTGGGACGGCAGCGTCTCTCCCTCGAGACGGAATCGCACAGACTGGCGTCCCGGGCTGGTCTGGAACCGCGGGGCTCCCGACTGCGCACAGCCGGGTGGACAGGAGGCTGGGTGACGAGGTGACGGGCCCGCCCCACGGGGAGTCCCACCCCCGGACGCGTGTGCGGCCTGCGCGAGCCAAAACAACCGCGACGGGAAAGGGTCAGGAACCCTCCCCGCAGGGCGGAGGCCGGGACTCGGGAACCCTCCCCGCAGGGCGGAGGCCGGGACTCGGGAACCCTCCCCGCAGGGCGGAGGCCGGGACTCGGGAACCCTCCCCGCAGGGCGGAGGCCGGGACTCGGGAACCCTCCCCGCAGGGCGGAGGCCGGGACTCGGGAACCCTCCCCGCAGGGCGGAGGCCGGGACTCGGGAACCCTCCCCGCAGGGCGGAGGCCGGGACTCGGGAACCCTCCCCGCAGGGCGGAGGCCGGGACTCGGGAACCCTCCCCGCAGGGCGGAGGCCGGGACTCGGGAACCCTCCCCGCAGGGCGGAGGCCGGGACTCGGGAACCCTCCCCGCAGGGCGGAGGCCGGGACTCGGGAACCCTCCCCGCAGGGCGGAGGCCGGGACTCGGGAACCCTCCCCGCAGGGCGGAGGCCGGGACTCGGGAACCCTCCCCGCAGGGCGGAGGCCGGGACTCGGGAACCCTCCCCGCAGGGCGGAGGGCTTCCCGTCCCTTGCATTCCCCCGACTGCTGTGGGGTCCCGGGAGGCCTGGAGGGTCCCCGCCGGGAGCCACCCCCCCGGAGGCGGCCTGCCACGCGCCCCGCTGGGTCCAGCGTGAGGCGGGAGCAGAGTCTTCCTCAGCCCCGCGAGGCCTCGATGCCTGCCGCCCGGGGTGAGGCCGCCAGGATCCAAGCCCGCTGCGTTTGCCGTACAGACGCCCCAGCAGCCAAGCTCACGCCGAGAGCACGCGCCCCCTACCGTCACCAGAGCGTTTGCCTGTGACCTACGACCTCAGGCGTCACCGGCCCGGTGTGCGGGAGGAAAGCTCCGCCCCTTCCCACCCCGTCGTCCTCAGATCCCCCGGCACGGGGACCCCCCCCCCCCCCCGCGAAGGAGAGCTGCCCTGTGCCTGAGACCCGTGGCTGCCAACGGCCCCGGGAGAACGAGGTTCCCGAGGGGCGGGCGGCCCGTGAGCCGGAGAAGACTTTCAGGACCACGGCCAGAGATTGCACATCCGTGAGATTTTCATCTGTACCTCCTCCCGCTGACAAATAAAAGGCAAGGAAGCTGAATGGAGCTCGCACATGACATGAAATGTTCTAGACGCATCTACAAACGCGCGGCTATAGCAGAGCATTCAGAGTTAGGAAATAATGTGCTGGTGTTGATCCTTCTGAATATGACAAAAAATGTCAGCAGGTATGGTAGCATAGGCACACTTACAATTCAAGCTGCATGGTAGGGATTCTACTCAGGAGAAGGAAGATAGCCGCAAGACCCTGCTTCAAAAGCAAATGCAAACAAAAAGTCTGGAGGCGTAGCTCAAGTGGTAGAGCACTTCTCTAGCAAGCATAAAGCCATGGATCCAACCCAGTAGCACACAGACACACGGACGGACACACACACACACACTTACACACACAAGTCTAATAACTACACTTCAACTTCTAAAAGAGGAATGTTGGTATTAGTTACTCAGGTGCTTCCCCTAAGATGTTAAAAATAAGGACAGAACCGGATGTCAGAGGCTCACACCTGTAACCCCCGCTATTCGCGAGGCTGAGAACCGTGGATCATGGTTCAAAGCCAGCCTAGGTGGGAAAGCCTGTGAAACTCTCATCCAACAAAGTGGCCCGGAGTGGAACGCTAGCTAGCCTTGAGCACAGTTCTAGGACAGCTTCCAGGCTCTGAGTTCGAGCCCTAGGACCGGCACCAAAAATGAAACGAAATGAAATGCAGTGAGGTGAGTCTAGACCTGCCCCACAACCTCGGGTGAGGACGGCCTCCCACGGGCAGGGCCCTGCCGTGCCCCCACGACACAGGCCACGCTGCCAGGCCCCGCGAGGCCCGCTTTCCCGAGCATCCCTCTCACCTACAGAGTTACCAATCTCTGCTGGGGACTGGCCGCCATGCGTTCCCATGAGCGGCTCTTGGTGAGAGATTAAAAACGACTGGGTTCGGTTTCTAAAGAGCTTCCTGTGTGTTACTGTGGGAGAACTGGGCAGAGTCCAGTGGTCTCTTAGGCACAAATCATCCTGTGGCCAGTGGGAAGAACTCCAACTTTAAAATGGATGGATTCGCCCACACGCTCCACTCCTAAGACGGGAGGCTGTCTCAAACCTGGCAAGGGCAGAAAACCAAGACACTTTCCGCACCATCCACCTCCCCTCTAGGTTGCACCTCACAGGGTGTAAACCCACAGGAAGGCTCAGAAAGGGCAAGGATCGCCCGGAGCTCTGCCTCCGCCTTGCCGATGGCTACAGGTTTCACCCATCTCTTTTGTTGTCCTGTGTGCTATTTCGTGCACCGTTTTCTGACCAACCCATCTGAAAGGAACTTGCGGACACCTTGATGGCCTCCGGGCTTGGTCTCTCAGCTCATCAGCATCGCGAGGCCCCTCAAATTCAAAACAATCCCATCAAGAGCACAAAACTCGCAGTCTGCATTCCAGTCTCTCCAGTTGTCTCTGGAACACTGTCACTGTACAGCAGAACTCCAGGTCAGATCACGGCTTGCATGTGTGACCCACGACCGTCACGTTTCGTCTCAGACACAGACCCCCGGCTTCTCCTCTTAGGCAGTGTGAGGGAGGGCTGGCCGCACCCTGAATCTTTCCGCCTGTCTCCCCGTGGTACAGTGAGCACAGTCTGGGCCAGAAGAGTTTGTCAGTGATGTGCATTCCTTCTGAACCGCAGTAGGGGGCAGTGCTGAGGCCGTATTGATCCACAGATGAAGGTGCTGGGGGGGCTGGGGGAGGGGCTTTGAGGAGGCCCCCGTGACGAGGCGCTGTGTGAGCCCTGACACAGCTCCTGTCCACGGCCGGATGGCCCAGGTCCACAGCTCCTGTCCACGGCCCGATGGCCCAGGTCCACAGCTCCTGTCCACGCCCCGATGGCCCAGGTCCACAGCTCCTGTCCACGGCCCGATGGCCCAGGTCCACAGCTCCTGTCCACGCCCCGATGGCCCAGGTCCACAGCTCCTGTCCACGCCCGATGGCCCAGGTCCACAAGCTCCTGTCCACGCCCGATGGCCCAGGTCCACAGCTCCTGTCCACGGCCCGATGGTCCACAGCTCCTGTCCACGCCCGATGGCCCAGGTCCACAGCTCCTGTCCACGCCCGATGGCCCAGGTCCACAGCTCCTGTCCACGCCCGATGGCCCAGGTCCACAGCTCCTGTCCACGCCCGATGGCCCAGGTCCACAGCTCCTGTCCACGCCCGATGGCCCAGGTCCACAGCTCCTGTCCACGCCCGATGGCCCAGGTCCACAGCTCCTGTCCACGCCCGATGGCCCAGGTCCACAGCTCCTGTCCACGCCCCGATGGCCCAGGTCCACAAGCTCCTGTCCACGCCCGATGGCCCAGGTCCACAGCTCCTGTCCACGCCCCGATGGCCCAGGTCCACAGCTCCTGTCCACGCCCCGATGGCCCAGGTCCACAAGCTCCTGTCCACGCCCGATGGCCCAGGTCCACAGCTCCTGTCCATTGTCTCATGGTCCACAAACTCCTGTCCACGGCCCCATGGTCCACAAGCTCCTGTCTGTCACTCAGCGGCCCAGGTCCACAAGCCCCTGTCCACGACTCCTGCCCTTCTCCCGTGGGGCCTACGCATGCGGCCGCACAAAGCCCCACGTCTCGTTGCCTGCCTACTTCCACTCCCCTCCTTGTGGATCGCCCCACGTGTCACCAGCATCCGGTCCCGTGTGCCTGGCCACCTCCTCCTCCCCGCCACCCCCGCCCGGGCCTCCGTGTCTGAGAGCTCTTCCTGAGGGCCCCCCCGCCTCCCCGCAGGCCACAGCCCGGGAAGCAGGGGGGAAGGGCCGGGCCTCGGGAGCAGCGGTGAGGGGCCTGGCCAGAAGACGCTCAGCCCCCGGCCGGCCGCACGGGATCCCAAGCACGCGGTCACGACTCTGCGTGATTGCGGGGGGCGGGGGGAGCCGGCCCCGCGCGGGGGGGGGGGGGGTTGGTCCAGACACTGCCGGCTGAGCTGGCTCCTAACTTGCAGATATTTACCTCCCATAGCAAAGCGCTTTCCACGCCATACTGGCTGTAGGAAGCAGTGCTCATTAAATTTTAAACTGCACTTGCCCTAAGAGTACATTGTCCTCCTTCCAAACGGTAATTAGCCCACAAATGACCTCAGTGATGTTCATTAACTGTATTAGCCAATTCCTATGTAAAAACTGTAGTCTTGCTAGGTCAGGAATGCTATTCGCAATCCCTCCTCCTGACCTAAGTGTTGTGCAACTGGAAGTCACTAAGATCTGCTTACAGATGAATTCACAAACGCAGCACAAATTAACACCTTATCCAGGAAGCAAAGATGACAGGAATTAGTGAGGGGTGGCTGGCTGGGGTATGCGGACACTGATTCAGAGGGACTGTACTTGTGCTCAGAAGTCAGCAAAATTGGGCCAGGAGGCTAAATGCACCCATTAAAAGAAAACACTAGGGCAGGAGCCACGGTTCAGCGGCAGAGCACCTGCCTGGCAAGTACTAGGCTCTGAGTTCAAGCCACTTCTCCAGTGTCTACAGACAGCTTTGGTTGCCACAGCCATGGGATGCCAGGGACACTGACAGAGTTGCCTGACAGGGACGGCTCGGACAGGAAGTACTGAGGCATAACTCGACCTGTGCCCAGACTCCTTCACCAGGAGTCCACCACCACCGCCAGGTCCATGAGGACAGGGTGCGATCTGGGGGCTGGAGCCGTGGCTCAATTGGTAGAACACTAGTCAGTGAGTGAAAGAGTCAGGTACTGAGTGAGTCCCTGTCTTGAACCAGAAACAGAGAGGGAGGGAGGGAGGGAGGGAGGGAGGGAGGGAGGGAGGGAGGGAGGGAGGGAGGGAGGGAGGGAGGGAGGGAGAGAATTAGTTACTCCACAAAGAGAAAATGTGCCTGGCAAAGCTTTGTTTGGACCTCCATTAGGGGTGGGATGGCTGCCGTACTTGGCCGATTACATCCTCTTTGCTGCCTCAGTGTCACCACCTCCCCCCCAAAAAGGAGGGGAAACAAGACCTCCCCCACTTCCAGGGCCCAGGAGAACTCGGGAGGATGAAGGCCAGCGACACACTGAAAGGTTCTTCCTTGCACTAAGCCATCTGCTTCCTCGAGGCTCCAAGGCGGAAGCCCACAGACCTGGCTGACCTCAGGCTCCCGCCCCCCCGCACCCCGAAGCCCTGTGGTGGGCCCACAAGGGGCGGCCCAATGTGGAGACGGGCTTCCCGACAGATGACCTCCGCAGCTTCTTCCTCGAGAGCCCGCCTTCGGGTAGATGACCCACAACATCGAGGGGCTGCAGTCCCTAGTGCTGCCCCCGGGGACAGAGGAGACCCCCGGGGCCTGTGTGTCCACGCTGGAGCGCGAGCAGGGGGACAGCCCACCGGGCTCTCCTCGCAGCCCCCGCCGCAGCCTCCTGACCCGGGCTCCCGGACCACAGGACCCTCCACAGCGGTGCCAGCGTCTCAGAGGACGCTGAGCCCACGCTGGCTGAGTGAGCTTTTCACGTTCAGTCAAAGCATCCCGAGCGCCGTGCCATAGCCAATCTGTTGCCAAAGGGGGAAAAAAAAGTATCAGGACGGAAGAGTGCTGCTAATCCCTCTACGTGCCCGTCAGAAACAAACGCCACTCCAGAGAGAAAGAAACGACTCCAAGGACAGATGTCTGCAAACGAAGAGAGTCAGACATCCTGTCTTCTACAGATGCCTGCGAGTAATTTCCATTTCCACATGGAATCGTCTGCTCTGCCAACTCTCACTGAAGACGCACACGTGTCCCTTCATGTCTGCCACGGAAACGCTAATGTTCCCTGGAGCCAAAGTGGTGCCCTCCCCGGGCGAGCTAACACACGGCTAATCCAGAGCTTGCACGCACACACGCACCTCCCTTCTCCCCAAAGTCACTGTGCTTACACTACCTTTTCCTAGACTCTGTAAGGACTGAAATGTTTCTGGTCTGCTGGACAGAAAAGAGGAAACACAATCCAGACAGACTGGCCCTCCCATTGTGACCACACAGCGGCAGCTCCTGGAGCTGTCACAGCTGGATAAAGCAAAGCCATGCAAGGTAACAGCCGGGAAAGACAACAGGCATGTAAGATGACAGGCATGCAAGGCACGTGATATAATAGCCATGTAAGATAGCAAGCACGCTAAGAAACAGCTATGCAAAATAAAAGACACGTTCAGATAACAGGCATGCAAGCAAGGTAACAGCCGAATGAGATAGATAACAGCCATGCAAGATAACAGCCCTGCAAGATAACAGCCCTGCAAGATAACAGCCATGCAAGATATCAACCATGCAAGGTAACAGCCATGCAAGGTAACAGCCATGCAAGGTAACAGCCATGCAAGATATCAGCCATGCAAGATATCAGCCATGCAAGATATCAACCATGCAAGGTAACAGCCATGCAAGGTAACAGCCATGCAAGATATCAACCATGCAAGGTAACAGCCATGCAAGATATCAGCCATGCAAGATATCAGCCATGCAAGATAACAGCCATGCAAGATATCAACCATGCAAGGTAACAGCCATGCAAGGTAACAGCCATGCAAGATATCAGCCATGCAAGATAACAGCCATGCAAGGTAACCGCCATGCAAGATATCAACCATGCAAGATATCAACCATGCAAGATAACAGCCATGCAAGGTAACAGCCATGCAAGATAACAGGTTTCTAAGCCATGTAACAGCCATGTGAGATAATAGCCATGCAAGGTAACAGTCTTGCACGATAATGAGCAGGGCTTGGAGAACACTTTATTAATCTCCTTTCAACTATTAACCACCCCTCTAAGCTACAATTGCATTGCTTTTAATTGCTCTATGAATTCCTAGGCTTCATTATTCATCTTGTCTCATTGCTATTCAAACCAGTTGAGTCTTTTTTCAAGGGGAACAGTGGATCTCTCTCTGGAGCCCAGTGACAGGAGGCAGCGCCGGCTTTATAGGTGGCTGCTGTGGGGCTCAGCCTGATGGAGCCATATTTTACCTGTGCGAGACGTTTAGTCCAGGGCCCTGATAGGGCTCAGGCTGTTTCTCTCCTTCCAGTGCTCTGGGTGTTTCTACCAGTGCCCTGCCTGCTCCCTCCTCACCTCTTCCTGGGCCCCAGCTTGGGCCGTGTGCCTGGTTCCGGGTCCCTCCCTGGCTTGGACCGTGTGCCCAGTTCTGGGTCCCTCCCTGGGTCCTGGCTTGGACCGTGTGCCCAGTTCTGGGTCCCTCCCCGGGCCCCAGCTTGGACCGTGTGCCCGGCTCCGGGTCCCTCCCTGGCTTGGACCGTGTGCCCAGTTCTGGGTCCCTCCCTGGGCCCCGGCTTGGACCGTGTGCCCGGCTCCGGGCTCCTCCCCGGGCCCTGGCTTGGACCGTGTGCCCGGCTCCGGGTCCCTCCCTGGGCCCCGGCTTGGACGGTGTGCCCGGCTCCGGGCTCCTCCCTGGGCCCTGGCTTGGACCGTGTGCCCGGCTCCGGGCTCCTCTCCGGGCCCCGGCTTGGACGGTGTGCCCGGCTCCGGGCTCCTCCCCAGGCCCAGGCCGGCGCTGCCTCCTGTTGTCCCGTGAGCTCCGCGGGCAGCTGTCCCTGGCAGCCGGAGCCCCAGGGACCCCCCTGCGGTCCCTCCTCCCCAGTGTTGGCTGGCATCGCTGCTACCCCCTCACCAACACACACTTCCCATTCTGCCATCAAAACAGGCGTGGGGGAGGCGCAGCGCCCAGCAGAGCTTTCACAGGAAGGAAGAGACACAGCCACCCGGTAACGGCCTTCCTACAGCTGCCCAGATCCGACGCGCGCGGGGCTCTGCACACCCTGAGGGCCAAGCACTTGAAAAGGAGAAAGCTCCTCGCCTGCACACCCCTCCCAGTCCAGCAGCGTGGGGGGACCAGAGCTGTCTGGGGAGCCCGGGGCTCTCGCTCGGAGCCGGTGTGACACCGTGCCGGGGGGTGGGGGCGTGGGGGGGGGTGGCTGCCGTCTCCCTAGGGGACGGCCGAGCCTTGGGCACACGGCCTCTCCCTGTCCCCTCCCGTCCTGCCCCCCGCCCCCTGGTGCGGAGCTGGCAGGGCTGGGCCCAGGCAGGGCCCCGTGGGCCCCCCCGCCTGCCGCGGCCCCCCCCACCTGCCCCGTCCCCCACCCAGCCGGGAAGGCGCCCGCTCCTTGCGTCTCACGGGGCGGCGGGTGGGCAGCGCCCGAGTCCCCCGCTGCCGTCCAAATGGGTTTCCCAGACAACAGGGCTGCGCGCGCCTCTGGACTCGTGACAAAGTGGCTCCATTAGCACGGAGGGGGAGGCGCCACCCTCCCGCCGGCCACCGCCTGGGGCCCCAGCCCCCCACGGCAGTATCTGGGCCACGAGGCCGGCCGGCGTGGGGCCCCCCGGAAGGCCTAGGCCCCGCTCCACACCCTGACTTCCCAGCGCCCCGCACGCCTCCCAGCATGCCCCTGGGCTCTCCTTCTGCGCCTGTGACCCATCCCTGAGCTGACCCCTCAAGAAGCCGCTCCAGATCTTTCCTTCAGAGTCCTTCCTGCATACGCTGGATGCAGCCATGACACAAGTCCCCACGGAAGAGAGACGGCAAGTGGGAAATGCTCACTCGCCAGACGGCCCGGGCGTGCTCCCTACTCTAGAAGCGCTCCACGGCAAAGCCACGGGGAACCCCGAAGTGCGTGCTGGGGGGGGCAGGAGGACCCACACCCTCTGGGACCGGCCTTCCTGCCCCTTCAACACTACTCGGCATGGCACTGGGCCCACAGGTTACGATCGGAGTGACTTTCTGTCCCTAAATAAGATGGCTTTGAATTATCACGCATATTCAGATATGAGAGGCTTGAAACTTTCTATTCTCAGTTCAGTGGTCAGGAAATTTACTTTTAGCCGGGTGCTGGTGGCTCACGCCTGTCATCCCAGCTACTCAGGAGAATGGGATCTCAGGATCGTGGTTCAAAGCCAGCCGGGGCAGGAAAGTCCCAGAGACAGTTACCTCACATTAACCACCAGAAAACCGGAAGTGGCGCTGTGGCTCCAAGTGGCCGAGCGCCAGCCCCGAGTGAAAGAGCTCCAGGACAGCCGCCAAGCCCTGCGTTCAAAGCCACGACCAGCAGCAGCAACACGAAGGAATTCCTCTTCCCTGAGCATCAATCCTCAACTAGGGAAGACGTGGCTAAGGCGTCGTGACGCTCAGGTCAAGGAGGCCGCACCAAGGATGACTTGACTCCAGCGAATGTCACCCAGCTCCTGGGAGTATCCGAATGCCATCCCCGCCCCCGAGCCCTGCACGGGGCGTCCCGTGTCACGCGATGCGCCCGGGGCGTGGGGTCTCCAGTCTCACAACCACTATGAACGCACCCGATGTCAACGCCACAGTCCTGCACAAGGCCCTAAAACCAATCCATTCTCCCTGCGTTCAGTAACAATCAGAAACAACAGCAAGGCAAACAACACGACATGATCATTTCTACCATCTCATAGCCCATCTCCTTGACCGCATCCCTGGCATGGGCGTACATTTCCATTTCCATCCAGAACGCCAGGATAGGACAACTTGCGGCTGGGAAGTCTTCGGCCCTACCACACTTCTGATGAGTTTAAAATGCTTCTGTGACTTGCGTGGGCGCAGTAGGCATGGCGTATGCTCCTCAAAATCCACCCGCGGAAAGGCTGACTCCCCAGGCGACCGTGTCACAAGGCAGGGATTCCTGAGGTGACCTTTCAGGGGCAGAGCCCACAAGAGGAGTGTGTGTCCTTGTGAAAGGAGCCCGAGCTGGGCATGCAGTGCACGCCCACGTTCTCAGGACTAGCGAGGCAGAGGCAGGAAAACCTCAAGTTCAAGGACAGTCTGGGCTACAGACGGACAGCTATGTCTCCTAATAATAAAAATATTTTTTAAAAAACAAAGCCCTTGGGCTGGGGATATAGCCTAGTGGCAAGAGTGCCTGCCTCGGATACACGAGGCCCTAGGTTCGATTCCCCAGCACCACATATACAGAAAATGGCCAGAAGCGGTGCTGTGGCTCAAGTGGCAGAGTGCTAGCCTTGAGCGGGAAGAAGCCAGGGACAGTGCTCAGGCCCTGAGTCCAAGGCCCAGGACTGGCCAAAAAAAAAAAAAAAAAACAACAAAGCCCTTCCATCATGTACAGAACACAGAGAGGGCTGCTTGTAAACCGTGAGGATGAGAGAAGTAAATGCCTACTGTTTATAAGCCTTGTTACTGTAGCCCAAGTGGACAAAAACGTCCATCTTGTTCCTCATCGTGAGCAAAATGGTCAGTCTGCCTCATCTGTGCTGACTCCAAGCCACAGAGGCTGCTCCTGTGAAATCACCTGGCTGACAAGACCACAAGAGATGCGCTCCGCCGCCCCCCGGAAGCCCAGGCTTCTCCCGAAGCCCAGCCGAGAGCTGTCAACGGCGAGAGGAGAGGCCCCCCGCCCCCGCCCCCCCGGGCCTCTTCCTGCGTGCTGTGTGCACCTTCCCCCTTTGCCCCTGTGACTTCCCAAGGCCGGACCGTCCAGCCCGGTGGAGACGTCACCAGCCCCCAGGGAGCTCTCCCCTTTGACCTTGGTGGCACTGTAGAAGCCTACTCTCCAGGGACTGTCAAGGAACGCAGCCAAACCATGCTTTCTGCAAGCTAGGGAGAGAGAGCAGAGCTCCAAACCCCGATCAGCAGCAGAAGCGCGGCGCTGAAAGGCAGCCAGCTGACAATGAGGCGGCTTAATGGGAGTTTCCTTATTTAACCAATACATTATGTCATCTGATCACAAGGTCTGGTGGCACTGGGCTCAAACCCGCATGCCGTGCACAGGAGGATGGGGCGAGGGCGGGGTTCGGCACGGGGGCAGGGCCTTTGCCACGCCGGCGGGGCCGCGGGTCTTACAGCCTGGATGACTCTGGAGGCACCTGGCCCGGGAGAGCGGGGCCGCTGGGCCTGCTGCCCGTCGCACACCCTAACCGCCGCCGCGAGTTTCCTTCCGACAGAAACGTGGCCGTGGAGCCACTGTCCCCGCGCCCAGCTTCAACGCCGCGTTGGAACTGAAGCCACGTGCGAAGCCCCTTTGCTTCCGTGATTTTTCACATGTGGTCTTGTATTTATGCCCGGTCAGCCTGGGCCTCCTGCCTTCTGTTTATGCTTCCCACACCGCTAGGCTAGTCGATAGGACCCCCCTCGCTCATAGCTGGGACAACCCATGTGACCCGCTCGCTCAGCCTCTTGACTGGCTGAGATGGCCTCTCACTAGTTTGTTTTCGTCTCCCAGTGTCTACATCCTGAGTTGCTAGGAGCGCCGGCGTGAGCGGCCCTGCCCAGCTGGCATTCAGCTCTGTAATGTTTGATGTCACCTTAGATGAGTTCCTGCCGCAAAATCGTGTCTGCCGTGTCGCCCCCGAGGCTGGACAGCCTCGCGGCGCTGCATCCCATGCCAGGTTCCCGTGACCGGGTGAGGAGCAAGGTCCTGCAGAGCAGGAGAGGGGAGCCATGCCAGCCAGCGCCGCCCCTCGCCTCCCCTCCCCATCCTCCTTCCTCCTCGGGGCTGAGTTCCGTCAGCAGGCCCCTCTCTCCTCCTCCCCCAGCCCCGCTACCTCCATCGGCCCGCCGCCTAACTCCCCCCCAGCAGAGCCTCCTCAGACAGGCCGGTCCAGAGCACCGGGATTCGTCGAGGCCAGCGGCTGTCCTCCTTGTACAGAAACTCTGACTACAATGCACACATAATCCGCTTCCATGCAAGAGGCCATAAAATGTCGTGCGTGAGTTCAAATGTTCTGTTGCTTAAGAACTTGGGAGCATCCCACCTGCTCCTCCCAGAGTCCATCTGCTGACCCTTGACCCTGCAGGCCTCGACACGTGGATGCCCGGGCGTGTGGAAGCCTAGTGTGGAGGCCGGGCGTGCGCAGGTGATGAGACCACTGCCCAGAGCCCTCAGGGAGGTGTGCTTGTGTGTGTGCACACACCCAAATTCCACCAAGAGAACCCCCACCTGCCGCTACTCTCCCACTGCCATCCGGCCCCGCCCCCGCATCCGGCCCCGCCCCCGCATCCGGCCCCGCCCCCTTCCACCCCCCACCCCCTCCCCAGCAGCTATATAGTGAGAGGGAAATGGTTACTTCTTCCGTGGTGGCGTCCTCGGCGGCCGGCTCCGCGTCCAGGCCAGGCTCCTCCTCGCCGGTCTGACAACAGAGACAGACAACGCAAGGTCAGCAGCGGGCGGGACACAGGCAAGGCGGACAGAGAAAGACGAGGCGGCCACCCTAACACCCCGGCAAGCAAACCGTGGCTCCCTTGCTCCCCATCACTCCTGAGTCCTCGCGGGGCTGCAGGAGGCTCCGTGCCAGGGTGGCCAGGGAAGCAGTGCGCACTCCCACTGCAGAGGCGCGAGTGTGCACGACTCCCAGGACCGAGGGAGACGAGGCTCACGCGCGTTCCTACAAGCCAGCCACAGGAGAGGGAGGTTCCCACCAGCCAGACGGAAGCCACGCGGAGGCACCGCGCGCCCCAGCCGACTCGGGGGGCGCAGAGCCGCGTGGGCCTCACACGGGAGGAAAGACCCGGGAGTCCGGCAGCACAGACAGGAGAGCCGGGGACAGGCCCCTGCGTCCCATGCAGCAACACGGGCGGCTGCTTCCACTCGTTTCCCCTCTCCTGAGATAACAGCACCTCCTGCTTTCACCTGCCCAGAGCGCAAAGGCGAGGCACCGGCCCCGCGCGCCAGCGGCCACCCACAGTCCAGCCTAGCGGCTGCTGTTGCCACCACCGCCAACCCAGCCTCCCATCGGGTGGGCTCTCCACCTGACCTGACCCTGAGTCTCCTGGGATCGGGTGGACTCTCCACCTGACCTGATCCTGAGTCTCCTGGGATCGGGTGGGCTCTCCACTTGACCTGACCCTGCGTCTCCTGGGATCGGGTGGGCTCTCCACCCCACCCTGAGTCTCCTGGGATCCAGTGGACTCTCCACCTGACCCTGACCCTGAGTCTCCTGGGATCGGGTGGACTCTCCACCTGACCTGACCCTGAGTCTCCTGGGATCCAGTGGACTCTCCACCTGACCCTGCGTCTCCTGGGATCGGGTGGACTCTCCACCTGACCTGACCCTGCGTCTCCTGGGATCGGGTGGACTCTCCACCTGACCTGACCCTGAGTCTCCTGGGATCCGGTGGACTCTCCACCCGACCCTGAGTCTCCTGGGATCCGGTGGACTCTCCACCTGACCCTGAGTCTCCTGGGAGTCACGGGGGATCTGCTTTCAGTGCACTGTGATACCCCAGAAAGAAAGCCACGCGTGCTCCTCCAAAACCTGAGGGGGACCGGCAGGACCTGGTGGGCTGAGCTTTCCCCGCCCCCCCACCTCTCCCACTTCTCCCTACAGCAGTCCGAGGCCCACAAACACCTTGCGACAGCAGGTTCCCCCCGCAAAGCCCTGCACCGCTGAGCTGCGCCTGCGGGGGAAACGGGGGGACACGGCTCACGACAGACCCAGCGCCCCTTTCTCTCCTTCCTCGCCCTCGCTCCCTCCTGCCAGGTGGAGGGGTCTGCGGGACTCAGGTTTCCCTTTCCCGGGAGGAAAGAGGATTCTGATGAACTGTATTTGGCCACCTGGTTCAGTGGCTCAAGCCCCTCAGCACCCGAGAGAGCAGAGGGTGAAAGGAAGACAATGGGGAAGAAGAATCCAGAAGTGCTAACTTCTAGACTCTGACCCACTCGGGTAGATTTTTGTGCTGAGTTTGTGCAAAAGCAGATCGCTGTCAGAACGAAGATCTCCCAGCAGAGATTCTTAGGTTAAAAAATGGGGCTGGGGAATTGGAAGGGAGTGAGGAGGGGGTGACATCGTCCAAAAAGAGATGAACTCTACCTGGTTTGTGTCACTAGGACCCTTCTGTACATCACCTTTATAATAACTATTTAAAAGGGGGTGTGGCTTAGTGGTAGAGCGCTTGCCTTGCATACATGAAGCCCTGGGTTCGATTCCTCAGCACCACATATATAGAAAAGGCCAGAAGTGGCGCTGTGGCTCCAGTGGTAGAGTGCTAGCCTTGAGCAAAAAGAAGCTCAGGGACGGTGCTCAGGCCCTGAGTTCAAGCCCCAGGACTGGAATAAAAAAAAGGGTGGGACGGCAGGATGAAGTAGGCATGATCTTCACGCAGGGGTTTTATGACACTCGCTTTGGAGTTCAGAGAGCACGTGAACATACCAGCTTTTCCCTCCTCGATGGGAGAACCATTTTAATGAGAGAACGTTGGCAGCACAAGCCAGTAAAAGCAGCCTCGGATGTCTGCATTTCATGGACTGCAGATGTGTTTGACGATTTAGGTTTCCTCAAGAACTTGAAATAACTTTAGGATGAATATGAAGTTTCATCCTTCTGTAGAATGATGCTCGTTCCCCCACCCCTCCCCCAGGGCTCTAAATAACTAGCAACTGATATCACTCCATCTTAACTACACATGATCTCACGGGGTTTGCTCTTCTGGGAAGCCAGTCTCGTTTCCTTCAGAGTGGCTTAGGAAGCCCATCATAAAAACATTTACAATTCGCCCTTCTGCTGGGCCAGCAGAATGGTTGGGCGGGAGAGATTGACCAACGCTGCTTCAAGTTTTTGGGATTGGCAAGCCAATTTCCAGGGTCAAGGCCCATGTTCTTAATAATAGGGAACTCTTGGTGGCTAGTCCATGTCCCAATGAACTTCAGAAATCCTTAAAACCCACACCGTTCCTGGGGTGTCTAGGGGTGCTCTGAAGTCTAGAGTCACAGTATGAACCAGACAGAGCCTTCCATGTTCCGCTGCCCCCCGGCCCCCCAAAGCCCCATCCACAGCTAAAGGAGGTCTGGGTTTAGGCGCCTCTCAGACGCCATCTCCCATCTCACCAAAAGCAGTGAGGTTTGGGCCCCGGGAAGCCTCAAAGAAGCTCTGGGAAGTAGAAAGAATCTCCCTCCATCATGGGCTCATTCAATTTCTAGAAAAATCAAATCTCTCACAAGAAAAAGAAGTAGACTTCAGTTAGCAAGCCTGAACGGAAGGACGGTGCCTAAGGCTTTGTCTGCAACGCCCGGGCCTCACCGAGTACCGAGGGAGCAGCCAGCCCCAGAGCCCCTCCCTGGCCCAGGGTCTACACCATTCCACCTGCAAAGCGGGTCGAGGCCAGGCCCCACACCCCTCCCTGCGGAACACCAGCCACAGACTGTGAGTCTGGCCTTCCAGAAAAGTCTTCACTGCAAAACATCAAGTAAAGTCCCTCCCATGGCAGAACCACTTACTCGATGTAGAACTGCTGTGTGACTGTCTCTCTGTGCACTCCGTGTCTGTGTGACTGTCTCTGTGCACTCTGTGTCAGTATGAGTGTCTCTGTGCACTCCGTGTCTGTGTGAGTGTCTCTGTGCACTCCGTGTCTGTGTGACTGTCTCTGTGCGCTCCGTGTCTGTGTGACTGTCTCTGTGCGCTCCGTGTCTGTGTGAGTGTAGTCTCTGTGCACTCCGTGTCTGTGTAACTGTCTCTGTTTACTCCATGTCTGTGTGACTGTCTCTGTGCACTCCGTGTCTGTGACTGTCTCTCTGTGCACTCCATGTCTGTATGAGTGTTTCTCTGTGCATTCCGTGTCTGTGTGACTGTCTCTCTGTGCACTCCGTGTCTGTGTGAGTGTAGTCTCTGTGCACTCCGTGTCTGTGTGTCTCTGTGCACTCCGTGTCTGTGTGACTGTCTCTGTGCACTCCGTGTCTGTGTGACTGTCTCTCTGTGCACTCCATGTCTGTATGAGTGTTTCTCTGTGCACTCCGTGTCTGTGTGACTGTCTGTGCACTCCGTGTCTGTGTGACTGTTGTGCGCTCCGTGTCTGTGTGAGTGTCTCTGTGCACTCCATGTCTGTGTGAGTGTCTCTGTGCACTCCATGTCTGTGCACTCCGTGTCTGTGTGACTGTCTCTCTGTGCACTCCGTGTCTGTGTGTGTGTCTCTGTGCACTCCGTGTCTGTGTGAGTGTCTCTGTGCACTCCGTGTCTGTGTGTGTGTCTCTGTGCACTCCGTGTCTGTGTGAGTGTCTCTGTTTACTCCATGTCTGTGTGACTGTCTCTGTGCGCTCCGTGTCTGTGTGACTGTCTCTGTGCACTCCGTGTCTGTGTGAGTGTCTCTGTGCACTCCATGTCTGTGTGAGTGTCTCTGTGCACTCCATGTCTGTGCACTCCGTGTCTGTGTGACTGTCTCTCTGTGCACTCCGTGTCTGTGTGTGTGTCTCTGTGCACTCCGTGTCTGTGTGAGTGTCTCTGTGCGCTCCGTGTCTGTGTGTGTGTCTCTGTGCACTCCGTGTCTGTGTGAGTGTCTCTGTGCACTCCGTGTCTGTGTGTGTCTCTCTGTGCACTCCGTGTCTGTATGAGTGTCTCCCTGTGCACTCCGTGTCTGTGTGACTGTCTCTCTGTGCACTCCGTGTCTGTGTGTGTGTCTCTGTGCACTCCGTGTCTGTGTGACTGTCTCTGTTTACTCCGTGTCTGTATGAGTGTCTCTCTGTGCACTCCCTGTCTGTGTGACTGTCTCTCTGTGCACTCCATGTCTGTGTGTCTCTCTGTGCACTCCGTGTCTGTGTGTCTCTCTGTGCACTCCGTGTCTGTGTGACTGTCTCTCTGTGCACTCCGTGTCTGTGTGTGTGTCTCTGTGCACTCCGTGTCTGTGTGACTGTCTCTCTGTGCACTCTGTGTCTGTGTGACTGTCTCTGTTTACTCCGTGTCTGTGTGACTGTCTCTCTGTGCACTCCGTGTCTGTAAGTGTCTCTGTGCGCTCCGTGTCTGTGAAAGCACACAGCATTTCCAGTCGTCCTGGTGGCCTAAGTATGAGGTGGTGTGGGCCACGCGGCACAGAGTGGAGCTGGCATTGGGGAGCTGCCGCAGGCTAGGAAGCTATCGCGTCTGCACGCCGTGTGACGTCGCTGTCACACACAGGCCCCGCTACCAACCCATCGCTGTGCTGAACTTTGGGAGCTGCCTTTTCTCATTAAAAAAAAGTCTGTGTTGCTCCTGGGGAGGTGCCCCCGCCACGCGCCTACCAGCCACGCCCCCCGCGAGCGACGACCCCGCCTCCACCACCAGTGACCCCGACACTCATTCATTCACCAGTGACCCCGACACTCATTCATTCACCAGTGACCCCGACACTCATTCATTCACCAGTGACCCCGACACTCCTTCATTCACTAGTGACCCCGACACTCATTCATTCACTCGTGGCCCCGGCACCCACTCATTCATTCATTCCCCAGCACGGTTCACCATGCTTCTCCTTCAGTCTGAACACACACCCTTGGAGGATGTCGCTCCCCCTGCCTGCTCCTCAGGCAGAGCTCAGGCGCCGAGCCTTCGGGTCTTCTGCCTCCCTGCGGTAAACCGAGTCTAGGATTCTGAGCCACTTGTTGAAGGCAGGGCAACGTGATGTGGATGAGTTTGGAGACGGAGACTTGGGGACGGG
Source organism: Perognathus longimembris pacificus (assembly GCF_023159225.1). Taxonomy (NCBI): domain Eukaryota; kingdom Metazoa; phylum Chordata; class Mammalia; order Rodentia; family Heteromyidae; genus Perognathus; species Perognathus longimembris. Next base: position 71,835,688 of record NC_063169.1, read on the forward strand.
TGCGGGGAGGGGCAGCCCGGTGGGGGGGGGGTGGACGGCCACAGGGCTCCTGTTGGTGTCTCTGGCGAGCCGCCAGTGCACACGCCACGCGTGCACACAGAGATGGTGCTGAGCCCCGCACGACCTCGCCCGCGCCGCCTCCGCCAGCTCCCTGGCCAGGCGCCCGCACACGCTGCCCCCCACCCCCAGAACCGCCCCTGCACTCACCTCCATCTCCATGGGCTCCACCTCGATCTTCTTCCATAGTTCCAGCAACTGTGCAATCGGCATTTTGAAGACAAACTTTGCTTGTCCCCGCGGTCGGCTTGATAGTAAGAGAGAAAATAAACAGCTTCAGAGAAGCCCGGGGAGGCAGCCGCCAAGCCGACGCGGAGCCGACGCGGAGGGAGGGAGGGCGGGCGGCCCGGGCGGGCGGACGCGGGAGGAGCCGGCGGGCACCGGGGCTGGGGAGGACGTCTTCTGGGCGACGACCGCGTCCCGCGGCCCCCGCCAATCCGACTGGGGCAGGGCTGCGGCAGGCGGGCCGCGGGAGGAGGCGGGGAGGGAGGGGGAGGAGGGAGGACGAGGCTGGGGCTGGAGTCTGTCCTGGGCCGGCGGGCCAGTGGGCCCTCCCCGCGAAGCCGGCCCCTGCCTCCCCCTCCCGCCGAGCGCCGCTCCCTCCCCTCGCCGTTTTACCTTAATTGGCTCTAAATGAGGGTGAAAGTTGAGGCTGAGGATGCGGCTGCCATAGAAACAGCCTGGCAACCGAGGGCCGGGGGAGGAGGGGCTGGAGCGCAGGTCCGGCCTCCCCTCTGCACCTCTGCGGCGACAAGACTGGCGCTCCACAGGCCCACCCGCTGCCCCCTCCCCCGCCAGGAGACAGACCCGCCCCCTACCCCGCCCCCCCGCCCCCCACCCCACCGCCTCCTCCCCGGAGGAAGGCCGAGGCAGCAGGATCGGCGGGAGCGGGACGGGGCGTCCGGGGGGCGGACGCTCAGCGGGAGCGGGGCGGGGCGTCCGGGGGGCGGACGCTCGGCGGGAGCGGGACGGGGCGTCCGGGGGGCGGACGCTCGGCGGGAGCGGGACGGGGCGTCCGGGGGGCGGACGCTCGGCGGGAGCAGGACGGGGCGTCCGGGGGGCGGACGCTCGGCGGGAGCGGGACGGGGCGTCCGGGGGGCGGACGCTCAGCAGATCGCACGTGGGGCCACAGGGTCTCATTTCGGTGTTTTCACCTAACTTGCTCATCAAAATCCTATCGTACGGATGAGAAAATCCTGGGGCTCCGCGAGCGAGCACCCCCAAAGACACGCACCGTGAGACAGCAGAAGGGCTGTGGACAGCCTGGCCGGCCGGGGTCCCGCGGCCCCCGGGGGGAAGCACGTGAACACGGCCGTGGTCCCGCGTCCCCCCGGGGGGGGGGGGGGAAGCACGTGAACACGGACGGGGTCCCGCGTCCCCCGGGGGGGGGGGGGGAAGCACGTGAACACGGACGGGGTCCCGCGGCCCCCGGGAGAACGCGGCCTGCGCTCCGTGCCCTCCGTGCCCTCCGGAGAGCAAGGGCCCGGGCCGCGGCCCTCGCTGTCTCGGGGAAGGAGACCGCTGCTCGGGGAAGCACATCCATCTCCCAGTGCTCAACCCAGAGCTTCGGCTCCTTCTCCTGGGGGCTGGTGATCAAGTCTAATCCAATTTAATCTTGCTCCGAGTGCAAGCTTACTCACTTCTATAGCAAATGCATTTATCTTTGAGAAAGAGTGACAGGAAAATGGCTTTCTCGAATTATCAATCTTTGTCTTTTCATCTTTATAAGATTACCAAGGAGTCCAATTCATTATGAAGAAAAAGAAAACAAAGGCCAGGTCCTGGACACCTTGCGTTTCATGGCAAAATGAGTTAACGTGAACAGAAGGCTCGGTACAGAGTTGATCTACAATGTAGCCACTTAATCTTTCAGCAGAATGGGGCCAGGCAGGACCTGAAGATTAATTCACTCAGGCTTAAAAATAACAGCGACGTCCCTCACTTTCAAACGAGACACACACTGACCCACAGAGCTAAGTCAAAGTGACCAGTGTGCCACCTTCCAGGAGGTCCCAAGGCGAAAGGCCACAGGCTAACCACACACACGTGGACAGACACGTGTAGCGCAAAGGACCCTACTGAAGACATGTCAAGAATGGTTAGCCTGACCACCGAGAAGCGCAGGCAGAAGGCTCCTGGGCAGGCAATGGGATACGATTCTTACTGGGCATCTGCGGAGCTCCCGGTTTCCGGTGCTCCATTTGCCTAGGGAAGGAGCAAGGAGGAGGGAGGAAGTGTGCCTAGGATGTCGGAGTAGCATGGCGTCCTGAGAGACCCGAGCACTGACAGGCGTCTGGGAGGTGCGGGGTGAAAAACCTTGCCAGAATTAGCTATCGGGGAACACAAAAGAGCTCTTCTTGCGAGGAGTATGGTGGGAATTGCTGAGACTGTGGCTCATGAATTCAGCACGATGTCTCTTTTTAAGCTCTGCAACTGTAACACTGACTCCTGGTGGAACCTCCCCGCCCACCCTTCCGGGGGCGAGCCCGGGGAGATGGAGCAAGTACGGTGGGCAGAGCTGGACAGGCCGACGCACACCCGGGGCGCTGGGTCTGCAGGGCCACCGGCCCCTCAGGCTGCCTTGCAGAAACTTGCAGGTAGCAAATACCGCGGACACCTCCTAAACACTGCCGGTGCCCAGCAGAATGGGCCCTGCTGGGGGGGAGGGGGGGTGGCAGGAAGGGACCTGAGGACAGGCCACTTGGGACCTCAAAGGGAAAGAGAGCTTTCAAAAGGAAATATTGATCCAGGAAAATATTAGCCCTATTGTGAAGCTTGCGTTGGAGAAGATGCTTCGTTGTAAGAGAAATCAAGGAAGTGATTTTTCTGTAAAGAAGTCGTGATTACCTCGGAGTTCCCCAGAGGATACGGATTCCAGCAAAGGACCACGGAAATCAGGTGCCTTTGGAGAAGAGATCCCAAGAGCACTCGAGCCCTGGAAGGGGTTTCCGAGAAACCCTCTGAGCAAGCAACAGATCGCAAGGAAAGAAAATAGCAGTTGGAGCGTCCTGGTTGAAAGCGGGCCTCGCGTGAGCCAGGGTTCTGACAACTAAACGCGATGAGAAGAGGTGCTGGAGCTCCAAGTCCCAGCTCCACGGCGACGCAAGACAGATGAGCTGGCACCAAAGCCACTCTTTTAACCCAGTGCCTGGGAAGCCTGCGGCGCCGTGGGAAACGACTCTTCCTGCGCAAGAGCGGCGGCAGGAGCAGAACCGCTCACCCTCCCGTCTCTTTTCTCTCCAAAGGGAAGGAGTTAGGGTGCAGAGGGAGCCTGTTCACCCCGTGCGTCTCCCACAGGGAGAGAGCGGAAAGCCGCCTCTTCCCCGGGCCCAGGTGGGGCGAGAAGCCGCCAGGGCCCCCCTCCCCCGGCCCTGACACCAGCGCCGCAGCCGTCGCTTGGGGTTCCGTCCCCACAGTGCTCACCACGCAGCAAGGGCGTGTTTCAGGAGCAGAGGGCACCCATCCACTGCCTCCCGGTCCATCGGGGGCTCAAGATGGGGCCGTGCCCTTGACCTCCGCTCTTGACCTTGACAGGCATTGTCCACAGCCTTGTGCCGTGCCCTGGGCTGTCTGCGTTGCCGGTCGAGACACCCAAAGGACTTGGTAAAATAAATGACTAATTTCACTTGACCCTGTTTCCACCACCTTCACAAAATGTGGTTCTCGAGCACGAGACCCATCTTTCCAAAGCCGCAGGCAGAGTTTCCCCAATGCAAGTGTTGAAGGGGGACCCCGCCCCAGCCCCCAGTGTGGGGAGGGCAGGGGTGGGGTGGGGGGGGCCCTCCTCCCACAGGCCTGGAGCCCTTTGAGAAGGAGGACGCCGTGGAAAAGACGGAGTCCTGATGCTAGGGCCCAGGACCTGTGCCCTCTCCCAGACGGCGAGTGGTCTGGAGCAGACCCCCCCCCACCCCACCCCCGGGGCGCTCAGCCCTCCCGCCTCCTAACTGTGCAACTGCGTCCCCGTCATCTAGACCATTCCGTCAGTGCCACCTTGTCCTACATCCTCCCCAGCCTGCAGCAGTGACGCGCCGCCGTTGAGAGAAGGCGAACACATGATCGTAAATTCAATGGCACTGCAGTGCTACCGTTCCCCGTCAGGGAGGGGCTGCAGGAGAACACGGTGCGGTGCGTGGGGCCCTGCCTCCTCTCCCTGCCTCAGCCCTCCGCGGGGGCCCCGCCCCCCTCCACCCTCCGCCCCCCCGTCCCCCCCCCGCCTGCATGGGGCTGCCCAGCACACGCGGTAGCTGGCAACGGCTCTGCTTCCAAGCGGCCCTGGGAGGCTGACAGACGCGCGGCAAACACGAGGCGTCCGCGGTGGCCTCGCCGGGGCGCTGGCGGGCGCGGGATGCCGTCACGGCCCATCGCCGGCACCACAGCGTCGTGACACGCCGCACACAACAGCAGCTCCCCCCCCCCAAAGAAGTTATTCACAAAGGATGGGGGGGGGAGGCTGAGTGCAGTGTAAGCAGCCCGTCTTTATCATGAAAAGCGAATTATAAGCGAGAACGTTCTAGAGGAGTGTGCCGGGTTCCCAGCGAGCCCTCGGGAGTCACGGTGACCCGGGCGGCCGGGCTCTCGCCACGGACGGCGAAGGCAGCCGGCCCTGGGCAGCGACTGGCAAGCACCTGTCGTCCACGTCACGCACACGTACGTGCACAGAGCACGCACAAAGAGAAAGGATGACACACGACTCACTGCCCAGCTCGCCCGCGTTCTGTGCCCACCTGCCGTTTCCAGAAACGAGCACAGCATCAAAAGAAACAAAAGCAAACGCAAACAACAACAAACAGAAAACACTCCACAGCCTGGCTCCCACCCGTCTTACTACCTTGCCGGTCCTGCAGGGAGGCCAAGATGAAAGCTGTCCTCTTGCTAAATGCTGCACAGGAAGTGACTGCCCATGAAGCAGTTCTTAGGGATGGATGCAGTCAGCTCCCGCTGTAATCCCTGCTACCCAGTGTAATGGGCTCCCCCCAAGGGAGGGGACCACAATGTAATGGGGTCTGAGGGGGGAATCCCCCATCCCTACAAGAATCCACCACTCAGAGACAGTCTCAAGTAAAAGATGGATTTACTGGGGAAGTAAAAAGTATACTGACCGGCCAGGGTCACGGCTCAGACTTGGGAGCTTGAGCCACAACCGTAAAAAGCAGGCTGGCCGGCCAGGGCGGCAGCCCAGACTCGGGAGCTGTGGCTGCGCACCCCGGGCCACGCTCAGGGTCAGGTTATAAAGTCAAACACCCCATGGTCAAGCCTGCCACACGCAGGTGGCCAATGAGGTTACAACACTCACAGAGCGTGCCAGGTCACACGCAGGTGGCAATGGAGTTACAGTCTGCCTCCTAGCAACTGTTTGAACCAACCTATCATGTTAGTTAGACTTGGCACACGGATTTGGCGGGGCTCACAGGCTGCAGGCGGATTCGCCTACTCACGGGAGGGCACGGGTTTAACCTTGAGCCTTCCACATCTCAGGTGGTCAATCAGTTTACACAATCTCATCACAGAGAAGGGGAGCTTCCCTGGATAGGGCAGGGGAGATCTTAGTGAAGATGGGGTCAGCTTCTGCGCTCTTTAATCTGAGATGGAGTCAATCTGACACCCCCTCAATAGCCAGTGATGGCGCTGGCCACATCTGACCTCCATATGACACCCAGGAGGCTGAGATCCGAGGTTCACAGGTAGAAGCCAGTCGGGCAAGAAGTCCCTGGAACTCCCAGCTTTGATTAACCTGAAAATGCCAAAGTGGAGGTGTGGCTCAAATAGTACAGTACCAGCCTTGAGTGAGAAAGCTAAGGGACAGTACCCCGAGTTCAAGCTCTAGTCCTGGCACACATACACATGCAAAAGAATACAGTACAATACAATAAAGGAAGCCTATGGAAGTCGGAAAGACAGGGCCTGGATTTGAGAGGTGACGGGTATCAAGGGCCAGACCAGGGCACACAGGGTTTCTTCATTAATGCTCTGTGCTTTAATGGTGCCCAAGTGTCTTTATTACAAAAGGAACGGCTCCTCAGTTGCCCAGTTAAGAAAGGAAGAGGACTGAAGAGTACAAACAGGAGGCGTGAGGCCACTTCGTGCTCCAGATGTGCGAGTGGACTGAAACAAGTTGTGGTAATTGGCATTTACCGGGAGAATATCAGACACACAAATGGCCCTTGTTAGGTAAATCCTCAACACCACAGTGGGTACTTTCTCAGAGATAAGTAACCACAAAAAGCACGGTATTTAGAGGAATCTTCAGATAATCTGTGCTGCGGGCAAGAACACTGAGCAAGAACTCAAGGCCCTGAGTTCCAGCCCCCACTACGTACACACGCAAAAGCGAAGGCACAATGACAAAGAGCAGCTCACAACCACGGCGCGTGACTCTCCCGGAGAAAAGAGAAGGAAGCGTGTGAAATGTGGCAGGCTAGATCTCACAAGACCTTTAGGCTTCTTGAGACAAGAAACTGAAATCAGGCCCTGGTGGCCCACGCCTGTCATCCCAGCTACTCCGGAGGCTGAGATCTGAGGATGGCGGTTGGAAGCCAGCCTGGGCAGGAAAGTCCATGAGACTCTGATCCCCAATTTACCACCAGAAAACTGGGCGTGAAGCTGTGGTTCAAAATGACAGAGCTCTAGCATTGAGCCAAAGAACTCGGGGACAGTGCCCAGTCCCTGAGTTCAAGTTCCACAACCGACAGAGCGGGGGGAGGGGGGAGGGACTTCTGATGGGAGGTGTGAATGTCAAAATCCAAGGACAACACGTGCAAGTGCAGAAGCCCACCGTGGCTCTTCTGTTCACAGACAAGGCAGGTGTGAAGCTCTTCGTTTTTAATTGCTGGGTACAGTAACAGGCACCACGTTGTCATTCTCCGTTGTGTCATGCGGGAATCTGGGCAAAACCAGATCATTTCTTTGCAGCGAAAACTTTCAGAATCCTTCTTGCTAGCTTTTAAAAATGTACAGGGCATTATCATTTGAGTGAGTTGTTTTTCTTATCCTCATGCCCTTGACTCGAATTCTACATCTGGTCTTTTAAAAAGAAAAGAACTGATGTTGCTTACCTTGTTAGGAAACTGTAAGGACGGAACAGGTCAGGCAACCTTGGCACCCAGCCTGGCAGGAAAACATGTCTTGGTTTTGTTTGCTTCCCTGAAGTGCGCTTAGCTTCAGCAATGGCTAGAACAGAAAAATGCTAAGAATAACTTTCTGCATCGTGTTTGTTGAGCTTCGAGAGGAGCTGTACCAATCCGAACCACGGAAAGGTCCGCTTGGAACGGGAGGCGGCGGGGCCATGAGGCTGCCCCCGGGACACATTCTCCCCTCGCATCTGCTGGGTGTGACCTTCAGGAGGTGAGGATTCCTCTTACAGAATAGGTCAGTGGGAGACAAGGCGGTGACGGGCCCGTGCGGTGAGCGCGTCAGCCCCGCGTCAGCCCCCCGTGAGCCCCTGAGCCGCCGCCCCGGGCAGCAAGGACACCCACAGAGAACCCTGGGGAGAGCAGCAGCCGCTTTCCAGAGACCTCACAGCCCCGGTGTGGAAAGGGGGGCGAGCTGCCTGGAAAGTGTGGCCTGTCCCCTCAGCCCAGCCCCCCAGCAACAGGTGGCATCTCTGCCCCTCCCCGTGCCCTGTCTATAGTCATCCTCAGAAAGCCCTGGACGACCAGCACTGGCGGGGCAGGGGCTGGGCTGGCCCGCACTCGGCACGGGGAGGTGCTGGGGAATGTTTGTAAGGTGTTTGCAAAGGTGCGTGCGTGACTCTGTGTGTTTGCGTGAGTGTGTGAGGGGGGAGCATTGATCTCTGGGCATGGGGAAGGTTATAAGAATTTTCCAGGGCCTGGAGGCATAGTGCCTGCCTGGGATGGAGAGGCCCTGGGTTTCAATCCCAGCGGAGGGAGGGAGGGAGGGAGGGAGGGAGGGAGGGAGGGAGGGAAAGAAAGGAAGAAAGAAAGGGAGGGAGGGAGGGAGGGAGGGAGGGAGGGAGGGAAAGAAAGAAAGGAAGAAAGGAAGGGAGGGAGGGAGGGAGGCAGGGCGGGAAAGAAAGGAAGAAAGGAAGGGAGGGAGGGAGATAGGGAGGGAAAGACAGAAAGAAAGGAAGAAAGGGAGGGAAGGGAGGGAGTGGGGAGGGAGGGAGGGAGGGAGGGAAAGAAAGAAAGGAAGAAAGGAAGGGAGGGAGGGAGGCAGGGAGGGAAAGAAAGGAAGAAAGGAAGGGAGGGAGGGAGGGAGGGAGATAGGGAGGGAAAGAAAGAAAGAAAGGAAGAAAGGAAGGGAGGGAGGGAGGGAAGGGAGGGAGGGAGGGAGGAAGGAAGGAAGGGAGGACGGAAGGAAGGAAGGAAGGAAGGAAGGAAGGAAGGAAGGAAGGAAGGAAGGAAGGAAGGAAAGGGGTTTCCAAGACTAAGTTTATCCAAGTGAAACAGAAGGCAACGGGTGGAGGCCGCTGTGTATCTCTAACATCTTCAGACTTGTTTCCTGCTTTTTCTTGAACAAGTCTCTGGCTAAGCAGGAAATATTTGGAGCTCCGAAGGCTGGGTTGGAGATGGGGCCTGGGAGCATGATGAAGAGCCTGCAGACTCCGTTCTCCACCTGACGGCACCGGCTCTCGGTTTTCTCGTAGGTGAATATCCTGTAAGGCGGATGTGGAACGTATTAGCTCATGCCTGTGGTCCCCGCCACTGGAGAGGCTGGGGTCAGGGGTGGAGCTTCAAGGGCGACACGGGTGACCCAGGGGGTTCCCCTGACAATCCACAGCTGGGGCACTGGAGCCGCCCGGGGCCTGGGCAAGGTGGGCACAGGTCCAGCCACACAGCTCTGTAGGAAAGGAGGCTCAAAAAGAACCAGCGCAAGAGGGGGAGGGGCTGGAGGCGTGGCTCAGGGGTGGAGCACCCCTTCAAGGCTCTGAGTTCAAAGCCCCCATACTACCAAACAATATCGATTACAGAAATACTGGCAAAGAAATGATCATGGAAAGGTGTTAGTTTTTTCTTTTGTCCCTGTAATATTTCTAGGTTACTTCTTGGGAGTGGGTCAAGGTAACCTTACTCATCTAAAGCATGAAGTCAAGCACGTTTCTTGTAAGGAAAAGACCACTGGTAGAGAGGAAGGTTCCCTTCCTTTCTTCTTGGGGAAGGCCGCTTCTGGCCCGCCGCCCCTCGGGGCAGGTGGAGGCTCGGGTGCTGTGGAGGCGCGGATCTGCGCGGGCCTCTCTCTGCAGCAAGCCCTTTCCTCCGTGTGCCTTCCTCCGTGGCCCCGGGGGCGGGGGCAGGGCGCTGTGGAGGGGCAGATCTGCGGGGCTTTCCTCTCTCTGCAGCAGGCTCTTGTCCTCAGTGTTCTCCCTCTCTCCGCAGCCAGGCCTCCGGTGTCCAAGCCTCCTGCCCAGAGAAGCAGCTGGACACGGACAGCCCCACCTCTCGGGCTCCCCCGGGAGTCCACGACTGCGGGGTCCCCTCAGCCACACCCCGATGTCAAGAGCACTGAAGTTGAGGGCCCGTATTGGGCTGCGCGAGCGTCGACAGGCGCTCGCAGGCTGGGGTTCAGTGACCCCGGGCCGCAAGCGGCCTCACCCGACCGTGCCCAGACTGCAGGGTGCGAGTGCGTGGCCCCACCCACCAGACCACGCCCAGCAAGGCCGCGCCCCCGGACCCCCGGGTGTGTCGGCACATCCCTTCGGGTGTAAGGGAAGCCTCCCCGCCCGGCTGAGCCCCCAGCCTCCGCCCTCCACGTGCGAGTCCGGCAAGCGAGGAAACTCTGCGAGGCCTCACTGGCTTCATTTTTCTTACCACAGTGGCTTCTTGGGTGATAAAGTAACACACGGGTCCAGGTGACCCCGGATCGTGACGGGGTGCTTGGGCCCCGGGTCAGGTCATGACGGGGTGCTTGGGCCCCGGATTGTGACGAGGTGCTTGGACCCCGGGTCAGGTCATGACGGGGTGCTTGGGCCCCGGATCGTGACGAGGTGCTTGGACCCCGGGTCAGGTCATGACGGGGTGCTTGGGCCCCGGACCGTGATGGGGTGCTTGTTTGGTTCCTCCTCCCCCAGCACCCTCCCTCAAGCGCCAACCCCCCCCCCCCCGCCACCCCGGAAGCCGCCGGCCGCCGACACTGCGCTCCACCAGTGACTTCGGTCTGCGTGCTCGCGGTCCCGTTCCTCTCCCGCAAAGACGTTGACTCCCACGAGCCCCACAGCCTTCCGCTGGGTTATTTCATCCGGCTTTTTTTTTTTTTTTTTAAAGAAAAGTTTTTAAAAGCTGGCTTGATTTCCTTGAAAAACAGCTTTTTGTCTCACGGGCTGGGTGTTTTTCCCTGCAGCTGATTACCACGTCTTTCAGACAGCGCGCTGTCAGCTGACAGTAAAAATAGACATTTTCTGGTGGGTGCGGGTGGACATTTATCTCCCCGCAGTGTGGGACACAAACCTTTGCTCTTTCTTAAGAGACGGTTCCCAAACGAGGCCGAAGAGCCGGAGGACACGCGTGTCCACTCTGGCTCGGGTCACAGGTCACCGGCTCTCCGGCAGGCCAGCTCAGAGGGCGTGGCTGGTGTGGACACACGCAGAGCGGTGGACAGCTGGGGTCCGCTGGGGTCCGGGCGGCGCCATCGCCCCGGCCCCGGGCCCGAGCTCAGGAGGGCGGGGGGCTGAGGGGGTCACACCGCCGGTCCGCCTGCGCGGCCTCTCCCCCTCTCCACACGAACACACTCAAACGAGACCCCCCTCACCCCGGGGGCCCGCGCTCACCCGGAGCCAGCGCCCTCCACAGCCCCCCACCGCGAGGGCCGGACACCCGTCGCCCGGCCTGACCTCCCACACGCGGAAGCCGTTCCTCGGAGGCTTCTCCACGACTGCCGCCAAGCGCCGTCGGGACAGACCCTCCTGAAGCACGTCCCACCCTTCCATCCACCAGAGACCCCCAGACGTTCCTGAGGGCGGGGGGGGGGGCAGAGGCGTCTCTAGGGGGACCGCCCAGCGCAGGAGGCACGCGTGGAGCGAGGCAGGCTTCTCCCCTGACCTCTGGAGGGTCGGGGCCTGCAGGTCCCAGGATTCCACTTGTCCACGTGCCCTTGAGCTCGACTCATGACGCCTGGCCCTCTGCGTGGACGCTCGAAACTCGTTCCCCAAACCAGAGACGGCGAGCGGCGGCAGCTTTTGTTTACTCAAACAGTAAGCGAATGCTTTCGGGAGGCACTAGGATTTGAACCCGGGGCTTCATGCTTGCTAGACACTGTATCTCTCCTCCATTTGGGGGTTAGGGCCTCCGTTTGGGCTAAGGCCGCCTGGACTTCCACCCCGCAATGGTGGCTTCCGTGGCAGCTGGACTGACAGGCACTACCACAGCCTCTCATCGCGATCCTCTCTATCTCAGACTCCTAGAAGGCGAGGTGACGGCTGTGACCTCCAGCGCGTCCTTGAGCAGACGGCATTGCAGAGAGAAGGACGCGGTGAGGAGCCTGCGCCCCTCAGCCCCCCGCGCCCTCCAGGACTCGGCGCCCCTCAGCCCCCCTCCGTCCCCCCCCCCCACACCCGCACGTCCGCAGCGGCTCCTGGGAGAGGCACCGCTGTTTCTACTCTCTCGGGAGCTTCCGCCCCTCCGCCACAGCCTTGCTGGAACGTTCCAAATGCAGGAGAGAGCTGGTGAGTGGAAGTCTGGGTGAACGGATGGCGGCGAGAAGGGCCGAGAACACCAGAGGATCAGGCTCCCCGGGAGAACGCACAGCCCGCGTTCAGCCCGATTCCTCCTCCGGCTGCTGCCGTGCCCGCCCCTCCCGGGGGCCGCCTGGTGCCCTTTGGCCCCTCACCCAGGCGTCGGGTGCTCAGCCCGGGTCGCTGGGCTTCTGGTTGGGAAGCTGGGCTTGGCTAATGCAAAGCATTGAGCTTCTTCCCCGCTAGGTCCACCCCGGCGGGCCACGGGGGCGGGTCTCCATGCTCCCCGGGGAACGCCCCCTGGTCCCCTGCCGCGCACCCCCTCCAGCCGAGGGCCCCGCCGAGCCGGCCCCAAGGCCAGTCCCCGCGGGGCGCATCTCCCCATCGTAGCTGCCGAGCAGGAGACGAGGCTGCCGCTCCCGCTGGACACGCGCGCAGGCCGGGCCGGAGCCCCGCTGGACACGCGCGCAGGCCGGGCCGGAGCCCCGCTGGACACGCGCGCAGGACGGGCCGGAGCCCCGCTGGACACGCGCGCAGGACGGGCCGGAGCCCCGCTGGACACGCGCGCAGGCCGGGCCGGAGCCCCGCTGGACACGCGCGCAGGCCGGGCCGGAGCCCCGCTGGACACGCGCGCAGGACGGGCCGGAGCCCCGCTGGACACGTGCGCAGGACGGGCCGGAGCCCCGCTGGACACGCGCGCAGGCCGGGCCGGAGCCCCGCTGGACACGCGCGCAGGACAGGCCGGGCCCCGCTGGACACGCGCGCAGGCCGGAGCCCCGCTGGACACGCAGGCGCAGGACGGGCCGGGCCCCGCTGGACACGCGCGCAGGACGGGCCGGAGCCCCGCTGGACACGCGCGCAGGCCGGGCCCCGCTGGACACGCGCGCAGGACGGGCCGGGCCCCGCTGGACACGCGCGCAGGCCGGGCCCCGTGGGCACCTGGTGCCCTCGTGGGCCCCGGTGGCCGAGGAACCGCCGGAGCGCCCCCGGAGCGCGGCCGCCGCCCCCTCCCCGCATTTCCTCTCCCCAGCCCCCCGGAAGCGCTGTTCAGATTCCCTGGTGAACCTCGACAGCGCCTTCCAGACCAAAGCCACGCGCGTCCCAAGCTCAGACCTGGGTCCCCGGCGGGGCTCTAAGGGCGTCAACCCCCTCACTGGGACCGCGCTCTCCACAGCCGTGCGCTGTCCCCGCCCTGAGCCGGCCGGGCCGCAGCTTCTCCTCGGGCCTCCCCAGGGCCCGCCCGCCCCGCGCCAGGGGCCGGACACCACCACGCCCCCTCCCCGGGGCCCGCCCACCCGCCGCTGCGCACCACCACGCCCCCTCCCCGGGGCCCGCCCCACTCCAGGGGCCGGACACCACCACGCCCCCCTCCCCGGGGCCCGCCCACCCGCCCTGCGCACCACCACGCCCCGACACCACCACGCCCCCTCCCCGGGGCCCGCCCACCCGCCCTGCGCACCACCACGCCCCCTCCCCGGGGCCCGCCCACCCGCCCTGCACACCACCACGCCCCCTACCCGGGGCCCGCCCCGCTCCAGGGCCGGACACCACCACGCCCCCTCCCCGGGACCCGCCCACCCCGCCCTGCACACCACCACGCCCCCTCCCCGGGGCCCGCCCACCCGCCTTGCACACCTCCACGCCCCCTCCCCGGGGCCCGCCCGCCCGCCCTGCACACCACCACGCCCCCCTCCCCGGGGCCCGCCCACCCGCCCTGCACACCTCCACGCCCCCTCCCCGGGGCCCGCCCGCCCCGCGCACCACCACGCCCCCTCCCCGGGGCCCGCCCACCCGCCCTGCGCACCACCACGCCCCCTCCCTGGGGCCCGCCCGCCCCGCGCACCACCACGCCCCCTCCCCGGGGGCCCGCCCACCCGCCCTGCACACCTCCACGCCCCCTCCCCGGGGCCCGCCCCACCCGCCCTGCACACCACCACGCCCCCTCCCCAGGGCCCGCCCACCCGCCCTGCACACCTCCACGCCCCCCTCCCCGGGGCCCGCCCGCCCCGCGCACCACCACGCCCCCCTCCCCGGGACCCGCCCACCCGCCCTGCGCACCACCACGCCCCCCTCCCCGGGACCCGCCCACCCACGCTGCACACCACCACGCCCCCTCCCCGGGGCCCGCCCACCCGCCCTGCACACCAACACCGCACACGCAGCGCCTCAGAATCGCTCATTTTATTTTTTTTATTTTTATTTTTTTGGCCAGTCCTGGGCCTTGGACTCGGGCCTGAGCACTGTCCCTGGCTTCTTCCCGCTCAAGGCTAGCACTCTGCCACTTGAGCCACAGCGCCGCTTCTGGCCGTTTTCTGTATATGTGGTGCTGGGGAATCGAACCTAGGGCCTCGTGTATCCGAGGCAGGCACTCTTGCCACTAGGCCATATCCCCAGCCCCAAGAATCCTAGTGGTGAAGCGCTGGCCTCGCATACATGAAGCCCTGGGTTCGATTCCCTGGCACCATATATACAGAAAATGGCCAGAAGTGGCGCTGCGGCTCAAGTGGCAGAGTGCTAGCCTTGAGCAAAGAGAAGCCAGGGACAGTGCTCAGGCCCTGAGTCCAAGCCCCAGGACTGGCAACAACAACAAAAAATCACCCTTGGCTGCTCTACTGCCGACACTGTTTGCAGGTCGGCAGATTTCTCGGGGAACACACAGTGGAGCTGTACCTCGGGGCTTCCTCGGCTTTCCCGCACGTGTGTCTGCAGCCCGCCGACTCCCTGTGGAAGGCGTGAGGAAGGCTGGACAATAAACCGCTGGGAGGCGGGTGGCGGGTGGCCGCCTCGGTGTGGGTCCCGGGCCCGGGTCTGGGTCTCACGGGGGCTTGGCTGTGGCTGGCTGGCGTCGCGCCAGGGCCCTGCACACGACGCAGGCTCCTCCCGCAGCCCGCACCGGCATCGAGCCTCCTCCCTGGCGTCTCGTTCCGGGTGAAACCAACGCCCAGCACAACACGGAAGGCCCAGCCGACCCCAGCCGACCGGGGCTCCCCCGCGCTCCCTGGCCAGCAGGAGGGGGTTCTGTGGAGAGTCGGGAGGGAAAGGAGCCCACGGCAGGCACTGCGGGCCACGTCCATCACCACGCGAGCTCGGAGGAGGCCACGCGGTGCACAAGCGTCTGCCCTCGTCCTCCGCCGACGGCCGGGCCTGGCTCGACGGCCCGGAGCTTTCAGAGAGCAGGTGCGGGGCGACAGCGATCCTCACTCCCTCGCCCTGGCTCAGGGACATCGCTCTGTGTCTCCTCTTGAAGAGGGAGCCCTGCCTGGGGGACACACCTGGATCAGAAAGAGGACGTCACCTCGCCGGCTCCGCCTGTCTCTCAGTCCTGGGGCCACCTGTGGCTAAGATGGCGCCTGACGCTGAACCCAGAGGCGGTTCTGTGGGCTGTGACGAGAAATCTGGGCGCCTCTAGGATTGGTCCCCTGGCTCTTCCGCCCTGACGGACAGCTCGTGCCTCCCCTGACGGTCCCCAGGTAGGTGCACGCACACCCCGCCCCTTCCTGCCGATCTTTCATCTGATTGGCTCCTGTGCCTTATATTAGTTACATGTGTTCCCCGTAAATGAGATCTTGCGCTGACTTGACTCCCAGGCCGTCTGATTGTCCTCCGGTGAGGGAGGGCTGGGTGCGGGCGGTCTGTCGACCCTTTCCTTTCTTGGCTTGTCCAGTTGGGGCGTGCTTCTCTGTCTCTCCCGCAAGTCGGGGGGAGGGGCTAAAAACCCTGACACCTGCCCGCTTGCCCAGTCTCCCCTCCTCCAGGGAGATCTGCCCTGCTGCCTTGTGCGCGGCCTCCATCTCCCTTGGAGGATGGGTGTGCCCACTTTCCAAGCCAGGTCAGGAAATGTGGTCAGAACAGAAGGCAGGAGAGGGGGAAGCTATTTATAGAAGGTGTTATCACAGGATTGCACCCACACAGGGTGAAGGAGCAGATTTGCCGCTCGAGGACCTCACCTTGGCCCCCAGGGCTGGACACACATCAGCTTGCCCGAGGCCAGGCAGAGGGCGGGCTGGACATCTCCATGGGGGGCAGGGGAGGCAGAGTGGGGCCCACAGCCCGGGGCTGGGGTGGGGTGGGGGAGCCCAGCACTGGCCCCAGGGCCTCCCTCCCCCCATCCTCGGCTCGGCACAGCACAGCCCCAGACACGAGGCGGCACTGGCCGGAGGAGCATCAGGAAAGCAGGTGAGCTGGGAGGCTCAGGACAGACGGAAGCTGGCTGCAGGCGAGGTGCCGGACCCCGTGGGCTCCCCGAGGCCTCGCTCGACGGACGTCACCGGAGCCGTGGGGGGAGTGAGATGTGTCCACGGACTGGGGGAGGGTGGTGTCGGGCCGCCTTCCACCCAAGCGAGGCAAGGAGATGGCACAGGGCCCCTGGTTGCCAGGACAACAGGCTGGGGTACTTGCCATGGTTACCAGGGCCTCTGGTAAAGGAGGATTCTCCCGACTCTCCCCTGAATGTCAAAGACCACCAAATGATGCTGACAACGATGCTAACGAGATGAAATCCCCAGGCCAGACAACCGGGGTTATCCAGCAAAGCAGTGTGTGTGTGTGTGTGTGTGTGCGTGCGTGCGTGCGTGCGTGCGTATGCACACACACAGTGTTAGACAGTAATCTACAATGACCTTTGTGTGCCAGCGTGGCCAGGGCGTCCCCCTGGACCACCCATCTCTATGAGGACCGTGTGTCCAGTCACCCCAGAGAGCCCCAACACGCCTGGGCAGGTGCACACGTGCACCTGTCATGTGGTCAGTGACTGGCCTGCTCGCCCTCCTGACCCCCACCCCCCCAGGCCTGGGAGAAAGGCCACCCTGCCCTCTCCCCCCAGTGAGTTCAGCTCCTGCTCTGTCCTGCCCACTTCTCTGTTCAGGATGCCAGGCGCCCAGTTCGGACCCCCATCCCCAAGGTTCTGACTGGCCAATGTGGAAACTCAAGCTGTGCCCTAGAAGACGGCTAAACACGCTCAAGTGTGCCTCGTCGTCGCGTTCTTCGTCACCTCTTTTCTAATGAACCCTCTTCTCCTTTTGAGCTTCCCAGCTTGCCTCAGTTGCCCTCTGTCTGAAAGCAACTTCTGAGATCAACAGCTGCACTTTCTAAAGACACAGAAGCCACGCCGTAGGCATGTGACATTCAACTTTAACTAAGTCCCAAGAGCCCACATACTGGACCGACGTGGTGATTCGCCGAGTTTCCCTTCTAAATCCCTGACGGTTGATGCCCACGGTCACCCTTGGCCGTTGGCGTGCTTTCCTCCAGATCTAGCATTTACTAAGCACCTCCCACATCACAGGGCTGTGCCGGGCACCGTGGCAGCTCACGGAGACCGGAGCGAAGCCCAGCAGGGTGAAGCCGGCGGTGAGGTACTGAGCGCCAGAGCACCGGCCGCGTGGGCCACGCTGGGTGGGAAGCCGGCGGTGAGGTACTGAGCGCCAGAGCACCGGCCGCGCTGGGTGGGAAGCCGCGGTGAGGTACTGAGCGCCAGAGCACCGGCCGCGCTGGGTGGGAAGCCGGCGGTGAGGTACTGAGCGCCAGAGCACTGGCCAGGCTGGGTGGGAAGCCGGTGGTGAGGTACTGAGCGCCAGAGCACCAGCCGCGCGGGCCGGGCTGGGTGGGAAGCCGGCGGTGAGGGTACTGAGCGCCAGAGCACCAGCCACACGGGCCAGGCTGGGTGGGAAGCCGGCAGTGAGGTACTGAGCGCCAGAGCACCAGCCGCGCGGGCCAGGCTGGGTGGGAAGCCGGCAGTGAGGTACTGAGCGCCAGAGCACCAGCCGCGCGGGCCGGGGTGGGTGGGAAGCCGGCGGTGAGGTACTGAGCGCCAGAGCACCGGCCAGGCTGGGTGGGAAGCCGGCGGTGAGGTACTGAGCGCCAGAGCACTGGGCCGCGCGGGCCGGGCTGGGTGGGAAGCCGGCGGTGAGGTACTGAGCGCCAGAGCACCGGCTGTGCGGGCCGGGCTGGGTGGGAAGCCGGCGGTGAGGTACTGAGCGCCAGAGCACCAGCCACACGGGCCACGCTGGGTGGGAAGCTGGCGGTGAGGTACTGAGCGCCAGAGCACCGGCTGTGCGGGCCGGGCTGGGTGGAAGCCAGCGGTGCATCTTCAAGGGTAAAACCAGCCTGTGCCACATCAAAACATAAACAGATGCTGTTTCATGTCCTGCTCCCTGAAACTAAGGATTAAGAATGTGTGACATCTGAACAGGTCTGAAATGTTAAAAGCAAGTCAGCATCAAGTCAACCCAGCACTTGACAACTCAGTCTAGAACTTTCTATCATTTGAGTCTGAAATGCTAATTCTGTGCTTTTTGCCTTAAGTAATGGAAGACTTGTCACGCACGCACGCACACACACACACACACACAATCGTAATTTCCATCACAGAAATTACAGAAAATTGCAGTATTTCTCATTGCTTGTCAAAAATTTTTGCTTAGAATGAGAAAAAAAATCTTACTGAATGCCCGTTCTGTGGGAAATGTTGCTCATCCTAGCAGCAATGCAATGAATCTGTATTCTTACAAAACTCGAGATCTGGGATCCTGTCCCGGCTCTGGCTCATGAGCTACACCTTGCAAGGAAAGAAAAGCAGCATTTCTAAGTCTGCTTCAGATTCTCTGCCTCCCCACCCAGCACCAAGAGTTGAGTTCTAGAAACATATTTTAGTGCATTGCTCACCTTGCCTTGGGCCCTGGATTAAATTCCCCACCACCCCACCTCACCCCCGAATTGGAGGTCTCAGGGACTTTCCTGCCCAGGCTGGCTTTGAACTGTGGTCCTCAGATCTCAGCCTCCTGAGTAGCTAGGATTGCAGGCACGAGCCACTGGTGCCCAGCCAATTCTTCCAGTTTTGACCCACGTTCACAACACCATGGAAGCAGACGTGGTGCCGGGCCTAGGGCCTGCCCTGCACAGTTTCTACTTGTACAAGAAATGAATGGGTATTAACCTGAAAAACTGCTTTAAAATAATATGGCTCAAAGCTGGGCACCTGCCTGGGCACCCGCCTGTCATTCCAGCTATCAGGAGGCAGAGATCTGAGATCACACCTGTCATCCCAGCCCCTCAGGAGGCTGAGATCTGAGATCACACCTGTCATCCCAGCCCCTCAGGAGGCTGAGATCTGAGGATCGTGGGTTTGAAGCCTGCCCAGGCAGGCAGGAACGTCTGTGATATAATGGACTACCAAAAAGCTGAGAGGCCAGAAGTGGAGCTGTGGCTCAAGTGACACAGTGCTAACTTTGAGTAAAAACATTCAGCAACAATGTTCCGGCCCTGGGTTCAAGCCCCTGAAAGTGTGTGTGTGTGTGAACATGTCGTCAGAGGCAATGTTAACGAATGCAGGAACAGGAAGTAACCACTGCATAGAGCACCACCCCCTCCTTCACAGGAGGCCAGGAGTGCAACCCACAAGCCGAGCTCACATGCTCCACAGGACAGATCTGTGGCTGTACATGGTGCGAGGAATGTGGCACTGGGCTACGCTGAGATGCGTGCGTGCGTGCGTGTCTATCAGCAGCCTGAGTGTGGACAGTGTGAGAGGAAAGGGCCCTGATGCAAACCCAGCTGCAGAGCCCAGAGCACACTGATCAGATGAGGATAGAAACATCGACCCACACACCGAGAGAAAACGCAAAGCACACCGTGAGAGGGCTCGAGAGTCATTTTTTTTAGAAAGCAGTGACTTGTGACTTTCTCTTCCTTTGTGAAACAGGGGATTTCAAAGTGTGGGCGTCACTGCCGGGTCCTGGCGGGGGGCGGGGGTAGAAGATGGGGCCGTCTTCACACACATCATCTCCTGAGTCGCAGCCCGCTCCGACCGCCACGTGTCCCTCTCCGCGGACGGCCGTCCCCCGGGCTCAGTGCAGTTCCGCAAGTGCAAGTCCTCCTTGGTGAAGCACAACTCTATCTGTCCAATGGTTTGCACCTGCTCCCCCTGGGAAACACACACAGACAGACCGCTAGCATTCAGTCCGTGGGCTGCCATCTCGGCTTCAGCATCAGAACTGGCTTAAAGAGGAGAAACGCAGGGGACGCAGACCTGAGACTGCGGAGCCTGGGAGAAGAGCTGGCGAGCACCGCGGGGGGGGGGGGGGGGGGGGGGGGGAGGGGCGTGCTGCTCTGGGAAGCTGCGGGCTGAGGCCCTGGCCCGGCTGCCCACCCCACCGGCCCAGCCACCCAGCCCAGCCCAGCCCAGCCCAGCCGCCCTGTGTGAAGGGGCAGGCGTCCCCTCAGCTTGCAAAGTAACTACGAAGCATCTAGAAAGATGCGTGCAGACCAGACCACACATACTGCACCTGGCCAGGTATGAGAAGAGAAAATGGCTCCTTTAGTTAAACAGTACCAACTGATAGAATCTTGTCCTTACTGGCTAAAAGAAGAAACTGCAACTTATCTATAAATTAGATAATTGTAACTAAAATAATTAAGACTAGCATCATAAACTATGGGAACTTTTAAACTCAGACATTTTTACCTAGGAACACACCTCTCCACTTCCTCCCCCTTCCCTCCCCTGACAGTACATTCTCCCTAGGGTGAACACCCAAAACCATTCCAGCACAGTATCGAAGAACAATGCCTGTACACACACACCCACATGCGTGTGTGCACACATGTATGCATGCGCTCAGGTGTGGTCACCTATACACATAGCACCTGTCTACGTGTGTATGCACACACATGCACATACTCAGACATGGTCACAGACATCTGTGCACACATAGTACATGCCTGCCCCTGCACACACATGTACACACACATGCACACATGCAACTGTCCTGGAAACTCCACAGTGAAGACGAACTGCCAAGAAACTACTCTTGTCTTCTTGATAAAGACAGAAAGATGATAAAATATGACATATATCCAACCTTTTCTGGCAGGAGGCACTGGATTTTAGGTACCACGCCATAGAATCTGGTAAGGGCATCTTTAAAATCTGAAATCTGACATGGAACAAAGGTGTGTTAGCAATGAACTTCAACAGGAAAACCTGAACAGCTCAGAGCTGAGTGTCACGGGGCTCTGTCAAGGTGGACCGAGAGGCCACACACACATTGCAATGGAATAACACCTGTGTGTGACTGCAGTTCAGTAGGGTGACAAAGAGACAATCCACTAGGGTTAGGGGTGTGGCTCAAGTGACAGAGCACCTGCCTAGCAGGCGTGAGACCCTGAGGCCAAACCTGAATATCAAAAATCCCAGACGACATTTCATGCTTTCCCGCCAAAAGATATGACTGTGCTTACTATTCTCTTATGAAAAAAAAAAAAAGCATTTCTGACGAGTACCCTAACATCGAATGCATTTTCAAACTCCTACTCCACCAGCTCTAAGAGCCCGGAGCACGCACGACCCAGCAGACTATGCATCTGTACCTATGCTTCCTCATCGCACACGCAGAGACAAAACCCATGCAACAGCTACTACAGGCGGTGCAGGGGCTGGTGTGGGGTCACTGCAAAATCAGAGTGCTGCTCATGGGAAGCAAGGACCCTGCTAGATGCCCCCAGGGACACACACAGAGGTAAAGGCAACACTTACATTATAGTAATTGATAGATGGCTTAATTCCAAATTTTAGGAGTACACTGAAAACAGAAAACAAAACAGCTGTATAATGGTCCATTTTTTCTAGACATTCTATTTTGTAGGAAAACTTAAGGTTTTTTTTCCTGGGACTTCTGGCAGTGAATCTGTCAACAAGACAGCAAACAAGCCTTTGCCCATCCCAGCATACGTGCTACCACCTCGACACTTTCTAGAACCTGGGCCCCAGCGGCGCCCCAGAGACCATGCAAGCTGCAGAAGCACCCCCAGCCCCACCCACTGGCCACACCTATGCTCAAAGGGAGCCTCCAGTTGTAGAGTCTAAGATTTAGCCTGAAAAACTCCATGTGGCCACAGGTGTTCAATGACGATATCCTCATGTCTCTTCCTAAAGCACTGCCAGGAGAAACTTCCTGATTTGATTAACGAACTTGCTAAATTCTAGAGGCAAAGATGAATCTGCTCACTCTACCATCCCACAAGGGTTCTCCGTAGCTCCATCGGCACCTTCTAGACCATTCTGGATTGTGGTCCCACATGGGAAGCAAAGCCATGGCTTGTTCTCCAGCTACTCACCTGCTGCAGTGCTTTGCTTCTGGACAGGCAGGAGCAGGTGGGAGAAAGACGTAGGTGGTGGGCAGGAGGGGACCCTGGTGTATGTGTGTGGGGGGGGGTCCTCAAAGCCCCAGGAATGCCCAGATTCCACATAAACGTATGCTCTCGGTGCCAAAAATGTGTCTAAGACTTCAACTTCTACCGATGTAAGTCACAACAATAACATCTCAGATAAACTAGGTTACATGAAGTATTAACCTAATTTTTTTGCTCCTTCCAGTGACAGAACTGGGAAATACTGCCTTCACGTCTGTGGTTGTACTCTATTCTATTGGGTGGCGTCCTCCTGGTTCAGGTGAAAGACCGTCCCCAGCAGAGGGAGCAGCACGGTGTCTTCCAGCATCAGCCGTTGACATGTGAGGACAGTCCCTCTTTAACTCCAGCTCTTTGGGCTGCCCGAGAGAATGTCCCAAGAGTGAGGTCTCACGAGGACCTACTCTCAGTAAAAATCTCGCAAGGGCAGGACACGCTCTCAGTGACGTTTCATCATGGCTTTTGGAGTGTTTGTGATCTTGAATTAGGAGGGGAGGAAGTGGTTCGAGCACATCCCTCAATCCAGATGCACTGGGAGCTGGGCACGGGACTGGTGACGAAGCTCCTAAGATACACACTAAATGATGCAGATTTTAAGAGCCGGAAGAGACTTCAAACTCTGAGGGCAACCTATCCTCTCATTTCACGTCAGGGAAACTAGGATCTAAGACATTAGACATTGTAGTTGGTGTCAGAATCAGGATTGAAGATAGGTTTAAAACCCTGTACTCTAAGCCCAGTGCCAGTGGCTCCTGTCTGTAATACTAGCTACTCGGGAGGCTGAGATCTGAAGTCTGAAGCCAGCCTGTGCAGCTCCAATAAATCACAAAACAGCCAGAAGTGGAACTGCGGCTGGCAGAATGTCGCCTTGAGCACAAAGCTCAGGGACAGTGCCCAGGCCCTGAGTTCAAGTCCCAGAACCAGTACACACACACACACACACACACACACACACACACACACACACACCCCGTCAGCTGGTAGTTTTAAACTCATTTTTAGGGTTCACTTTGAGACATTCCAGCCTCTGAAAAGGCACCCCGCCCCTCTGTCCCCACTGCTGGAGCCACTGACTCAAATCCCGGCTGTTTTGACAGAGAATGCCGTCTGCTTGAGGTGGTGAGACGCCATCGGTGCAGACGGGGCGGGGCACACGTGCACAGGAGCAATGGAGGTTTGCTGTCTTCTAGACGATGCGTCACTTTGCATGTGTTTGAAGAGCAAAGGCTCCTGGGATATTATCATCTGAAGGGGAATGCTAAAGCAGCTGTACAGTTCAAAGCAGCAATGCAAATGCTGTATAATCTGTCACTTTTTCTCCTCCTTAAAAGAATAATCAACTGGCACTTGTTTCTCCTATTTCTGGAGGCTATAATTCTGGATGAGGGATGGGCAGATCTGAGGACAACCCAGTTTCTCACAGAGGGCACTTCTTGCTATCAGCTGGCCCTGTGGTTGCCTGGGCTCTTTCTTTCTTTTTTTAATGCAGATTAGAGTTTATTCAGTATGGAGTAGAGGGGAGATGTGGCACAAATCCCAGTTTGGCACACCCAAACTAAATCAAACCTAGGATTTCTGGGGGAGAAATCTGTCGGTTACAACCATCGGCCACGTCCTTCCGCAGTGACACAGAGCGCTGCTGGAGGTCTCCTCAGGGCTAGGGGTTGGTGCCTGGATTTGGGGATCATCTCCGCAGAGGTTTCACAGCTCGGCCGTGAGTTCAGGCCCGAGACTTCATAGAGGATGCCGCTAAACCCAACAAGGTGGCCACGATCATGAAGCCCAGGGCGGCGATCCGGGTGCCCATCGTGAGCTGGGAGCAGCGGGGACTGGCCCCAAGGGAAGGAGGCCTTGGCAGAGGGCGGCCATGGGGGAGGGGGAAGGAGCAGAGGCCGTGGCAGAGGGCAGCCCCGGGGCCCAGGCACCCTATGGGGACCACTGGGTTCTCACGGGTCTTGAGGATGAACTTCTCCTCGGAGCTTTCTGTCTGGTCGTAGACAGTGGGTTTAAAGCCCGCGATGACTGGGGGCTGCGACGGTTCAAAGGGCGTCTCCGAGTCACCGGGCCCGGAGTTGCCATGCTCCGTGAGAATCTGCCTGGGGTCTTTCATGAAGGCACTAATCCCATTCACGAGAGCTCCATCCCCCTGGCCTACCAGCGCCCGTAGGCCCACCTTCTCAGCCTGGGGGCAGGGGGGGGGGGTTCAGGAGCTGCCCTAGCCAGCCTACAGATGCTGTCCTCACTCAGCCCTGTCACGATTCTAAAACACCAGGTCACTGGCTTGTCACAAGAAAGGACAATAGGGGCTGGGAAGGTGGCTTAGTGCTTGCCCAGCATGCATGAAGCCCTGGGAAAAAGCCAGAAGAGGCGCTGTGGCTCAAGTGGTAGAGTGCTAGCCTTGAGCAAAAAGAAGCCAGGGACAGCGCTCCGGCCCTGAGTTCAAGCACCAGGACTAGGGGAAAGAAACAACAACAATAAAAATTCCTAGCAGCCTTGGCACAGCCTAAGTGTGCAGTAGGAGGGGACAGGCTGGCCGCAAGGTCTGGGTACCCAGACTGAGGAAGGCTGACCACAGCCCTGGCAAGGCACGCCTCCTCACGAGACGCCAGCTCTTGAATGATGACGACATAGCCCCCCTTGCCAGAACAGAGGTGATGTCAAGGAGCAACAGGTCCACCAAGACAGCCTCCCTCCCGGAGCCTAAAGGCCCTCTCCCCCTGTGTCCAGGAGGAGGTGAAGGCTTACTGGCTTCCAATGCCTCTGGGGAAATGACCTTGTTAACAAGCAGTCGCTTGTCGGCCTTGGCTTTCCTCGGAGCCAACTCTGACAAGTCAGGCAGCTAAGTCCACACCTGCCCTGTGTGTTTACAATCTGGAAGAACTGCAAAAGTATTGGGGGGGTGGGGGGAGGAGCTGGAGTCTTTCCCAGGAATTGGACCACCACCACCCTTTCAGGGTGCCAGAGAAAATAGGCCAATGGCTGCCACTCATTCTGCCTGGGCCCCTAGGTCGATGGGGAGGAGTTCACCCACCTGTTGAGGTCCACCTGTTTGTACAGATCTAGGCTCTTCCCGAAGTACTTCTTCTCAGAGTTGAGGGCATCCACCTGGGCGGCACAGGTGCCATGCTTATCCCACTCGTGCTTCCTGCGGGATTCACAAGCGTGCTCAGACATGTCTGCCTGGCACTGCTGCCACACGCACCACCGCCTTCCCAGAAGGGAAGGGGGGAGCATTCCTTATATGCAACCTAGGCAATTACTTCCATCTCCCACGCTTAGGCTCAGACTCGCTAAACTCGTGACAGACTCCAAAGAGAACTCATCTCTACAATCACAGCTGAGAAAAAGAAAAGAACACACCATTGTTCAGCCACCCACCAAGTCGCACTGTGAGTGTGGTCTCCAGCAAGGCTGGGGCCTGGAGCAGGGCCAACCTGTCCCGTCTCCAGGAGCCCAGGAAGGGCAAAGGCCTTGGCCACCGCCATGTCCACCTCAACCGACCACCCAGCTGGCAAATCCACACTTGAGGACAGCAACCCACAAGGCAGCAAAGAACAATTTGTATTCTAAGGCATCTCGGTAACTCCTTACGTTCCTGCGCATTACAGTGTCATGCTCCTCACTTGGTTCTCACAGCTCTGCAAGAGGAAACTATCACTGCCAGTTGCGAAATGGGAAAACTGAGGTGCTGAGTGGCTGGGCTTGCTGAAGGGCACAGCCAGGGTGTCCCTCAGCTTGATCTTGATTCTAAGATCAGGGCCCTCTGAGTCCCACCCACCGCTAAACAGAATGCACACCCACCTGGAGCGTCCTGACACCTTGTCAGTTCAGAGGCAAGCTAGCCTTGTTAGCATGGAAAACAAAACACGTGTCAAGTTGGCTCAGCTTTGTCAGTGATTGGGTCGTCAAGTTGGAATTATCAGTCACACAACCATTTATAAAGCACTCGCGTGTAACTGTCTAAAACTACAATCTAAATGTGCATCACCTCACTGGTAAAATTCACCTCTTGTACCTGTTTTAAATAAATGCATTGGGTATAGGTGATATGTCACTCAGACCTAACTGAGAAAACAGAATTGGAACAAAGATCAAGACAGATGAATAGCTTTCTTAATGTAGAACAGTTTCTAGAACCCGAAGATTCTTTCAAGCTAACATAGCGAATGAAACCCAAATTATGAGTGACTTGGTATCAGCAAAACACGAATACCGGAACCAAGTCCATAGGACTACTGGAGAGAAGAATGGGAATTGTGGCTAGGTCTGGGGCACAGCGAACGAGGTAGAGCACAGGGCTTTGAGTTCAAACCCCAGTACCACCCAAATGTCAACTTTTTTTTCCTTTAATGCCAGTACTGGGACTTGAACTTAGAGCTTCATGCTCTCACTCAGCTTTTTTGTTTGTAGCTGGCACTCTACCACTTAAGCTAGGTGTGCAGTTCCAGCTTTTTACTTGGTAATAGAGATAAGAGTCTTTCAGATTTTCTGCCTTGTGGCAGGCTTCAAATCATAATCCTCAGATCTCATCTCCCGAGAAGCTAGAGTATAGGTGTGAGCCACTGGCACTCAACAATTATTTTTGAAACAAACAACAGATGTTAGAGATATAAATGTGTTAAAACTACAGTTCAAAATATTTAGCCACATGTCACTTTCAATTGGACATTTTACCAGCACACACACTCAAAAAAAACTTCCAATTGCAAATGATGTAGGACAAAATATCTGAACTACACTAATACAGAAGTACGGTCATGTAGTTACTATCCAGGGTGCTGTAGGGTGCTGCCTTCTGTGTTCAGAGAGGCCCTATCACTCCGAGAAGAGCAGGGCAGGGGCTGGGGATATGGCCTAGTGGCAAGAGTGCTTGCCTCATATATGTGAAGCCCTGGGTTCAGTTCCCCAGCACCACATATACAGAAAACAGCCAGAAGGGACGCTGTGGCTCAAGTGGCAGAGTGCTAGCCTTGAGCAAAAAGAAGCCAGGGACAGTGCTCAGTGCTCAGGCCCTGAGTCCAAGCCCCAGGACTGGCAAAAAAAAAAAAAAAGAAGAGCAGGGCAGATTTCTTGGTGTTTATCCCCAAGGCAATAAAGAGACACCTACTTCTCAAGGGCTACTCAGGCCCAAACACAATACATGATGCTAAACTGCCAAACTAAAATGACCTACACCAGGTGGCTCATGCCTGTAATCCTAGCTACTCAGGAGGCCAATCTGGAGATTGTAGTTTGAAGCCAGGCCAGGCAGGAAAGTCAGTGAGACTCTTACCTTCAATGAACCACTAAAAAGCCAGGAGTGGAACTGTGGCTCAAGGTAGAGCACTAGCCTTGAGCAAAAAAAGCCCAGGCCTTGAGTTTAAGCCCAGGACTGTCACACGCACACACACACACACACACACACACACACAGCACAACAATCGTCAGTGCATAAAAGGCTACTCACACTTCTGAGCCTAAGAAGACAGATCCAACTGCCTGTTTTCTGCACCTCCCACACAGCTTTCGTTTAAAATCTCTAAGGAAGCTCTACACACTTGTGCTTTAAATGTGTGATATGATGACTGCCAGAAACTCATACTTACCAGAACTGGCTGCGGTTAGAAGATGGATGAATTACATCAGGCCAGTACGTCTTCATGTCCCGCAAAAGATCCTGCATGCAATTAAAAACAAAAGCCTATGCAAGATCCAACTCAAAACCTGGAAGGAAAATTTAATCAATACATACAAAATTCAAGCTCTACTCATTTAGGTGAGTAAGATGATTATATGTGTATTCTGCATGAAGTGCTAGATACATGTGAAAATGAGACTTAAATGATTACACAAATTCATGTGAAAACACAAGCTCTCCTGGGTGAATGGCTAAACTGTGATACAAATATAGACAGTAAAATCCTGCTCAGTTCTGTAAGAAGAAAGGGACATGCCTGGGCAGGAAAGTCTGTGAGACTTTCATCTCCAATTAATCTCCAGAAAAGCTGGAAGTGGAGCTGTGGCTCAAGTGGTGGAGTGCTAGTCTTGAGAAAAAAATTCAGGGACAGAACTCAAGCCCTGCATTCAAGCCCCGGGTCAGGCAAGGGGGAGGGGGAGATGAGAAGGAAGGAGAGAGGGGGAGAGAAAGGGGGGGAGAGAGAGAGGGAAAGAGAGGGGGAGAGAGAGGGGGAGAGATAGATATCAAGTCATGAGAACACAGGGAGGAAACACAAGAGCGTGTTTAAGAGAAAACTACATACTATACACTCCCAACCACACTACATTTGAGAAAGGGTTGCCAGAGGGAGAAGGAAAATGTGGTCCCAGGGTTATTGGAACAGCGAAACTGCTCCACCTGACACTTGTCCCCCAGGCTTGTCAAACAAAACTCATGCATGAGCACCTCAGGAGTGGCTCCTAGTTCAACCCACAAGCTTCAGGTAGGCAGCAGAACTGGCTCCCCAACTATGACAGAGTACAACACACTGAGGGCAGACATGACTAGGGAAAACAATGCGGCACACACCGGCACACGCCTGACTGTACAGGGAAGGCTTGTTGGAGCCGGCGGCAAGTACCTCCCTGCAGCTATGCTAACCCAGCAGGCTGCAAGAACATCTAACTCCTACGTGCCCATGAGACCAGAACGTGACCAGCGCACTTAGAAGAACTTCAGCCTGCTATCCTCCCCCCTCCCAAGACGGTTCTCCCGCCGGCGCTCCAGTGCCTGGCCTCCTCGTCCCCTCTGGACACGGCCCTGCCGGCTCCCGTCACAGAAGCTGTCCACCCCGGGTCTCGTGCCCCTCACCGCCTCCCTCACCTGCCACCCCCTCCTCTGGCATCAGCCATCGGGGATGACGTACGGAGACGGTCAAACCAGGCCACTTCTGTGTGGGACCAACACCGATTACACGTTACACCACACAAGCAAACCCAGCACTGAGTTCTGAGTAAGCAGGGGCGTGGCTACCAAGACTGGCCAGTCCCTCAAGACGCAAGCCATGGATGACACCCCCCTGGCCAGTCCCTCAAGACAGAAGCCAAGTATGATACCCCCCCCCGACTCCCCACCCCACCCCGCCAAGGTTCATCACAACTTCCTCTTCTCCTGACACTACAGAGTCTACAAGGGCTTGCTGGCACACAACACGGAAAGCTGAGCCTGTGCAGGAAGGTTCCATGTCCTTTGTGAAGCAAAAGTATCTACCAAAAAAATTTAAAAAAACACTTGTGCCACTCCGGCAAATTTGTATCTTAGACCTGTGACTTAGTCCTCGGAGGCCGGAGGCCAGGCCTCAGGCATACTGGGTAAGCGCCACACCACCGGGCTGCACCCCCAGCCTGCCCCGCCTTACTCTGTAACAGGAGCCCTCGTACTGGAAGGCCTCATCGTTGGCTCCTCGCTCATAATCCCTACGTAGAAACACACACCACCCACGGCTGGAAAGGCCCATGCCAGGTGCCGGGTGCCGACTCCCTGAGCCCTAACTGTGCAGAGATGTCCACCATACGACACACCTGCCAGATACCCACGTCTGGGAGCTATGGGCTGGCTGTCAGCTCTGCACAACCCAGACAAGCTTTGCCTCTCCGAGCTCACTGCCCACAGGTAAATATGCAATGGCTCGGGCCCGGGCAGAAGAGGAGAAAAAGTCAGCTTTTATTTAATTTATGGGGTTATTCTAAATATCAATAATTGCTAAAAAGGCCACGAGGGCGCCATTAAAATGCATATACTTATGACCCTGATGTTTTAAATGTGACTTTAAAGGTATACTTATGACAAGAACTGCTGTAATTCAATACTTCTTTTGCAGTAGAAATAGAACAGTACCTTAATTTCATCCAAATTAAAGTGCCATGATCGATTACAGTCTTCCCCTTTATCAGGCCTTGAGATACAAATCAAAAATAAAAAAGATTAAAAAAAAACATTAGGTTAGGATGACTTCTACATTACATGTTAATTAAAATCTGTAGCGAACAAAAAGAGAAGTCCTGAGTATTTGTTTTCCCACACAAGCGGTTTCATAAAGAATGCATAGAGACAAACACACTGAGTTTCTTTTGAAGAGGAAAGAAATTGTGTTGAGAACGTCCTGGCCAGCTGTTCAGCAGCAGCAGCACCACAAACGGCCCAGTAGAGGGAGCTCTGAAGTCAACCCAGCCCGGGCACTGGCTGGCAGCAAAAGTGTGACCCAGCTCTGAAAGGCTGTAAACATTCAGTGAGATAATATAGCATAGCTAACAAGCTCACAAAGCCACCTGACCCACCACAGGATCAACTAGCATGACTTGGCTTCATTTTTGGTAGCAAATATGCTCTCACGGTCTTTGCTTCTGAATTTTATTCTGCTTTTCCAAGTTTGACTCTGGACACATCAACTCTCATTTCCTCAGAGCTGCTCGGCTCAGAGGTCCCCACACGGACACCGAGACGCCTCAGAGCTCCACACAGACCAGAACGCTGTGGCCTCAAGAGACCACCCGCGGCTGAAACTGCACGCTGGAGAGGTCAGAGAAGCTGTGTGGATTCTTATTCCAGCCTCAGAAACGAAGTGTCATCGAGAGCAGACACAGCCAGGACACGTGAAGGCAGCAGAGGAAGCGCGCGGAACGTGAAGAGAGAAAAAGGCACCCAGGCTGACACCTCAGAAGCCTGGGGAACCGTTACCCAGGTCCCACGCAATCTGCTTCCTGTTCACCCCATCCCCAAGAAGCACAGGCACCAAAGGAGCCATAACTCCCCTCCCATAAGAGATCCCTCCAGGCAGCAAATTAGCAGGCAGAACTCAACACCACAAGCACATGCACACAGAACTACCTAGAGAGGATGCAGACAAAATGAGGAAAACAAAGCTAGCCCCCCTACACGGGTACACACATCTCTATACACAGACAATGTGTCGTGTATGTAAATGAGATTGTTTTAAGTCTATCAAAGTAGAATTAGACAATAAAATCAGGGCTATGTTAGAAAGTCTCAAGATGTTTCTTTTTTTTTTTTTTTTTTTTGCACTGTCCCTGGCTTCTTCCCGCTCAAGGCTAGCACTCTGCCACTTGAGCCACAGCGCCGCTTCTGGCCGTTTTCTGTATATGTGGTGCTGGGGAATCGAACCTAGGGCCTCGTGTATCCGAGGCAGGCACTCTTGCAACTAGGCTATATCCCCAGCCCTCAAGATGTTTCTAAATAAAGATCATGTCTACTGAACAAACTCCTAACAAATAGTAAGTATATTATTAAGACTAGACTCAAGCTGGAACTTCCAGTCTGCTGGCTTCTCCTGACTCTTTCATGAGGCTTTATGGGCCCTAGATGCTTGCCATAGTCCATGAATCGTCCAGTAATCCAGAGAGTCTCGACAGCCGCTAACTTCCTAGGGAGAAAAGACACAAGAGAGTTCATGGTTTAAATATACTTAGCAATCCTGCTTTCTTTCATACTTTAACTAGACACTGGTACACTAATTCAACAAGGTAAATGTGGTGTCGACAACAACGTGTTCATGAGAAAACTACATCTGGGCTAGATGTTCTAGGCTTCTCTAACAGTGTTGCTGAGGGAACCACGTAACTATAAAGGCTGATGATACCAGTACAATCTAACTTGTCTCACTACTAGGTCCAAATCCATCCGGGATATAATCAGTACTGAAAACTTGAAGCCAACCAACACAAGGCAAAAATCAGTATATCCTGGGCCTCCATTAACAAAGACAAAGTCAAGAGAAAAATCTCAGCATAGCAAAACCTTTTCAGAAACCTACAAATGATTTAGTTAAGACCCACCCCCCACCCTGTGACTAAGCCAATGAAGCCCAGAAGTGAGAGCCTGGTTGACACGCATCATGCTCATCTCCTCTAGGTTTGTCTCCCCTGCATGGCCTCCTGGGGGAGGAAGCATCTTTTCAAGGCTGTCTAGGGATGACAAAGGTGACAGATGCCAGGTGAGAGCAGCCTGCTACAGAATGACTGGGCAACTGAGTGCAGGATTGGGGTGACAGGCCACCTTCTTTCAACCAGCACCCCAATTCCTTGCCTAAGGAAACCCATTTCCTTCATGTTGCACAGCCTGTAAGATCAAAGGCAGCGGAGAACGTGGGTGTCTGCTGAGCTTCCTGCCCAGGTCTCTGCGCCTGCCTTCACCAGGGGTAACTTACTCAAGAGTCAGCTGGTTTTCTTCCATTCGGTCAGCACACAGCCTCTGAGGGGCTGCAGCATGTCCTGAGGACATGTGAAGACCATGACAAGTGTGCCCCCAAACCTATCGTGCGTCCCCTAGAGACAGGAGCCCACAGGCAGTTGCTGGTGCCAGAGGACGGCAGCTTGAACATCTTCCCCATCCTTGTTTGGAATTTTTTCAACTCGTTGATGTTGTTAAAATCTCACTTCTAAAGCCTCAAAGCAAGGCAGTTGTCTGCATAGCCACAGTCCGCCAGCGGGCAGACCGACATTTCTCACACAGGCCAGGCCAAGCTGGCCTGGTCCCTGTCTGTGTAGCTCACCTGAGCCTCAGTTCTTCCTCTGCACATGGGTTCCCTGGCGGGAGCCAGGGACTTAACTATTCCTCAGCTCCCAGGATTAGGCTGGGCAATGGTGGCTCATGCCTAAAATCCTAGCTACTCGTGAGGGCTGAGATCTGAGGATCTTGGTTTGAAGTGAACCCAGGGAAGGGAAGGCGGTGAGACTTATCTCCAATTATGCACAAAAAGCAGCAAGGGGGGAGAGTGGGGGGAACAGGCGACATTGTCCAAAAAAAGTGTACTCATCACTTGACTTACGTAACTGTAACTCCTTTGTATATTGCCTTTGTAATAACAATTTTTAAAAACAATTTTTTTAAAAGCTGGAAGTGGAGCTGTGGCTCAAGTGGTAGAGCTCCAGCCTTAGGTAAAAAAGCTAAGCAACAAGTGCAAAGCCCCAAGTCCAAGCTCCAGTATGGCACATTAAAAAGTAAAAAAATAAATAGGATTAGGTGAAAATATCAAGTGAGATACCACTTTCATTTGTCAATAGAAAAATATCTGTCAGTGAAGAAAGGGGAGAGGTGGTCCTTACTGCCTGTGATATGGGTGACACAAAGGGCAGCAACCAACCAAGTGACACCATCAAGTCACCCCCTCCAGTCGGCTATGCCCCAAGTGCCAGCTACCACGCCCATCATCTCCAGTTATCAGTGACTGCCCTCCATCCCGTGGGGTTAATAGGCCTTAAGATTTAAAACTCCTGAGCCAAAATCTCAGAAACACTATTGACAAACCTAGTGGGGGCGTAAGTGATGATGAAACACTTGGGGTAACTGCAATGCATACCAGGAATGTCTTTTCAAAGTGTGAGTGAGAAGGACCAGCCAGAGCAGAGCCTGGGAGTGGGTACCCGGCTGGCACTGCTCCACCAGGCAGAGCCTCAGCCAAGGCACAGCAGGAGGAGAGGTGGGCAAGGCAAGGCCGGGCCGTGGACAGAGAGAGGCCGCTCTCGAGTGCGATGTCATCAGCGCCACAGAGAGCAAGGCAGGGGGCAGGCAACTCCTTCCCCTTCCCGGGAGACATTTCCATAAGACACTCAGCACGGAGAAAGGAGACAATCAGGCCTGCTGTGCCTCCCCAGGCTTCACTGGAACCCAGGCCAGGCGGGACAGAACTCACCTTGCACACCGTGGGAGGCCAATGCTGAGTCAAAATGAGCTTTCTCCACTCGTGGTGGCCGCTGTTAAAGGACAAAAGCATGTTTTCAGGACTGTTGTAAAGTATAAGACTGAATTTCTTTAAAGAATAAAATTATCCCGGCACCAATGGCTCACGCTTGTAACCCTAGTTACCCAGGAGACCAAGACCTAAAGATCCAGGTTTAAAGCCAGCCCGTGAATAAAAAGTCGATCAGACTTTTGTCTTCACTTAATCAGCAAAAAGCTGGAACTGAAGGTGTAGATCAGGTGACGGAGCACCAGCCTTGAGTGAGAACACAACGCCTGAGTCCAAAAAAGAAAAAACGTAGCTGATCCACCCACTGGACAATGGGTACCGCGGGAAGAACTTGGTTTCCACCAGGAACAAAGTCCCACTTCCTAGAGGGACCTCTCGAGAGGAGAGGACGGACACTGGATCGTGAAAAGGTGGCACAGGTAGGAAAGATATACAAGTAGATAAGGAGGCGCGGCCAGGAAGAGCCCTGCGGAAGGCACCTAAGCCACACACGTACCGATCTCTTAAGGATGCTGCTCAACAATTGAGGGATGCAGACTCCTGCCCCCTTGATTATATTTGTGAGCCCACAAGGCCCTGAGAACTGGGCCCTGGTAATCCACACAGCAACAAAACATGATGAACATGCTCGCCTAAGGCTGCTGGGACCATCACTCTCAGCCTTCAGATCAGCAACGGGCTGCTCTGCAGGGCTAGTGACCTGTGTTACTTCAGAGGCTACGGCACAGCCGGGGCACTGGGCCTTGTTACCCGTTCTCCCTAGAACATGATACATGCCCTGGGTCATGCCACCGTGTTACCTGAACACAGCTCCTCTGCAGGAGGCCTCCTGTGGTTTGGATGTATCCTCCCCTAGGGTTTACTTGCAGGGCTCTGCCCAGTGGCAGATGAGAAACAGTAAGCTCTTTAAGAGGTGGGGCTAGCGGAGGCCTTTGTTAACTGGGGCATGCCCTTAGGAAGGATTCAATGTTTTGCCGGTGACTTGGCTAGCTCTCCAGAGGACAGTTTTTACAAGACAGTCTTTCCCAATCTCTCTGGCTTCCTGTCTGGCACTGTGACTTCTCTGTGACATGTCCCTGCGGTGGTATCACGAGGTCCTCAGCAGAGTGGAGCTATGGTGGCACCATGCCTGAGGACCTCCAGAACTGGGAGCTAAATGAACCCCTTCTTTTCCTAAGCATCTAGCTTCGGGCACGTCACTACAGTAACAACAACAACAAAAGGCAAATGCAAAGGCACTTAACCACATTCACACTAACACACAAACGCATCTAAGTACAAAGCACAGCTGGCAAAAATACCATGTAAATGGACAAAGTCAGCAGGCCAGGTGACAGTTAACTCAGAATACACTAAACTTTAGAGGTGATGATTCAGAGTAAACTAGATCATGCTGCATGTTAGCTTCAGGAAATAACTGCATACTGTTAAGTTTAGATTTAACAGTTAAGAAGTTGAGTCCTGGTGCCACGGCTCTACCTGTTATCTCAGCTCCTTAGAAGGTGAATATCAGGAGGATTGTGGTGAGGCCAGCAGAGGAAAAAAGATAGTGAGAACCCATCTCCACAAAAAAGCTGGGCCCGGTGGCTGCTCACCCCAGCTCCACAGGTGGCGTCAATACACCTGAGGTCCAGGGAAATGTATCCTCTGGACCTTACCTGAAGAACAACTAAAGCAAAAAGGGATGAAGCTATGACTCAAATAGAAAAGCTGCTGCTTAGCAGGTACAAAGCCCTCAGCTCGAACCTAAGTCCCACTAAAAATAAGCAAAACAACCAAACTTCAGTCCCACTAAAAAATAAACAAAACAAGCACCAAAAGAAGCTTTGAGAACTCAAGTATAAATCAGAACCCAAGAAAACAAGCTCTCCCTATAAAAAAAGAATAAAAAAGGAACTGCACCGTGAGAACTGGGCTGGGACAGCGAGGCCTGGGGGTCAACTCTGTGCCTGGCCAAACAGGACAACTACTGCATGGGCTTCAGGGATTGCTAGGGGGTGGGAGACGGGCGGACGGACGGACAGACACACACACACACACACACACACACACACACACACTCACACACACAACCTAAGTCTTCAGCCCCCATTCTGCGCTTGCTACTCTCCAGGAAAGGGTCCTGGGTCCTGTAACCCACGCTGCCCGGCGGGGACTGCAGCCCTCAGGGCGCCCCGGGCAGGGCCCTGGGGGGGCACCCGTGGCCCACCGCCCCGGCCCCTCCCACCCCGTCCCCAGAGGCAGGGTCTCACCTCAGGGAAAGGAAAAGCAAAAGTCGATAGACAGATGCGGCGGCTCTGCACAGTTCCGCGTCCGCGACACCCACGGACGCGGCGACCCCGCAGCGCGCCCCGCGCCCCCACCCCCCCCGCGCCTCCCTCCGCGGCCCACCCCGGCCCGAGGGGAAGGGCCAGGCCCGACGCCCCGGGCACCGCGGCCGGCGGGAAGGCCGCCGCCACCCCGGGCTCTCCGGCCCGGGACGCCAGACCGGACCGGAGGAAGAACGGCGTCCTGCAGCCCGCGCTCCCGGCCCGGCCCGCGCCCCCCTCCGCCCCACCCCGGCCCGGCCCGGCCCGCGCTCACCCCCACAACGGGCCCGCGCCACACAGGCAGCACAGCGCCAGCCCCCAGCCCAGCGCCGGGCCCCAGCCCCGGAGCGCGCCGCGCGGCGGGGACGCCATCGCCACCCCCGGGCTCCGAGGACACCGCTCTCCCGGCTCGCTGCGGGCTCCAACAGCTGCCCGGCCCACCACGGACCCGGGCGTCCGCGTCCGCCGACCGAGGCCGCGTCCAGCTCCCTCCACCACTTCCGCGCGCTCGGCTAGCGGAGCTCCGGCGAGGGCCACAGCGGAGGACACGCCCCCGCCGGGACGCCCCGCCCCCGCCGGCCCGAAGACACGCCCCTTGCCGGGACGCCCCGCCCCCCGTAAGCAGGACACGCCCCCGCCGGGACGCCCCGCCCCCGCCGGGACGCCCCGCCCCCGCCGGCCCGAAGACACGCCCCTTGCCGGGACGCCCCGCCCCCCGTAAGCAGGACACGCCCCCGCCGGGACGCCCCGCCCCCGCCGGCCCGAAGACACGCCCCTTGCCGGGACGCCCCGCCCCCGCCCCGCAAGAAGGACACGCCCCAAGGCTCCGACCCCACGCTCCCTGCCGGACAGACGCGCCCAGAAGCCACGCCCCCTGCCGGCCCGAAGGACACGCCCCCTGCCGCGCCCCCACGCTCCCTGCCCGGCAGAGCGTCCCGAAGCCGCGCCCCCGGCCCCGCCCCGGCCCCGCCAGCCCCGCGGCTCCGCCCGCGCCCGGAGCTCACCTCCGGAGGCCCCGGCGCACCCCGGGCCGGCCCGGCGCCCGGCCCCTCCTGCCGCCCGCCGCCCAGGCTGGCCCGGGGCCGCGCCGCGGACTCCGGCAGCTCCCGGCCGCCCAGCCGCGCGGGGCGTCCCGCCGCGCCCCCGGCACGGCCCGAGCTTGGGCCGGGCCCGACGGCCTCGCCCGGGGGCGCGGCCGGAGCTCGGGAGGGGCACCCGCGGCCCAGCCCGGCTCGCCCAGCTCGCTCCGCCCCGAGGGTCCGCCTGGCCTTAGGGAGCCGCGGCCGGGGTGCGGGCCGAGCGCGGCCGGGGGTGCGGGCCAGTCTCGTGCGCGGGTGGGTGGTCTCGAGGGGGGGGGTCCCCGATGCTGCCTCCGACGTCAGCCCCACCCACCTTCCTCCCGTCCCCACCCCCGCCGAAGAGAAGCTTGACTTTCAAGGTTATCATTGGTTAGGTTCGGGAGAGGGGGCTGCCATCCCGCGAGCCAGGTCCTGAGTACCACTCCCCCCTCCTTCCCTCCCGTCCCTCCCGTCCCTCCCGCCCCACGAGCCGCACAGGCCCCTTCCCACGGGGTGAATACCGAGGGGCCTAGGAAACCACGTTTGTTCACTCCTCCTCCTTCCACTTCTGCACCCTCCTTTGTCTCCTAAAAAGAAGAAGAAAACAGCCACCACCACCACCAACCCATGCTTCCACTTCCTGAAATTCGCCAGCATTCTCGATGCCTGGATGCCTGGAGTCCTATATAGGTTAGCACGTCCGGTTGTATTTTAGATCTAGAAGCTACACTTCCTAAGGAGAGGGCTGAGCTGCAAGGCGGAATGTGTAGAAAGGAGGCTTGTAACCTGGGAGTGTCCTCTGCTTTGAAATGGGAAAGCAAATACAAAAACAAACAAAAAAAAATCTGGCAACTCTGTGAATCCCTAGACTGTAGGATGAGCAGCTCATCTAAGAAAAGTGCTAAAGCTCACCCGTGGTCTTTTACGTTTGGGGCAGGCCTAAAGCTATCTCCATGTTTTAGAATACTAAGCAACAAGACCTGTCTTGGTTACCCAGCACCACTGGCTAAGGTTTAGGACCAGTCCACCCCCACCCCCGTTAGAAAATAGAAAGGCTGCTGGTAAGAGGTACCCTTTTGGGTCTTTAGTCCCATTTCTGGCCTGGGGAGCAGAAAACGTCTCTCCCTTTCCCCCCATTTCTCCCTACTTTACCCTGTTACACCAAAATAAAAATAAATTTGTGCTCAAACTTCCACTTTCTGAGTCTCTCCTTTGGCAAGACACCTTGGGATTTGTGTGTGGATCTCAGGGACCTGTGATCTTTCCAGGAAACTAGGAAGTGGAAGGCAACAGGGACACGGGGGCTTCAGTGCCTGAAGGACAGGGGGAGGAGACGGAAGACCTGGGTGGGGGGGACTTCCTGAACCTGCATGGCAGAGGCAGTGCCTGTCGGCTCTCCAGCGGGGGTGAGCCTGAGGAAAGAAGGCTCAGCCCAGGTGAGGTTGACAAGTGGTTTCGTAACATCGATCAGAGGGCCCCTTGCAATAAAACATTTTCCAGAACCCCAAATGAAGCTTGTATGTTTGTTTTTAACCTTTGTTGTGGGCTCAGGTGAGATTTAGCATTGTCACTGCAGTATCAAGGATGATACAGTTCTAGGCCTTGGGCCCAGCTCCAAACCCCTCTCCCCAAGATGCCCAGTGAAGAGGAGTGGTGAAGGGCAGAGAAATGAGATTTGTTACCATAGCCCAGCACACCCTTGCGAGAGGCAGTATAAGCACCTCCGCCTCGCTTCTGGATACAAAGAGCATTAGCCTTAGACAGAAGAAGAATGGGCCTGGGGTGAGGCAGGTGCACGGCCATTGGACAGTCCTGGTCACGGCCGTGGCCTGGTGGTTATGGTGTGGTGTGGTCCAGTTGATCTCCAGCACCGGGCCAGCGGAGCAGGGTGAGTCTTGATCAGGAAGTCATTGTTGCCTACGGTAGTCACAAGGTGTTATTGATGAATCCTGCCCTTCCTCAGTTCCAAGGTCAGCTGTAAGGTGACTGCAGAGAGAAGTTTTCAGTGGAAAGATAAAGAAATGTAAAATGGGAGGGAGAGGCCAAGCCTTTTATTATTCCAAATTAACTTATAGTCCCACAGAAGTGTTTTTTAAAGAGCAGAAACAGTTTCTCTGCACCTGTGGCGGAGCTGACCTGAGGTTGTTATGACCTGAGGTAGTTATGCCTCTCTTCCTGTCCTGCTCTCCCCTCCCACTGACTGTGCACTGACTGTGAAGCAAATGAGAATTCAGTTTCCCCCTTCACTAGTAGGGGCTTCCCAAGGCCCTGCAAATCATTTTTTAATTGTAATTTTGCATTCTTACTTTCAAAGAAGAGCCTCCAAATTATACAAGCTTCTACACACTCTCCCCTTCATCTCCCCTCTGCCCCCCACCACATACACACCACAATCTGAATACAAACCTGGACATATGTCCGGAACATCCACCTAACAAGCCCCTGAACAGAGCCCTGGGCGGAGTCCAGGGGAAGAAGAGGCTCTCTGAGGCCGAGTGTAACGGAGGCTCTGGAAGGTGGCCAGCTTCCCCAGTGTTACATAGTAAATTATCTGAGAAGGATGGAATCTTGGAGCCTTTATCAGAGCATTAGCAGTCTGCAGGCAGCCAGGTGTTACAAAGGCCTGCAGCCCACACAGACCCTCAACACTGTCGGGAAACAGGCCAGAGAGGAAACAGAACAAAAGCCATACCACAAACCAATCCAGCGCCAATGGTAGAGCTGACATGGGACGCCACAGTGACCAGAGATGAGCCAGGAGACGGGTCGCAAAGACAGAGATGTGTGGCCTGGTGTGATGGCACCCGGGCTGATCTGACCCTAAATAGGGTCAGGTCAGAGGGCTCCCAGGTTCCCACCCCTGTCTCTAGGGATTCAAGAACACCCATCACCTCGGGGGTGGGGTGGGGTGGGACTTCCCTTCCTCTAGGAATTCGGGCACACCCATCAAGACAAGATGCCAGGTAGTACAACTCACCCTGTGGCCAATGACGGCACGGGCCAGATCTGATCTCGGTATTACACCAGGAGCTGGGCGTCAGGGAGGCAGCAGACCAGACTGGAGGTTTTATTGGCCCCCATAACACAGTGTAAGAGGGCAGGGATTGTGAACTGGAAGATACTGTGGTGTTATCTTGTGAAACTATGTGTCTTTGCGAGGAGAAGGTCACAAGAACCAGCTGTGGCAATGAAAGTTGTCGCTGGGGGCCGGGAATATGGCCTAGCGGTAAAGTGCTGGCCTCGAAAGGTGTCGGCTGTTGGGCCCCAGAGAACAAGCTATTTGCCCAGTAAGCCTCCTTCCTGGGGTTAGCACCTGGATCTGGTTCGCACGTGACTTGGGGAGGTTATGCTGCAGTAACAAGCAGCCCTAATCTCAGCGCTCACTGTCACCACAGAAGCTGATTCTTGGCTCTTCTTCCTGGCTGATGGTTCAGGTTTAGCTGCAGCCTGTGGTCTGGACCCTGACTGAAGGAACCGTGTTTTCACACTGGCCTTGAGTACGAGGGTGTGGATGTTTGATCTTTTACCGAAATTCTTCTGGCCACAACAAATGGAATGGCCAGGCCTGACATCATTAGGGCAGTAAATCTGCCCCCCCAAATCACACGGCAGTAAGCTCTGCTAGTAAAGGGTGGAAGGATTTTCTTCTTTTGTGGTTCTGGGTTTGAGCTGGTTTGGGCTTGCGAGGCAGGGGCTCTTCCACTAAGCCGTATCTCCAGGCTTCTTGGCTCTGATTTCCAACGAGGACTGCGCCATCCCCCGATTTCCGCTACTCGTGTAGCAAGGGTGACAGGCGCAGGCCATCTTGCCTCGCTCTTCCTCTTGTGTTTGGGGTCTTGCCAGGGCTGGCCCTGGATCAGAATCCTCCCAGTCTGGGCTTCACAGGTGGCCTCCTTGTAAGAGGAGGAGCACTTTCAAGGAGAAAATGGAGGGGCGGGGGGAAGCAGATCTGGCCGAATGTGTACTATGGAGGAAGGCACTTCCCAGTGGGGCCCCAGCTGCCAACGTGACCCCGGGCTTTCTGTGGCCGCAGGTCTGCTGGCTAGCCTGACAGGAAGCAGATCAGCACAGATCTGACAGCGTGAGCAATAAATGTGAGTTCTCAGCTGCAGAACAGTTGGGTATGCCAACCGTTGGAGACAAAGTTATAGACCATTCCTCCATGTCTTTGCTCTCGGGAAAACAGAACTAGAACTTGAGCAACGAAGGCCAGCCAGAGCCGGGGGAGGAGAAGCTTACCAATTCAGCTCCAAGTGAACCATGCCGGGCCTTCCGTCAGGCGGAGACCTGGGTGCGACTCCCAGCTCTCCCACTACTCAGCTGTGTGTCCTTCTCTAAGTGAAGCGGCTGCTCTGCAGCCATTTCTCGTCTTCAAGACAGGGAAGCAGAGTCTCGATAGCGTCAGGGGGGTTAAAAGTGAAGTGTCAATACGAGCTTCACCTGTCCGTCGTGCCCAGTCTGCAGGAAGTGCCCGCGGCTGCTTTCATGGCCCAGGATAGACCCTGTGAGTCTACACCATGGAGAGGAGGGTTACCTGCCTGGTGGGGCCTTGCACTTGATTTCTGTCCTCCTGTTCAAGACAGTCAAAGGAACAACACAGTCCTCTCTCTATAGCACCCATTCTCACTGTCTACACCGAGTTGCTACTCTGGGGAATCTTACGGGAAGCCTCCTTTGCAGTCTGGATTATTTCTACTAGGAGGAAGGCTAGCTCCTGGTCATTCTGCCCTGTCCTTTCTCTCTTTGTCATACCTGTATTTCTGGCCTTGCTATCTCCAGTCTGGCAGCCGTGGATATATTTTGTGGAATTGTTTCATTCTGAGCTATGGCTATGATAGAATGGGAACAGGGAAGAAATGGAAAAGACCATTCAATGCTTCTCCTGGAAGATGTCACTTAAATAACTGGAGCGGCAGGGAAGAAACTTTTTGGAACAGGCAGCAAGGATACATCAAATCAAACAGCATGATTCTCTGAAATGTGAAGTAAAATAATATATTTGTAAGTTTCGCCAGAAAGGAAACCCGCCACATGGTTCAGGCAGAAAGGAGTTTATTGGGGGGAAAGCAAACTGCCAGCCCACACAAGATGGAGGCGTGGGGAGACAGAGGGGAAGGAAGAAGGGAAAAAGAGAGAAAAGAGCAAAACAGAGTAAGAGAGAAAAAGAAAGAGAGCGGGGACCGTGTTGAGCTGGATCCTATAGGAAAAGGTGAGAGATATGGCCAGGTAGATTGGATGTGACCTCAGAGGAGGAGGTAACTGCCTCCAGGTGTGCCAGTTACCTAGGTAACTTGGGTACTAGATGCAGACTTAAACAAGTGTGGGGGCATCTGCACGGAGCCCTCCCGGGGATGGACCTTACAATAGTACCTTCAAATTTTGTGCTCCAGAGCCGAGACTTCATCCTCAGTTTTAACAAAGAGGCATAGTTACCTGACAAATGAGAAGAAAAAGCAGGCACCCACTCACGTATTCACGCAGGTGCAGACGCCCACCCACGCTCATATTCACTCCCACATGGCTGTTCCAAAGGCTGTTTACTTGAGGTTTAAAGAATTATCATGAGAAAATAAGCCATTGTAGACTCCTGAGGCTTTACCACAAAACGGAGCTGGGTTTGGTTGGTTATATAAGCACTTCTGCATTATGAATTCACATTCATAGTGAATGTAACGGCTATTCCATACATGTTTCTTGATTGTTTCTTAGTAGCTGATATGAATGCAAACCCACTGGTAGGTGAGGCAGAAGCTGTCTTCATCACCCACACACAGCCTTAGGGGGACATGACCACCGTCTGCACTTTCATCTCCTAAACCTAACTAAAAAGCCATGACGCTGTGTTTCCTAAAAGTTGTATGACATTTTTTTGCGGCCCCATTGTTCTTTCAGAACCTTCTCCCTGCTTCCTGGCCACGTGGACAGAGTGGGCAGCACGGAGAGGCTGTACAGCCTCCATTCTGCCTCCTCTCTGCTTCAGGACGCAAACAGTGCAAGCAACCTAAAGGGAGTGGCCCATGCAAAGGTCACTTTCATCTCTTACAAGCATTTGGCCATAGATTAAACAGGGGCTTGTATTTGGCCTAAATGCTACCTTAACTCCTTTAAAACATGGCTAGTCATTAATTGCCCCATTCCCTGGGGCACATTCTAGTGGGAGAAGCTGGTTAAAAGGCAAAATAATGCACCCCAACCAGACCAAGGCAATAACACACAACTTGTTTCACTGGTTTACAGCCTACATGGCTCCTTTGTGACTGGCTTTCATGGGTCTCTTAGAAGCCGGGCTGAGGGGCAGGGGCCTCCCGGCCATTACTGGGGTTCAGACAGACACTGGGGAGCAGGGGAAAGGAAACAAAAGTAGGCTGTGGAGGAGAACCAAGGCCGTGGGACCATGGTGAGCAAACACGCCGGCCACACAGGTGGACTCAGACATTCGGCAGCCTGCTTTCTGTCCCTCCCTGGCTCTGCCCACCGCGGGGCAGCCACTGGCCCACCTCTGCTGCCGACGCTGGCTGCTCCTCCGGGTCGTCCTGTCTAGCTCCTCTGTCGGTCCCCACCGACGTGTCTCCAGTCTGAGGTGCTGTGTCTCTAGAAAATGTGTAAGAAATGTCTGAAACTTAGACATAGCCCCGAGCCTGGAACACTGTCTAACAAAGTTAAATCACTCTACAACAGTGGCCCTTGAGCTTTCTGTTTTCAGAATCCTTTAAACTCTTGAAAATTACTAAGATCCCAAAGAACTTATGTTTATATGCATTATGGTTAAAGTTTGGTGGTTGTTTTTGTTTTTGTTTTTTTTTTTGGTTGTGGGGCTTGAACTCAGGGCCTGGGAGCTCTTCCTGAGCTTTTTGTTTTTGCTCAAGGCTAGTGCTCTACCACCTGAGCCACAGCCCCACTTTCCATATTTAGGTGGTTAATTGGATATAAGAGTTTTACGGCCTTTCCTGCTTGGGCTGGTTTCGAACCATGATCCTCTCAGATCATGATTTGATCATGGATACTCAGCGTCCTGAGTAGTAGGATGACAGGTGTGAGCCACCACTGCTCTGCTGTCTGTCTTATCTATAGGACACTTGCCTCAGCCTGAGCCCTTTGCCCATCCCCTGTGCCTCAAACTTCGGCAA
Organism: Perognathus longimembris pacificus; assembly: GCF_023159225.1. Taxonomy (NCBI): domain Eukaryota; kingdom Metazoa; phylum Chordata; class Mammalia; order Rodentia; family Heteromyidae; genus Perognathus; species Perognathus longimembris. The sequence goes on from NC_063169.1 coordinate 71,879,728, forward strand.
CAGCCGCTTTTCCTTCCTTTAGTTCTTGCCTCTGACCCATACTCTCATTTTGCTCAATCACCTAAGTGCGTTTTTTTGCAGTTAAAAAAAAATAGAGGGGCTGGGAATATGGCCTAGTGGCAAGAGTGCTTGCCTTGTATACTTGAAGCCCTGGGTTCGATTCCTCAGCACCACATATATGGGAAATGGCCAGAAGTGGCGCTGTGGCTCAAGTGGCAGAGTGCTAGCCTTGAGCAAAAGGAAGCCAGGGACAGTGCTCAGGCCCTGAGTCCAAGCACCAGGACTGGCAAAAAAAAAAAAAAAAAAAAAAATAGAAAGACAATGTGACAGATGCTATACGACACGAATGGGTCAATTACTTTAATCTTTTAGAATCTCCTCGGTTTTCATCTACCATGGTGTATACCTTAAGTATAGCCGGGGTGCTGGTGTCACACCTGTAATCCTAGCATGTGGGAGGTCCTGGGGTTCATCCTAGAACTGCAAAAAGGTGAAATAACTTGAAGGCATGAACTAAATGTATCGTCAATCAATGGAAAACATTTGCTGTTCTTTGCAGTCTGGGAGGAAAGTATTCCCTTTACCCATCTTAGAATTTCTGGCCAGGCTCTCAAATCGACCGACAATGGGCGGGTTAAGAAGAGAAAGCCAACAGCAGCTTATGGGCAGGCAGGTGCCTGGTGACCCAGGAAGTGCCCGGCAGCGCCGGTGGGGAGGCGGAGCCGGGCTGAGGTCTGTGAAGGAAGAACACCAAGCATTAGCAACGTGGCAGCCCAAAGGAAAAGGACCTTTAGGTTTCCAGGGCAGGTGACATGAGGTCTAGTGGCCGAGGGGGGCCTTGTAGGTTCCTGGGGTGCTTCTTAGCCTGAGCGGGGTCCGGCACGCCCTCAGGCAATTAGCTTCTGGCCTTCCTGGGAGTTAGGGGAGGTGGACATCTTTGTGCCCAGTTAGGTACAATGCACAGTGCTTTAAAAAGATATATACCTCTACTTCTACTCAGTTGTCTTCCAGCTCAAAATAATCCTTATGCCAAGGATTGATTTTTGGGGGGGCAGGGGTTAGTTGGCACACACTGGCATCACACCTTTGAATGGGTAATGGAAAATGAGATTTTGAAAGAGCAGCCTTCTCTTCTTGTCCTGTAGGATACTGCCCCCTGGCGGCTGTTGCTTTACACCCGTCGAAAAAGGCAGACCAACTGGTCTAAGAGACCAGAATGCCATTTTCTTTTTGATATAACCTTTTCTGTTTGATATAATGAAATTATGGTTTGAATGTATCCCTCAACTATTTGTTGAAAACAGAGTCCCCAGTTTCACATGTTCATGATACTTGGAGGAGGGCCTTTGGGAGGTAATTGTGATTCGATGGGTCAGGATTGGGTCTCCTGATGCCAACAGTGGTCACGAGAGTAGGGCAAGCTAGCACGCAGAGCTGCTGCTTTGTCGTGTGATGCTCTACCATGTTAGCAAGAAGGCCCTTGCTAAATGTCACTCATCAGTGTAAAACATGAGCTAACTAAACCTCGAGTGTGTGGTATTCAGTTACAGCAACAGAAAATGAAGCAAGAGAATAACCTTCTATAAATGCCAGGAGAAAGTAAACTACTGTGGAAACAGCATGATTGGAAACCAAATAGACTGTATTTGCCCTCAGCTGTGACAGCTGGCTTTCCAAGCCTTAGGTGGCATCTGTAGCATGAAGTTACTGAAAACAAACAAAATGCATTCCCTTAGAGCAGCATGGGAAGATGGAACTAGGCTGCCAGTTCAGTCAGTGAGTAATTGTTCATCTTTTTATTGTGCTATGTTTCCCATGTTAAATATTATCTTCCAATCTAACTGCACATATTTAAATACAAACAGATGCTGGGTTTTCTCATCTGCATGTGGGGGAATGGTGCTTAAATAACTTCTTTTGGCTAGCACAACTAAGTGGATTCAAGCCTATGCAATATGGCTTGAAAGTTCATGTGCGTATGCAGCACACAACCTGGTATCAATCAATCCTTGCTCAAATAGGAATTTCAGTTGAGATGACTGTTCCTACTGGCATCAGTTTCTTCCTTGCCTGCAGGCTCTGGGTTTGAGCCTGCAGCCTTTGGGCAGAAACTGCACCACTGCCTCTCGGGTTGTACAGCATATGAGCTCAGCCTCTGAGGCTCAGGACCCGTTAGCCTAATTGGAGATGGAGTCCTGTTGACTTTTCTGCTTAGGCTAGCTTTGAACTTGTCTTCCAGGTCCCAGCTTCTTGAGTAGCTAGGATTCAGGCATGAGCCACCAGCCAATTATTAACATTTATTCACTAATCATAACCTATTTTAATTTATTAATTATATCAATAACATAACTACACATACATTGTGTTGCTTTTGCTTTTTGGTGCTAATACAATGCTCCTGTTCCTCAATTCACCTTCCTCTGTCCAGTTTCACTTCTGAAACTTTGAGGTCTTTCTTAGATCTTCCCTGGACTACTGGATAATTCCCATGATTCAGTGGTAGTCAATCCACTCACCCCCTCCTGGCCTTAGAGTGCTCAGAAGTAACCCCAAGACTAGGACCGTACTGGGTGTGAGCTGTGCTCACTTTCACACCTTTGTAACACTGGTAGATAAGGCTCTACAGTCTGGTCTCCTTTTCCTGTTCTGCCAGACCACACCCTTGGCCACTACCTTCCTTACACCCTCCAGCCTCTCCCTGTGTGCTGCTATCTTCTGTTCTTGGGGGAGGGGGGCAGTGCTTTCCTTGGCTTAGGGAAAGTGCCCTGGTGTGTGTGTGGGGGGGCATTCTGGTCTCTTCCTCTTCCTGTCAAGACCCATACTACTGGATATGACCTCACTCAACATTTCTTCCTCCATGTGGCCCCATCTTCAACGACAGTCTTATTAGAATCTACGACTTTAACACGCAAATTTGGGGATTCATTGAGTCCATAACAACATTCTTCATCATCCTCTTTTTTGTGCCAGCCCTGGGAACCTGGATTCTGTCACTGAGTTTTTGTGCTGGAAGGTAGCACTCTACCAATTGAGCCACAGCTCCACTTCTGGCCTTTTCGTGGTTAACTGGAGAGGAAAGTTTCCTGCTGGGCCTGGCTTCAAGGCATGATCCCCACATTTCAGTCTCCTGAGCAGGTGGGGGTTACAGGCTTGGGCCACTGGCACCATACTCCTTCCTCTGTTCCTGTCTGCCTAGCTGCTCCATTCTCTGCCTCCCTAGAACCTCCTCCAGGGCTCCAGGTCTGTCCTCTGCCCGAGCCCCGGTACCCCCTGAGCCCCGGTACCCATGGTGCCTGGCTGGGGAAATAGGGCGTCTGTCTCCTCGCCACTTTAGGACTGAGAACATAGTGGGGCTCAATTTCTAGTCGGACTACAAAGGTTCAAAGTGTCTTCTGATTCTTTCCACGGTGTACAAAGTCCTTGGTACGTATCGGAACAGAGTGTACAGACCTTGTATTCGTCTACCCTCAGCCTGTAGGGCCTACAGGTAATGTTACAAGCATCCCGGTGGCTCCACTCCCAAGCTGGAGTCAAGGCATCCGCCCAGCGGCCTCCTGCCAGGACTCGGCCTTCCCACGGGGTTCTCGCCCCGGGCTTCGTCTTCTCGGCCAGGGGCCCCACTTTTCACACGCACCCAAGGCTAATAACATAGGACCCTCCGGACTTGGCATCCTGCCCTCCGGAGGGGCATTTCCTGCCTCTCACCAGCCGTTTCAGCTCCCCAAGGCCCATTTCAAACGCGCGCGGCTCCTCCTGTCACGAAAGCGGCTGCAGAGGGCAGATGAGAGAGGACAGACACGTTTCCAATCCCCAACCACAACCTGCGGCCACCGGCGGGATGGGCGGGGCGCCGCGGCCCCGCACCCCGGGGGATCCGGGATGGCACGGGAGCCCCGTACCCGGGGGATCCGGGATGACTCCCCGAGCCACCCACCCTTGGGGATCCGGGAAGGCGCGGGGGCCCCGCACCCCGGGGGATCCGGGATGGTGACCGAGCCCCGCACCCCGGGGAATGCGGGTTGGCGGCGCCCCAAGCCCCCCACCCCGGGAGATGCGGCGCGGCGCCCCGCCAGCCTGCTCACAAGTCTTCTAGCAGGCCGCCCTTAGCAATTCCGTCTCCGTCCCGGCTGGGCCCGGCCGCAAAGGGAGTTTTGGTCTGGACGCGGAACACCCTGCGTCCAGACCGCACCCACAGCCACCCCGCCCGACGAGGCGTGCGGGAAGGTCGGGCCCGCGCCCCAGCGCGCGCCTCCGTGGGGACCCTCCAGGAAGGACCGCGGCGTGGCCCGCGCCAGGCCGGGAAAAGGGACCGGCAGTCCCGCAGGGCCCCGCCCCAGGCCCCGCCCCCTGCGTGCCGCGTCCTCGAGGCCACACCCTCTCGCGTGCGTCTCTTTTTTCCCGCCCCCATTGTGCGGCCCAGGCTCCGCCCTTCCGAGTCCACCCTCTTCCCAACCCAAGGCCCCGCCTCCCGGCGTAAGGGGCGGGGCTCCCACTCTGCCGCCTTAGGCGCCGCTCCCTCGCCCCCTCGCTCTCAAGCGAGGCCCGCCTCCCAACGCGAGAGGGGCCGGGCTCTCACGGTGCGTCCTCAGGCCCCGCCCCCATGCGTCCGCCGTCTTCCCGTCTCTAGGCCCCGCCTCTCGACGCAAGGGCGGGGCTTGCGCGAGGACGCCTGCGGCCCCGCCCCCGCGCCTCGGCCCTCTTCCCGGCCGGGGCCACGCCCCCTCGGCGTGAGGGGCGGAGCTCCCAGTGCGCGGCCAGCGCGCCCAGCGGCTTCCGAGGCGGCCGTTGGCCGTGCCCGCGGCTTGGGTGGTTGTCTTGGAGAAGCAAGATGGCGGCGACGGCGGCGACGGTGGTGGCCGAGGAGGACACGGAGCTGCGGGACCTGCTGGTGCAGACCCTGGAGAACAGCGGCGTCCTGAATCGCATCAAGGTGCGGCGGGCGGCCGCGCGGGCCCGGGGTCAGCCGGCGTCGCCCGCCGCGCGCAGGCGCCGGCCAGGACGGCCTGCAGCGACCCGGGGGGCCCGGCGGGCGGCCTGAGGGGCGCGGCGGGGCGGCGGCGGCGGCGGGGGGGGTCCCGGGGCCGACGCCGGCCGACGCCGACGCCGGGGCTCCGCGGCCGCGCCGCCTCGCGCGCGCCTGCGCCTGGGCCTGCGCCTGCGCAGTGCGCCTCTGGTGGCCCTTGCCCTGAAGCCGCCTTTCTTGCCTTCTTCCCTTCAAGGCGGAGCTCCGGGCAGCGGTGTTCTTAGCCCTGGAGGAGCAGGAAAAGGTAGAGGTATGTACGGACTGGTTCAGCTTCGTGGAGGGGTGGGGGTGGGGTGCTCACCGGTGCCCAGTCTCCAGCCCGCCCCCCATCCTATCAGCCTCTCCCCCCCCCCCCCATGACACACGCGTCTCCGCTGCCCCCGCTCGGGTGGCCCTCCGCACGGGCCCCTCGGTTTCGCCACACTTGCCCGGTAAGCTGGATCCCCGGTGCCCGCCCCCCCCCCCCCGTACCCCAGCCGCCTAGAAGCAGGCAGGTGGGAGGGAACTGTGGCTTGGACTCCCTCATCCCTGAAGAGCGCAGGGAAAGCAGGTGGAGGTGGGGCTCCGGGGCAGCGGGCTAGCATGAGCCCCTGACTGAGTTCAAGCCCCAGTACTGCCCGAACCAACGCCACCCTCAGCTCGTGCTCTCCCCCCCCCCGCGTAGGCATCCGCCTTTCCTCTAGGTCCCGCAACACCGTTTGTGGGAGAGGCTGCCTTTCTCACGCCGTGCCTCTGTCCCCCTCGTCGAGTGTCCGATGGCTGAGGTTTGGGTGTCCTCCCGACCTTCCCTTCCCCTGGACTGGAGGCCTCTCTGTGCTAGAACCAGGCTGTGTTTGTTGTGACAGCTCTGTAGTAAACTTTGAGGGCTGGAATGCGGCCCCCCCAGCACGGCTTCTTTGCCTCACATTTGCTTGGGCTATTGGGGGGCCTTTTGTAGTTCGGTGTGAATTTTTGGGATGTTTTCCCCTAGCTTAGTGAAGATGGTATTTGATTTTGATGGGTGTTGCATTGACTTTGTAGATCACCTTCGGCAGCATAGCCATCCCCAGGACTTAATTCTCCCATTCCATGAACATCGGAGGTATTTTCAATGCGCAGAGACTTCTTCCATTTCCTTCTTTATAGTTTTATAGTTTTTGCTATATAGAGGTCTTTCAATTCCTTGGTTAGGTTGATTCATACACGCACGGGATAGTGGGGGAGAGAAGTTATTGCAAATGGAATTTCCTGATTTCCCTCTCTGTTCGCATATTGTTGATACAGAGAAAAACTACTGAATTTTGTGTTTTGATTTTGTATCCTCCTACTTTGCCAAAGTTATTTATTAGCTCTAGAAGCTTGGGAGTGGAGTCTTTTGGAGTTTCTAGAGTCCTTTAGGTGTAGAATTATATAATCTACAAATAGGGACAGTGTGGCTTCTTGTAAATGTCTGACTGCTGCCCATTACTATACATGTGCAATTAAAAATGGCTTAGACTCAATAAAATTCCCCACAGTGTGGGGCTGGGACTGTAGCTTAGAGATAGAGTGCTTGCCTAGCGTGCATGAAGCCCTGGATTCGATTCCTCCGTGCCACATACACGGAAAAAGCTGGCAGTGGCGCTGTGGCCCAAATGGTAGAGTGCTAGCCTTGAGCAAAAGAAGCTCAGGGACAGTGCTCAGGCCCTGAGCACAAGCCCCAGGACTGGCAAAAAAAAAATTAAAAGAGTGTGCATTCTTTTTAGTCTGACCTCTTATCCAGCATAAAGCATTTGAAATTCATTCATGTTGAGTATCTTGTGTTTATCTTGAGTTCAGCATTAATGGATTATTCCATTGTCTGTTGAATAGAAAAATGGCTACTATATTAGCCTTGTTCTAAGCAGCAGTTAACAGGCTTGATGTATAAGGATATTTTTCTATATGCATATCTACAATTAAAAAATAAACAGGCCCGTGGCCAGATGAAGTTACCTCACATGCCACTATCTCAACTGGGAACTGGAAGTTTATCTGTTCTAAATGGTAGCTAGAACTAAGATGTTTAAGAAAACCTAAGTTCATGGCAGGGTGCTTGCCTGGTTTGTATGAGATCCCAGGTTCTATCACCGGCACTGCAAAAACAAACAGAACAAATAACAAATCTTCATATATGGTTTACTTTATTAACCTTGAGAAATAATAACACAAAATAAGTCTTGTAGTAAAATAATTTTATTAAATAATTAAACTTTGGGGGAGGGGGGAAATGAGGGAGAAGGTAACAAATTGTACAAGAAATGTACGCACTGCCTTACATATGAAACTGTAACCCCTCTGTACATCACTTTGACAATAAATAATTATATAAAAAGTTAAACTTTATTGTATATTTTGTAGTTATTTCTAGGCTAAATATGTGACAGAAGTATCTTTATTTTTTTTTAACAGAACAAAACTCCTTTAGTCAATGAGAGCCTGAAAAAGTTTTTGAATACGAAAGATGGTAAGATGGTCTGCTTACTATTGTTTATCTGCCACTAAGTTTTCAGAACTTGTCACTGGTTTGGGAGAATTTTAATTACTTTTCCGAAGTCGGAGACTTTTTTGGGGGGGGCCAGACCTGGGGCTTGAACTTGAACTCAGGACCTGGGCACTGTCCCCGAGCTTCTTTTGCTCAAGACTAGCACTCTACTACTTGAGCCACAGTACCACTTCTGCTTTTTCTGTTTATGTGGTACTGAGGAATTGAACCCAGGGCTTCATGAATGCTAGGCAAGCACTCTACCACTAAGCCACATTCCCAGCCAAGTCTGAGATTTTTTTTTTTTTTTGGTTGGTTGTGGAGTTTGAACTCTGGGCCTGGGTACTGTCCCTGAGCTCTTCAGTTCAAGGCTAGCAGTCTACCACTTGAGATAAGAGTCTCATGAACTTTTCTGCCTGGCTGGCTTTGAACTGTGATCCTCATCCCAGCCTTCTGAGTAGCTAGGAGTACAGATGTGAGCCACAGGGCCTGGCAACTCTTGAGATTTTTACAAATCACTTTAAAACAATATTTCACTTTATGACAGTTAACTTGCTTTTATTAAGTTTTTTTGTCATAGGAAGTTTTGGATTTAAAGCCAACTTTACCCAAAACTCCAGTTTTACTACAAGAAGTGCAGCTGTGAAGTCCATTTATAAAATACTACATTGTCTTAAAGTTAGTGCCAGACAGTTGCTTATCCTAATGACCAAATGGAGAGATTGATGTTTTTGTTACATAATTGTATTATTCAGAGTGAAGAGATTTGTAGTTAGAAACTCTGTTCCCGTTGATTCACAGTGCTAATTAAAAAGTCAAAGTTCTTAAACATTTGTTTATGCTTCTTTTTTCTCTGTCTTTGCAGGACGCTTAGTGGCTAGTCTTGTTGCAGAATTTCTTCAGTTTTTTAACCTTGACTTTACCTTGGCTGTTTTTCACCCTGAAACCAGCACAGTAAGAGTAATGATGTCTTTCTTTCTTTTTTTTTTTTAACATTTCATGTAACATATACACATGAGTTAATATTAAGCTGAAAGCTAATGGAACTTGACAACCTTGCTGACTTGCAGATTATTGTTTTTATTTCTTTGGAGCTATCTGAAATCAGCGTAAGGATTGCCACTTCCTGTTTCTCAGGAAGGAGAGTGAACTGTGGTGGAGCTCGTTCTGTTAGAGTGATCCACTGCAGCTGCTAATACTGACTGAGTTCTGTAAAAACTGGACATTAAGATAAAGGCAGCCTTGTTGAGTGTAGATATTTCTTTAAGCTCCTACATTTTTTTGTGGTTGGTTGTGGGGCTTGAACTCTGGGCCTGGGCCTGGGCACTGTCCCTGACCTCTTCAGCTCAAGGCTAGCACTCTACTCCTTGAGCCACAGCACCACTTCCGGTTTTCTGGTGGTTCATTGGAGATAAGAGTCCACAGACTTTTCTTCCCCAGCTGGCTTTGAACTGCGATCTTCAGATCTCAGCCTCCTGAGTAGCTAGGATGACAGGAATGAGCCACTGGCTCCTGGCTAAAATATTCTTCTTAATCTCTGAATGTACTTTTGCTATATTTTTTATATTGTAATCTTCTTTTCTAGTTCCAAGGTTTTGAAGGTCGAGAGAATTTAGCCCGAGACTTAGGTATCATTGAAGCTGAAGGAACTGTGGGTGGACCCTTGCTATTAGAAGTGATTAGACGCTCTCAGCACAAAGAGAAAGGGATTGCTGGTGGGGAGGTGAGTGCAGTCCTGAGTAGCATTTTCTGTTTAGAACCTATATCATGAATCAAGGTTTGCACCGAAAGAAAGTATTCCTTAAGAACAAAATGAAATGCACTGTGGTTGATTGTGTAAATGTATATGTTAAAGAAACTTGAAATGTTCACATTATGATACTTTTGCGTGCCTGTTTTGGTTGTTGGTGCGCAGAGCATTGGGTGTAGGAGTTAGGGTGTTTGGACCAAGTCACGGCTCCTCACTTCCCAGCTGTTGACCTTGGACATGGGACCCGACCTCCCCACTGCCTCGTTTGTAAAGAAGGGTGGGAAGACTCCCGCCTGTCAGTGCTGTGATACCTGCGTGCGTGAGTTAGCGTGTGGAAGTGTGAAACGTGGTACTGGCCGTGGAAAACATTCAGTAATGGCTCGTTAGTTTTATTAGTCAAATATAGAAGTCTGACTTTATAGATCATTTTTGGGATTTTAAAAAAGATTTAAAAAATAAGCTATTGCCAATCTGTTAAAGACACTATTTCCTAGTGTCTTTCCTCCAGTAGGCTTGTGTTTGTCTGTGTGTTGGTCATAGGGTTTGAACTCGGTGCCTGGGCGCTGTCCCTGAGCTTTTGTGTTCAAGCCTAGCACTCTACCACTGGAGTCACAGCTCCACTGGCAGTTGTTTGGTGGTTAGAGACAAGGTCTGATGGACTCACTTGCCTGAGCAGTCTTGGACCACGATTCTCAGGTTGTAGCCTCCTGAGTAACTATGATTACAGGTATGAGCCACTGGCACCTGGCTTTCAAGGATTTTTGGAGGTAGGGTCTCATTGTAGCCTTGAACTTGTGATTCTCTAGCCACCAGAGTGCTGACATGTGCTGCTGTGTCTAGGTCAAATGTCTACTTTCTCAAGTAGGAGTCTACTTATGTGTAACTCACCTTTTCTTGTGTGGAAGATGAGCAGTCCTACCACTCTCTACACGTATTATCTTTATATGACATTACCCTGTCTTACAGACAGGTCACTTGCTGTGCTAGTATTTGGTTAAGTGTGCTTTTAGTCACAGGAATATATCCCTAAGGATGATAGAAGGTTGAAGGCAATATGCTGTTTCATTTGGAGAGTCTCATTGTATTTTCTGTTGGAATCTTTGAGTATCAGTAATGCTTGTCTGAGTAGTAATTGCATTTTAGGTGTGGTCATTAGATTCTGTGAGTCATATATGATTAAAAAAAGTCCTGGGCTGGGGATATAGCCTACTGGCAAGAGTGCCTGCCTCGGATACACGAGGCCCTAGGTTTGATTCCCCAGCACCACATATACAGAAAACGGCCAGAAGCGGCGCTGTGGCTCAAGTGGCGGAGTGCTAGCCTTGAGCGGGAAGAAGCCAGGGACAGTGCTCAGGCCCTGAGTCCAAGGCCCAGGACTGGCAAAAAAAAAAAAAAAAATCCTATGTCCTCAAAGAACTCTTTAAAATCAAGATATATTCACATAAGGACCGCAACCTTTAAATAAAGATTTAAGATCATACAATACATGATTATTTGCAACTATTCATGACTGTCTTAGGGCCTTGTATAGGTATTTAACCATTTGAACCACACCCACAGTCATTTTTGCTTTAGTTTTTTTTCTTTTAAGTTCTCACATGTCTACTCAGGCCAGCCTAGTTCATGATCTTCCTTGTACATCCTTCACAGCTGGGAGGGTAGGCACACTTCACCACACCCAGCTCCTGGAGATGGGGTCTTGTGAACTTTTTGTCTGGGCTGGTCTTAGCTGAGATCCTCTGGATCTTTGCTCCTAGGTAGCTTGGATTTCGGGGGTGAGCCTGTGCCTGGCACAATTGTTTTAGTTAAAAATACAGTGTTTTGTGGCAAAGTTGGGTGTAATGTAGAGTGTTGATTACGGTGCAAGGATGAAGAATGGTGTTCAGGGAAGGCAGAGGAGCCTGGCCAGGTCTGGGGTGGGAGGGAGCCAGCTGCCAGTCTGTCTGTGCATTATAACTTCTTCCATTATTCATTGGTTTCTTAACAAGTACTTGTTGTACTAGGCACTAGGGTGTAAAATACCCCAGTCTCCTGGGGCCAGTAGTCTGCAGTTAGGTGGTGAATACCGGCTCAGTTTCGGCTCTCCGGCCTCTCTTCTCCTTCCCCCTGCCCTTGTGTTTTCTTTCTGAGTTGCTCCCTGGCTATCCTCATTGCAGCGGTGGTTGCACATGTTTTTCTAGCTGGTTCTGTTTCCCTTCTTCCACTCCCTAGTGAGTGGTGTGAGCTCTGGAGCCTGGCTTCTGGGATGCGTGCCATATCCTCTGCGTGGCTTCTGCCTGCCCCTCCTGCTTGATTCTTTAGATCCTCCCTCTGAAGAGTGGGCTGAAGGGTGCTGCAGTCGGAGCTGTCAGCTGTCGGCTTGGCAGGGAGACCGGAAGTATCAATGATGGCTGTCCGTCAAACATGATTATATATGAATAACTCCTATCCCAGGTCAGAATTTCAGCTGTTGACTCATACCTCAGCATCCTGTGTGGAGAAAACTTGACAAAAACAAATCCCTACCCCGCAGACAAGCTTGAATCCACGTGTTTTTCCTCTATGTAGACTCTGCTCCTGGGGGCTCATACCCCTGGAGTGGTATCTGGCATGTGCCTAGACAAAGACACTGCTAGTAGGAAATCATTTGTACCTACGGGCGGGCAAAGGACTATGGAGGAGTAATTGCCAGAGGGGTGGGCTGTGGCCTCAGACAAGCTCAAGATAAGCTTTGCAGTGTAATTAGGAAGCCGCAGAACTCCTTGCTGACTGTCTTACCCTGACTATCATAGCTCTGACTATCATGACTCTGTCCCATAGACCAAGTATAGCACCTTACACCTGCAAAGAAAAAAAAGGCTTTGCTCCTCCTCTAATTTCAAAGCTATTAAGTTCCCACATTTTATCTTAATAAAGATAACTATATTTGGATATTTTGTTTAGTACAGTATGTGCATAAATATTACAAACAGCATTTATAATGAGGAACTTAGAACTTAAAGTATTTGTTTTACCCTTCCATAGTTTAATTTTGTTATAATGAAGCAAAAATGACATAAGCATTGTTAACTTCTCACTTTGGAGTACATGTAGGAAAAATAACTGGATTACCCTGGGGACTAAGTTACTGGTGCTCCTCGCCAAAGCTACATTTTTTTTACCTGCTTGAGAATCACATTGTTGTGCCCACTGTGCCTTAATGCCTTTGATGGTTTTATTAAATTGTCCCCAGCTGAATAATAAAAGCGCTTACTGCTTTCTGAGCTATCAGTAAGCCAGTCTCATATGTACTAGCACTTTTAGTGTCCATGTCTTCATCCCTGTTGAGCAATGCTATTTCCTCCCTCTCACCTTTCAGTTTCTTCACTATAGGAATTATCTTTAAAACGCAGCTCTTCACGTTTCCTTTCCTTATTACAAATTGCAGTGATTTTGTAGTGGTGACGCATGGGTCTCCAGAGTCTTTGCCCTTCACGTAAGATCTGAAATGATGGTGCTTCTCTGTCTGCTTGTGTAACCTTAAGAGGACTTTCTGTGAAGTGTAGAACCTCAAGCTGGTTGAGAATTTTGTCTGGAATGCTCTGGAATGGAAGCGATGAAGATTTCTGAAGTATGGGGGTTTGGGAATATGCAGATTCATGAGGTCAACAACCCAACATCCCTCATGCACAATTCTGAATCCTTGGAATTTCCACACCAGATAAGTTCAGCCAGTACTCAAGCCAGACAGACGTTGGTCCTTGAAGTGACTGTGCCTACTTGCTTTTCTCTTACTTCCTGTCTTGAATTCTCTGAAGTGATAGATCTTCTCCTTCTGCATTAGAATTTTGTCTATTTAGCTGACTCTTGTTCTTCCTGGTCTTACTTCTGGCTACTGGTATGTAACTTAGAACCTTTTTTGCCAAATTGTAAATCATCTGTGCTGGTCTTGGCTGTGCTGCTAGGTCCTGAGTCTGTGGGCTCTGAAACGCTGTGATTTTTTAGCAAATGCTTATTTCCATTTCAGAAGATAAAGTTAGGAAGACTAGAGGAGACTAGGAGAAGTGAAACCTGTAAGAAAGCAAATCCAGACAATATGGTATCAGGAAGACTTGAAGGAAGGGGACAGAAAAGACTTGGTCTTAAGGAAGAGTCATTGGAAATTGGTAAATTAGCATCTTGGCAAGAGAAGCTGCGTGGGAGGAGAGCCCGAGGGAGGCTAGTCTGGGAGAAAGCAGTGCTCTCCTTAGAATACCGAGATTCAGGGGGAGCGGCACATTCTCATGTTCAAAAGACAGCAGTGCTGCTCTAAAGAATTCCTTTAGCAAAATAGACATTTAATATGCATATGGAGACAATAGGTACGTTTTAAGAAGTGATTACTATTTAGAAATATTTTGTTGAATGAGGGAGTGATGGGTGAACGTGATCAAGGTCCACTGGATGCAGATATGAACAGATCACAGTGCAGTCACCTTGTGTGACTGACTGACGCTAAAAACATGAAGAAGCTACTTGTTAAAGCTCCTCACAACAAAAAAACTACAAAAGAAAAGATCCTAAATTATAATTCTGGGGACTCAGAAGGATAAGGCAGGGAGGTCAGGTTGTAAGCTAGCCTGGACTACATAACAAAACCTGTCTCGGGGAGAAAAAAAAGAAGGGGGGCTGGTATAAAAGAGAAAGAGAAAACTGCCCACTTGAGGGAGGTCAAGTTTGTTATGAGAGAGTTTCTTTTGCTCTTTGAAATTTTTTTTCCTGACATAAAATGAGGGAGGAAAGCACAGGAAGATGAGAGAAAGTTGATGTTGAGAATCATTCATCCTAGTCTGAAAGGAAGGGGCAGGGCAGTAGGAATCAGTGTTGTACTGGTTGCTTGTTGAAGTGACTTTGCATGCAGGGCCTTGTGCATGGATAGAATCTAGGTATGGTTACTTTTGTAAAGTTAGGAGGTTCTCAGAAGGATATTTACATTAATGAGTATCTAAACAAATGTTACTATTAGTGCTAAAATTCCATTGAGATATAATTAAAATTCCCATGTTTTAGTTTTAAGTGTGTTTTCATTTGAACTTTGATTTTTAGGGTGCCTTGGAGCTATCTGATGTACATTCTCCATCAAAGTCACCAGAAGGAAAAACAAACTCAAACACAATCCCAAGTAAGGTGAGTCAGCGCTGACGGAAAGTCATGTCTGCCCTGGGACTCCCAGGGCTCTGCTTTTTTGTATCAAGTTTTGCTCTTCTTGTGACAAGTGCTCTGTAGTTTCTTGAAGATGCTTTTTCCCCTTTGATTAAGTGCTTTCAAAAGTTCTTTTGTTTCATTGGTAGTATTGTTTTTTATGTCTCAGAAAAAATACATTTTAAATATCAGAGTTGAAGAATATTTTAATTCATTTGGTTCTTTGAATATTTTTCACTTCATTAACAAGGAGGTTTCCTTCGTTCTCATATGCTCCTTGCTCAAGGACAGTAGGCTTCAGATATAAAATTGTTGTGTTGGATACTGTGGACTTCTGATGGATGGCCAGCCAGATTTGGAGTTGTAAGTTACAGTGGTTACTTATATTAATGCACTTATTTTGATAGGACTTATAGGAGAATGTATTGTGGTTACTTTTGGGAGTGTGTTTATGTGTGATATATGCATGTGTCTTTGCGTCCATGGGTGGGGGGGAGTGCGTGCATGTGTGTGTTTTATGAATTGTTAAAGGTAAGACCTACTTTGAGGCACGGCATAAAGGTGAAAGCAATTGAACACCTGCATTAAAGATCAAAGACATCTGTTAATAATAGAAGACCAGATAGAAAGATGACCTTCAGGAAGTTTCTGTCTTCTGGTGAATGAATTGCTAGTACTAACTGGTCCTGTAACAGAATGGATTGAGACATATCCTAATCTACTCAGGCTGCTGTAATAAAGTACTGCATACTGGCTTGTTGGTCACTGGCAGATGGCTATTACAGTTCTGCAGGGAAGGCCGTGGTGAGGGCCAGCCGGATTCCTGGTTCCTGGGTCCTGGGGGTCGCCTCCTGTGTGTCCTCAGATGGTGGAGGAGACATTGGGGCTCTCTGGGGTTTCCTGAATAAGGGCACCAGTCCCTTTCATGAGTGTTCTGCCTGTGTGACCTTATCACCTCCCACAGGTCCCACTTCCTAATGCCATTCGTTATCTAAGAGGGTGTGACTTCAGCCCGGTGTGTTTTGGAGGACACACACAGGCAGTCTGTCACAGGTCCGAATTGCATTTGGTGGCTTTACCTTTGATTTCTACTTCACGGGAATAGGTGAGGTACCGAGTGCAGTCCAAAGGTGAGGCTTGTGTGGGTCTGGGACAGTGCACTGACTTTTAGATACAGGGTACATCTTTGCAAACCAGGTGAAATTCCAGAGCTTAGTAATTATACCTCCAGATTTCTTTCTTTCTTAAAATGTTGTAAGCGCTCCTGTTGTTCAGTGATCTCTTCCGTCTCCTTTACTCCTGTCACAGAGAGGGATGGATGGACTTGAGCGTGCTGCCCCCTTTGAGGTGTTCACTCAGCTTTTATAGTTGAGAAGATCATTTTCTAGAAGTTTCTTCTTTGATGCTTATGAGAGTCTATAGCCTTGATAGAGTAGTCCTGAGTCCATTAAAAAAATTTCTTCAAATTAATTACTGATAAAAGAGCCTGTGGAAGGGAAATTTATTTTTTCCATGAAAAATATGATACTAGAGATTAAAATGAAGGACTATTCTAAGTGATTTTTCAGTATCTGTAGCATTGAGATATTTGGAAACTCTTTCTCTTTAGCAGATAACTTAAGAAAATTACAGTACTAACCTTCCAGGTAAGGCGTATCTTCAAGAAAAAAATGCCTCCGTTTTACATACTTTGTACACATAAACATTACAAGTAAGAATAAGGCAAATCCTGTGTTAAGTGGGTTTAAAAATGCCGCTCCTCACTCTGCCAGAGAAGCGGTGGACGTGTCTGCCCCTCCCCCCTTCATGTACCTCACTCCTGCTCCCCCTTCCTCCCATGATGCCTCACTCCTGCTCCCCTTCCTCCCATGACCTCACTCCTGCTCTCCCTTCCTCCCATGATGCCTCACTCCTGCTCCCCCCTCCTCCCATGACCTCACTCCTGCTCCCCCTTCCTCCCATGATGCCTCACTCCTGCTCCCCCTTCCTCCCATGATGCTTCACTCCTGATCCCCCTTCCTCCCATGATGCCTCACTCCTGATCCCCCCTTCCTCCCATGACCTCACTCCTGCTCCCCCTTCCTCCCATGACCTTATTCCTGCTACCCCTTCTTCCCATGATGCCTCACTCCTGCCCCCCTTCCTCCCATGACCTCACTCCTGCTCCTTCTTCCTCCCATGACCTCACTCCTGCTCCCCCTTCTTCCTATGATGCCTCACTCCTGCTCCCCCTTCCTCCCATGATGCCTCACTCCTGCTCCCCCCTTCCTCCCATGATGCCTCACTCCTGCTCCCCCTTCCTCCCATGATGCCTCACTCTTGCCCCCCTTCCTCCCATGACCTCACTCCTGCTCCACCTTCCTCCCATGACTTTATTCCTGCTACCCCTTCTTCCCATGATGCCTCACTCCTGCCCCCTTCCTCCCATGACCTCACTCCTGCTCCTCCTTCCTCCCATGACCTCACTCCTGCTCCACCTTCCTCCCATGATGCCTCACTCCTGCTCACATCTTCTTCCCATGACCTCACTCCTGCTTCCCCCTTCCTCCCATGATGCCTCACTCCTACCCTTCCTTCCTCCCATGACCTCACTCCTGCTTCCCCCTTCCTCCCATGATGCCTCACTCCTACCCTTCCTTCCTCCCATGACCTCACTCCTACCCTCTCTTCCTCCCATGACCCCACTCCTGCTCCCCCTTCCTCCCATGACCTCATTCCTGCCCCCCCTTCCTCCCATGACCTCACTCGTGCTCCCCCTTCCTCCCATGACCTCACTCCTGCTCCCCGTCTGGTCCTGGCTCCTCCCTCCTGCCCCCTTTGGGCTATTGCTACGGTATTAGGTGGCACCACATGACTTGTCAGGGTACACCTGTTTGTCAGATATCCGCAGTTCTTCTGTAGTCTTAAAGCAGGTGGGGACCTTTTGTGCCCGGGCTGTTTAGATATGTATAATGTGGGTGGGCCATACAGACCCAACAATTCAGGCAGGGAGGCTGCTGGCAGCTCAAGAACAGCATGCGTGCCTGTCTGTCCCCTCGTGTGCCAAATGATTCTGAGGGCCTTACCTGGCCTGGCAGAGGGGAAATGAAGGATTCCTTTAGGAAAGAAAGGATTTGGACTTAGAGTCCCAGTACTTGCCTGCCTCTTCCTGCCAACCAGCTTCGTGTGGCCCCTAATGAGCCTGGAGAGCCACGGAGAGCATGATGGTCTCCAAGAAGCTGTGACAAAGCCGAGCCTCCCGTGCAGCCTTCCTGTGGAAGGCCAGGTGAGGTCTGACTAGACTTCCGGGAGCTGCAGGGTTTACTAGACCTGCCATAGGGAAGCAGCCGATAGGGCGCTGCAGCAGAGCAGGTGCTGGCTTCTATGGCCACGGCCTACCAAGAACCATGAACCCTGCCAGACGTGAGCTGAAGCATGCCAGGAGGGAAGCCCAGAAAGACCAGAAGAGCGTGGGCTTTGGAGAGGAGCAGGTGCATCAGACTCTCCATTTCTAAGAAATCTACTGGGAATCATTATTGGTTTGGGAATGAGTTAGTTTATTTCTAAAGATTGATACTCTGTGGTAAAATGTCATTTTATTCTCATGCTCAGATACCAAGGTATAAAGGACAAGGTAAGAAGAAGACAAGCGGGCAGAAGTCTGGTGACAAGGTAACATGCATGAGGGCAAAGGAGAAAAGCAGCCTGTGCCAAGTCAGACCCTCCCCTGCGCCGGTGGGGCTGCTTGCGGGCCTCCGTGCTCAGCTTTCTTGTGAACTGTGACTGCCAGTTATTGATCAGAATATGAGGAAGTAATGTTGGTTTTAAAGAAAAAGTAGTTTGTAAGTTTTATCCAGGTGAAAATCATACTGTTGTAGTCTGGAATTGTGTGCTTAGTTTTACTTGGAAATTTGGTGTTTTGTTGCCAAAAATGAGTTGAAATATTTTGGTATTTATTTATTGTCCCAATACTGGGGCTTGAACAACTCAAAGCCTTGGCACTGTCCCTTAGTTTTTTGCTCAAGGTTGGCTCTCTACATTTTGAGCTACAGCTCCACCTGTGACTTTTTGGTGGTTAATTATAGATAAGTCTTATGGCTCTGGGTAGGCCGGGTTTGAACCTTGAGCCTCACTCAGATCTCAGCCTCCTGAGTCCTGGGATTACACGTGTGAGCCACCACTGCCTGGCTATGTTATCCTTTTGATGGATGATCAGGTGATTAACACTATGGTTTTTACCTGGGGAACATAGACTGTCCCGTTACTGTTTGGCTAATTTCTAACTGATAAGTTAAGGGCTCCTTCCAGCACATCCTTGAGGTGTCTGTTGACCTTTGTTCAGGCCTCTCCTCCCAGGACACTGAGGGGCTAGTCCTGCACAGTGGTCAGGCTGCTTTATCTTCCTCCCTTAAAGAGCACAAACTTCGACTAAGCCAGTAGATTAGCTGCTTACGAAACTTCACTAATAGAAGTCTTAGGTACATCATAGTTTTTAGAATTATTTAGAATAAGACAAAAGGATTTTAACTTTTAGTTCTCAGAGATTTACTAGACTTAAGATAAATCTTGGCTTATGTGTACATGTTTTTCCACTAAGTTGAAAACTTGCAAAATAAAGACTTTAACAAAACTATCTTAGCTGTGTTAACTGTTTGTAGTTTGATTTCCAAGGTAAATTTTGTAATTGTAGACTTTTTTTGTTCCCACTGTTCTTCATGCACTGGGTAATAAGTTGATTGATTACTAGAAATATTAAAGAATGTAGCTTTATTTCCTTAGGTTCTTTTAGGATTCTTTTTAAAAAAACAAATCTTATAGTATTACGTTTTTATCATCTTATTAGTATTATAGGTTTTTTTTTTGTTTGTTTGTTTGTTTTTGGCCAGTCCTGGGGCTTGGACTCTGGGCCTGAGCACTGTCCCTGGCTTCTTTTTGCTCAAGGCTAGCACTCTGCCACTTGAGCCACAGCGCCCCCTCTGGCCATTTTCTGTTTATGTGGTGCTGGGGAATTGAACCCAGGGCCTCATGTATACGAGGCAAGCACTCTTACCACTAGGCCATATCCCCAGCCCCAGTATCATAGGTTTTTAAAGAAGTAAAGTACTTTGAATAAGCTAATAAAACCAAGTACACTAAGAGACATGGTTTTCCCTGTCTGTCATGTGACGTGCTAGGGTTGGCCTGGACCCTAGCCTTCACTACACACGGGCTGATGTGGGGAGGGGAGTTCAGACCCAGCCTCGCCCCAGAGTGTAGGCTGTGTAAGTCAGAATCCTATCCTGTCGTTGTACTCCTGGGCTCAGGATAGTTACTTCTTCAGTCACTTTGAACCCTTTTCCCCTTCCGCTTCGCTGATCTTATTTCCAAGCGGCCTCTGCATGTATCACACAAAGCATCGCCTTTTTTCGAAATTACACAGATAAGTCTTTAACTCTTCTTTCCTCTGCTATTCTGCTTTGCCCTGTGCATGAAGTAGGTGCTCACCATCCTTAACAGTACAGCTTAGATAGCTGCCCACTTACTTGCATGTGGTGGTTGAGGTTGTGCCCCTCAAAACCCCAGAGGGAGCTATTCCCACAACAGGTGACTAGCCTTTCCTGTGTTGTATGCAGTCGGACATGAAGTGCATGCATTTCAGGGGTGAGCGGAACCTGCTTTTCATGGAGCACTGGAGCCCTGAGCCAGGAGGGTGCCTATGTCTCCATGTTCGCCTTCAGCTTCAGTGCAGGGAGGGTAAAGTATTCATGGTTCATCGGAGATCCATGGCAGTTTGTTCAGGGCAGCTCTATTTATATAACAGGTTAAAATCATTCATATATGTGTGCATAAGTTGATTTGTAATTACGGCTTGTGAGCTAGCATAACTTGAGTAAAAATAACATCTTGTTCAGAGACAGTGAAAACCAGGCAGGAGATTGGGACTACAAAGATGGTAAATATTAACTGTGAAGGTTAGATTTGGAAACAACATGCTTCCAAAGAGTAGTCATCCATGATAGTTTATTTCATTGTATCCCATTTTGTTTTACCGAACATTGCCCATACCTAGTATCTAAAACATATGTCAAAGTCTAATAGGCCTGTATACCATCATATGGAAGGCTGAGGCAGGAAGGTCTTGAGTTGCCGGCCAGCCTAGACTACATAGTGAGACCCTGTCTCAGAAAACCCCAAAAGAAGCAGGGCACTGGTGGCTTATGCTTGCAATCTTAGCAACTCAGGAGGCTGAGATCTGAAGATCATGGTTCAAAGCTAGCCTGGGCAGGAAAGTCTATGAGATCCTTATCTCCAATTAGCCACCTGAAAACCAGAAGTAGAGCTGTGGCTCCAAGTGGGAGAGCACTAGCCTTGAGCAGAATAGCTCAGGGACAGCACCCAGGCCCCGAGTTTAAGCCCCAGGACTGACCTTCCTCTCCCCCCCAAAAAAAAATCCAAAAAGAATAACTCTTACAAGCTAATAAAATAAATGTAAACAAAAGCAAAAAGATCAACAGGCTTGTAAGGTTACCTTCAGGTTCTTTTTTTTTTTTGGCCAGTCCTGGGGCTTGGACTCTGGGCCTGAGCACTGTCCCTGGCTTCTTTTTGCTCAAGGCTAGCACTCTGCCACTTGAGCTACAGCGCCACTTCTGGCCATTTTCTGTATATGTGGTGCTGGGGAATTGAACCCAGGGCCTCATGTATACGAGGCAAGCACTCTTGCCATATCCCCAGCCCACCTTCAGGTTCTTAACACTTAGTTGGGAAAACTGAGATACTAGATGCTTCTTGTTTGGGGTGGACTTGTGTTAGGGGCTCACACATGTTAGGCAGTCTTTGTACCACTGAGACCATCGTGTGCCTTGTATCATGACATTTGGTTTAAGATGAATGTCACCCGTTTTATAACTAGTTCTCAAGTGTGGCCTTATTGTTCCTTACTTCCAGTACTCTAGAGCAGCTCAGGGCTGTCAAAAGTGCAGTCATGCCTCTGCTGACCACATTGTGTTTGTGCCTTGGGCAATCAAGTCACCTTGGTTTTGTAAATAGAATAGGCATCATTGTTACTTTTAACTCTCAGCCCCACATTCTGGGTAGGTGGTTGGGCAGTTGTCTTGAGTTTCTGGGATGGTTCTCTTGGCACTGCTTGTCTGCTGACCCTGACCCTGGTGGGCAGGGCCGGGGGGTGCAAATACAGGGTGGGTCGGCTGTGAATGGGGCCATCTCCTGTGCTGCTTGACCAGCAGAAGGTCATAGGGTTTTTTTGGAGCATATGCTTGTAGATGGTAGGGAGGGAGTTTCTCTAACCACACCGAGTTTTTAGAAGATAAATGTTTTGAGATCCTACAGTACTACATATAGTATTGATTTTCTAGACAAGCAAATTAAACCTGTCAGATATGTGTGCCTGTTAGAACTATAATAAAAGTCTCTCAGGACTTCAGAGACAGATTTTGACAGGGAGGGAGAGAGGAGGAGGGGAGTGGAAAAGAATTAAGTATTGCATGATCTTTTGACACTTGTACACTTTCTGGAGTATTTCTTTGACTCTGTTAACAGTTTTCCTGTATTGACACAGTTCAGTCTAACAAGGCTTTACCAAAGAATAAATTCTAAGGCATTGATTTATAATAACTGATTTGCTTCTTACATCTTAAGTTTACTTAAACCCAGGTGATAGAAAACCTAGTAGTTGGAATTGGTTGTATGACATGATAAAGGTTTTAGAAGCAGGTTTGGGTTATACATATAGGTACACATAGACTTCCTTCAATAAAATTGCTCCAAATATTTTTCTGTACTTTCACTGTTTCTGGAATGTTTGATGACAAGCCAATCTCTCGGTGTGGCTTTTTCTGATAGGGAAAGTTACGGGTTGCAATCCCCTATCCTCCCATGTGTGGCTAAGAAGTTGATCTTGAGAACAGTTTCAGAGCAGATTCTTTTACAAGCTTGTTTTCATGCTATGTATAGAGTGAAATAATTCTGTACAGGTTGTAGCATTGTGTTCTTCTCTATGAAATTTGTCTTCCCAAAACTAGTTGTGCTGTGCGCAGCAGGACTATCACCAAAACCAGGCAAAAAGAAATCATGGAGTCTATATAGTCATCAAGTTAGATACTAGATAGTTCATGTGAACTCGTGGTCATTGCTGCTCCTGTGCTGCTGCTGTATGTCACGGTTACCCTTTGACCTTTCTCAGATGGCTCGAAAAGGAGAGAATCGGGACAGCTGCCACTTGTGAATCTGCTGAAATATCACCAGATTTGAGTTTTATCTCTTTGAAAGTATCTCATATTGTCTAAAAGGATAATGACTTGATTTATTTCTTTTTTTCCCCCCAGACTTTTGTGTGTGTGTGTGTGTGTGCGTGTGTGTGTGTGTGTGTGCTGGTCCTAGGTCTTGAACTCAGGGCCTGGGCACTGCTCTGTACTTTTTGTGCTCAGGGCTGGCACTCTGCCACTTGAGCCACAACTCCACTTCCTGCTTTGGGGTGGTTAATTGGAGATAAGCGTCTCATGTACTTTCTTGCCTAGGTTGGTTTTGAGCCACAATCTTCAGCTCTCAGAGTATTCATAAAATACTTTAGAGTCCAAATGTTATTTCTCTTGCCTCTGGCTGCTAAGCAAGGCCTCTAACTAGTGTATAAAAATGTACACAAATTATCTAAAGACTGCCTTAACACATGTTGTCTCTGTACAGGAGAAGCAGAATAGACCTTTCTAACCCATGCCTAAGGAAATGACTTCTGATTATAGTTAGTAGTGAAGGGCAGAGTGTACTCTGGATTCATAGGCTTACAAATTGAAGATTAAGTAAGCAAAGTACCACAGGAAGTGCTTGAATGCTCTCCATAGCTGCTGTTAGCTGCTGTTATTGTTAGCTTTAGTTTGTCTTCCTGGTTATAGAATGTCTATGGACAAAGAAATCTGACCAAGGATAGAATAAAATGGCACTGTAGTGGTTAGAACTAACTGAACAAGAAGATGCAGTATGAAATTATATGCTGTTCTTACTGTGTGTCAGCAGTTTGTGCATTGGGGTGTGGGAGATTTTCTGTCTTGGTTTAAGATAGAAAGAACATTTCAGGAGATGCAGGTTTGTTTGGAGCGCAAGAAGCCCGAGTTAGGTAACTACTGTAGCTAGTTGTCTTTGCCCTAGATGTCTGTGTGCTTGGAGCTGGGTGCAGAACTGCTCTCTCTTCTCATGAGATTGTGTTCACTTATGTGACACAATCTTCCTCTTAACCATTACACCCTCTCCTAGGTGCAGGTTGAAAATGTATTGATTTAAGGAATCTCTTATAAAGCACTAACATACATAGGAAATAGGAAAAATTGTTTTCAAATGAGAAAGTTGTTTTAAGTGGATATAGGGAGGGAGGAAAAGAACACCGGACAGATTTAATTTTTTTTTTTTTTTTTTTTGCTTTGCCAGGCACCAGTGGCTCACGCCTGTAATCCTGGCTGCTCAGGACGTTGAGATCTGAGGATTGCAGTTGAAGCCAGTCAGGCAGGAAAGTCTGTGAGACTCTTATCTTCAATTCACTACCAAAAAAAAAAAAAAAAAAAAGCCGAAAGTAGAGCTGTGGCTCAAGTGGTAGAGCATTAGCTTTGAGCAAAAAGTTGAGGGCATCACCTAGGCCCTGCCAGAGTTCAAGCCCAAGGACTGGACCACAAAAAAAACCACAAATTAACCATGCTAGTAAGCCTGGGATGAAGTGGCGCATCATGAGATTGCTTGTAGTTCATGTTACTGTGAGGTCACGTGTGCGGACACACATGAGCGCACAGGCACACACAGATTCCTAGGCTTACCTGCTTTCTCTTATTTAAAATATCTTTGTGTGTGTGTGTGTGGTGCTGGGGTTTGAATTCAGGCACTTATGTGCTAGGCAGATACTCTACCACCTGAGCCAGGACCCTGTTTCTTCTTGTTAGGTTTTGATTAAGGTCTTACATTAGTTCTCAGGCCAGCCTGGACTGTATTCCTCCTTTTTACACTTGCCAACTACTTAGGATGATGGGTGACACTACGCCCAGCCCTTGGTTGGCTTTGAACTGTAATCCTCTCAGTCTCAGCCTCCTGAGTAGATAGGATTGTGGACCTAAGATGATAACAAACCATCGTGCTATTTTATTTCAAATACCTTATATAGTTTTTCACCAAGACCTTTCCTCTTTCCTAGAAGGGCAGCCTGGATGTTAGTCAAAGTGATACAAGTATCTCCTCATCGGAACAGAAGAGCAAAAGCAGTCTGCACTCATTGGCTCATGAAACAAAAATTGGATCTCTCTTCAGCAATACCTCTTTAGATATCAAAGACAAAGCTGGCCTTGGTCCCGATGAAGATGATATGGAAGGGGACTCATTCTTTGATGATCCCATTCCTAAGCCAGAAAAAACTTATGGCTGGTGAGTAGACTCTTTGGATTATCTAACTAGAGTCTTAAAAATATAACTTCAATTTTGATTACATATGTAAAAAGCAATGGTTCTGGGCTGGGGATATAGCCTAGTGGCAAGAGTGCCTGCCTTGGATACACGAGTCCCTAGGTTCGATTCCCCAGCACCACATATACAGAAAACGGCCAGAAGCGGCGCTGTGGCTCAAGTGGCAGAGTGCTAGCCTTGAGCAAAAAGGAAGCCAGGGACAGTGCTCAGGCCCTGAGTCCAAGGCCCAGGACTGGCCAAAAAAAAAAGCAATGGTTCTGTAACTATTGAATCCATAGATCTGGTTTGTGTCATTGAAACATGTTGTGCTGTGAAAATCACCCCAGGTTTTTGAAGAAGCTTGACTGAGTTCACCTTCATTGAGTGTCTGCCACATGACAGTCCTTTAGGGACAGAACGCAGCGATAGGAGAAGGGTCAAACATTCCCCCTCGTGGATGGAGTTCACCCTCTGGCTCTGATGAGGCAGTCACAGTCATCATCTCACAGCATGTTGGGTGATGGGAGCAGCACTGGACCTGTAGATTTCAGTGGCGCATCAGAAGGGTGCCGCCCAAGCAGGGCTGAGGTGTTTCGGAGGCACACAGAATCCGAGGTCACAGAGCTCTTGGTGAGGAGCCAGGAAATGCCCAGGTGTTCTATTGACCAGAGGACAGCAGAAAGAAAATAGAGTCGTGGCAGAAAAAGTGAGGGGGTTGTGTGAGGTGAACCCAAAGATAGAGGGCTGCCCTGGCCACAGGAGGGTGCGTTTTCTCTGGGTGAGACTGGGAGCCCTGGCAGTGCAAGATGAGTCCAGGTTGCTGAGCAGCTTGGACACAGGATTTCCAGTAGGAGATTCTTAGGATATTCAGATGAGGGATGATGGTAATGGTCATGGTGTTGAACATATTTTCAGGTTCCATCAGAAGGTTTTGTTGCTAAGTTACAGAGAACCGAGGAATACCCAGGGTGACCCCTGAACAGTGACCCCTGAACAACCAGAACGTTGAAGACCCGTTGACTGAGACGAGGAAGGGCTGGGTCAGATGATACTGAGCAGCTGTCTGAGTGCCCAGAGTGGTGGCTTATCTTGGTTTAAGAAGACATTGGTGGGGTGTTCAGTAGGCTATTGGACTGAGAATGGGGCGAATAAGAAAGGGTCTTGCATTGGAGCTGTTGGTGAGGCAATCATATAGTTTGTAGGTAACTTTGAAGCCAGGAGACTAGAGAAGATAACCAAGAAAGTGGGCCCGGTAGCACCCTAAAGTCATTCAGGTAAGCAGGAAATGTAAAGGAGATGGTGAGAGAATTGAGAAGGGAGAGAATGGGTGTCCTTGTAAGAGTAGGTAGAGGGAACAGTTCTGCTGATCTGCTGAAAGCTCACCACTGGAGTTAGACATGTGGAGTTAAGTGGTGGCCTTGGCAGATGGTTTTACCAGAAAGCTAGAGAATTCTCTTGTGCCCAAGGAAGGAATGGGAAGATAGAATTGTAAATGACAATTTTCTGATTAGTTGGAAAAGGTTATAGGGGATTGAGGTGGTGGCTACAGGATCATAATAGGGGCTTGTTTGTTCAAGTACGAGACATTGTAACGTGTTTCTAGATGACAAGTACCTGCTTCTTAAGACAGGAGAGTCCGTGATGTGAGTGCCATGGGTTGCGGGATGCAGTGCCCCGGGGCGTTGCCCTTGCCAGAGGAGGAGGGAGAAGCACAGGGGCCCGGGGGGTAGCACTTCTGCACACTCTCATGGACCTCGGTTCTCAGCCACGAGCGAGAATTCCGCAAGCTGAGAGCGGAGTAGAGAGCACAGGCCTGCAGAACAGTGTCTGCCGTCCCTGCAAGACTGGGTGTGCATGGCTCAAAGGCGATTGAGGCCTTGGGGACAGTATTCACACCGAAGACGTGCCTGTTGGCTACCTGACTTCTGTACTTGGTTGTGAATCTGGGTGACAAAGACTTCGGAAAACTATCATAGGTAGTGGAAATGTTAAAGCTCAGCTTTTGCCTGTACGATAGCAGCAGTGATGAAGAGGAGTGAGCTGAGTCGCTCCTGACCAGCCTGCTGTGAGGATTTGTGCGTGATTGGCCGCAGGCATACTGATGATCTTTGGTCTTGAAAGCCTGTCTTAACTCCCAGCCTCTGTGCACAGTAGCTCCTTACTTGGTTATGGCAGAACAAGTGTGTAGTGGCCAAAACTAAGATTACTACTTAACTATCGCTTCTTGGTGGTAGGAGAAGTGAACCCAGGAAGCAAGTGGGAAGCCTGGCCTCGCTCTCAGATGCACCACCCTTGAGGAGTGGACTCAGCTCCCTGGCCGGAGCCCCTTCCTTAAAGGACTCTGAGAGTAAGTGCTTAAATACACCCAACTAGTGTGTAGTCATGGTTGAATTTTTTTCAGGAGTATCTGAAAAATAGAGATAGTTTTATCACTTTGGTTTTCCACTTAATAGTGTCTTTTTAAAAATTGACCTTCATTTCTTTTTGTTGTAAACAGTACAGTAGTCCTTTGGTTTATGGGCTATATATGGTATATGGTTTATACAATTTATGGTTCTAAGGAGACTTCTACTAATAACAAAACTAATGCCCAAGATGCATAAAGTTATTACTGTATTGTGATACTCAACTCATTTTTCCTGTGTCAACTTCTGCTAAAGACATACAGCCTTTGAACCGATGTAAAATGTATACCTTTTTTCACTTAAGATAACAAGCCTTTTTGACTAAGGACAATTTCTATAACTTACTTTTCTATAACTTAGCTTTTGTGGCACTATTTGCCTTTGGGAAGCAGATTTTCACAGAATTAAGGGCAAGGCAGTACTCTGCAGATCCCACAAATACAACTGATGATAGCATAGATTGACTTAAGACAATGTAGGAATTAAAAGGTTTTGGTTTTAAAAAGGCTTTTCATTAAAAAAAATTACTGTTTTCTTGACCACCGAGATTGCAATACACCTAAGAATAAAAACAGACTTAGTGTATTTTTTTTCTTTTTGGCTGGTCCTGGGGCTTGACCTCAGGACCTGGGCACTGTCTCTGAGCTTCTTTTGCTCAAGGCTACCATTCTACTACTTGGGCCACAGCTCCACTTTTGGCCTTTTCTGTTTATGTAGTACTGAGGAATTGAACCCAGGGCTTCATGAATGCTAGGCAAGCACTCTACCACTAAGCCCCATTCCCAGCCCCTACTGTATTCTTATTTTAAAATTTTTACTCTCCTAGGGATTGAACCAAGAGCTCATGCTTGCTTGGTGAGGGCGGGCTCTAACATTTGAGTCATACCTCCAGTCCTTCTGTCTTTGTTTTATATTTGAGGTTGGGTCTCACTAACTTTGCTGGCTGGACTTGAACTGGAGATCCTCCTATACCTTCACCTTCTCAGTATCTAGGATTATAAATGCGTGCCACCATGCCTAGCTTTCTCTTGTAGTCTCTGGCCTTTTCCTCTGCTATCAGAATCCTTCAAGGAAATTTACTTTGATATTGATTTATATTATCTAAAGACACACATATACAAATATAGATATCTATTTGTGTGTATATATATAGTGTGTAGCGTATCTAATGTAACCCCAGCTTATGATCTGGCATCTGAATTTTGGATTTTATGCAAATTTTGGTCCTCTGTCTTCTATCACAGTACTGGAACAGGAACTACTGGAACCACACACGCCCACAGGCCCCTAGGAAAGGTGGTGTGCAGTGCCACTGTGCTGTGCTGCTCAGTAGGTTAGGTGTATTAAATACAGTTTTGATTTGTAATCTCTTGTTGGATGGTCAAGATGACTTGTTGGGTTTAAATCCAGTTTTTAAAAAGTTGGGGTGGACACTTACAATTCTAACTTCTTGGGAAGTAGGGACAGGAAAGTAAGACCCTGTCTCAAAATAAGACAAAAAAGAATTGTTCTATGATACCAGAGTAGTCATGACAGGAACGTTAGATAAAACGTGGCCTGAGTAGAAGAAACAGAGATAGCCCGCCTGCATGGAGTTGAAAGGCATAGCCCCTTGGCCAGGCCTCTGGTGGCTCATGCCCGTAATTCTAGCTGTTCAGGGGGCTGAGATCCATCTGAGGATCGTGGCAGGAAAGTCTGTGGAAGTCTTTTTCTTCAATTGGCCACCAAGAAACCAGAAGTGAAGCTGTGGCTCAAGTGGCAGAAAACTAGTCTTGAGC
The DNA here is from genome assembly GCF_023159225.1 of Perognathus longimembris pacificus. Taxonomy (NCBI): domain Eukaryota; kingdom Metazoa; phylum Chordata; class Mammalia; order Rodentia; family Heteromyidae; genus Perognathus; species Perognathus longimembris. The sequence continues at coordinate 71,908,694 of NC_063169.1, forward strand.
TCAAAAAATCACGGACAGCACCCAGGCCTTTTCCCAGCATTTACTTTTGGCTCTTACATAAAAAATCAGGTGGCTGCAGATATATAGGTTCATTTCTGGGTCTTCTAATTTCCATTTTAGGTCTGTTTTTTGTTTGTTTTTGCGGTGTGTGTGTGTGTGTGCGCGTGCGCGAGTGTGCATATGCTGGTACTAAGCTGTTTTTGTTGGGGCTCTGAAGTAAGTTGGAAGCCTGGAATTGTGATATCTCTAACAATACCCTTGTTGTTGTTCAGGATTGTTTCAGCTATGTGGGGCTTTTTGTGGTTGCATATGGGATTTAGGATTGATTTCTATATGCAAAGAATGATATTGGGATTTTGATGGATATTGCATTAACTTTGGCAGCATGGCTATTTTCACAATATTAATTCTGCCAACCTATAAACGTGAGAGTCTTCCCACCTCTGGTATCTTCTTCAGTTTCTTCAAGGTTTTATAATTTCACTGTAGAGATCCTTCATGTTTTTGGTTTGGGATTTGTGTGTGTACCGTCTGCTAGGCCTGGGACAGTGGTCCCTGAACTTTGTGCTAAGGCTAGTACTCTACCAGTTGAGCCACAGCTCCACTTCTGGATTTGTGGTGAGAGATGAAAGTCTTACAGACTTCCTACTGGGGCTACTTTTGAACCACAATCCTTTGATCTCGACCTCCTGAGTAGCTAGGATTACATGCATGAGCTACCTGCTCCTCCCAGCCTTGGTTAGGTATATTCCTAAGTATTTTCTTTGAGCCTATTGTTCTGTTAATTTTACTTTCTTCTTATGTAGATAAATGAGGAGTCTCCATTTCTGGTTTTGTGTAACTTGTGGTATAACTGTGATTAAAACCTACAAGTGTGGAAACTCAGTGTTGTTTTGGTTTGCAAATGTTAAGCAGAGGATATAGCCAACAAGCTAAAAAGACAGCCTGCACAAGGGGGGAAGATTGTTGCCAGCTACACATCAGACAACCCAGAATATACAGAAAACTAAAAAACAAACATAAAAAACCAATGACCTGATTAATAAATGAGCTAAAGAGAATCTTCTCAGAAGAAGAAGTAAAAATGGCCAGTAGACAGTTTGAACTCTGAAATCGATTAATTCACTGGTGAGATTAGCCAGCCCCTGTGGTCTGGTCATACCACCAGCAAGGGACTAGACCTTCACCACATAAGGGGAAGCTTCATACTTACAGCTACAGCCATGGTCGCTATGGCACGGGCATCTTTGGAGGTTGATTTAGGGGGACTGGGACGTGAGGACTGAGGGAAAAAGCGTACCGTTGGGTTACTAAGTAAAGTAGCAATTGAATGGAAACAAGATGTAGAAACATCCCAAGGAAAATAGAGTCCATGAACTTACTAACCTGTTGGGCAAAAATTCCAATAAAGAATAGTCTTGTTTGGTTTAAAAAGGGAGACAGTGTATGATAGTGTATGATTCAAGCACCTGATGACAATTAATAATTTTGTTCTACGTTATAGCTTAACACAAAGAAGTCCCAAATTGAAAAATAGCAAACAAACAAGTATGGCTTACAGAATATTATATTCTAAAAGTTACTTTAATACTACTAATACTTTTTTTTTCCTTTCACAGGTAAAAGAGGAAGCGCCGTTTTGAAAGATCTGAAGTTAATCAGTGAAAAAATTGGCTCACTTGGGCTAGGTAATTTGAGTTCCAGATTTTATGTCGATGGCTTTGTAATCATCTTTTAGTGTACATCTTGGCTGGCAAGGGAAACTGGCCTGCACGGAGCTTCCTGCTGCTCTTCGTAACCCTGTGTCTAGGGTTATGACGGTTTCCTCGGCGACAGGTGCTGCGATCACTGTGCATGCCTTTGTCTTGTGGAACTCCAGCTCTCCTGGGGGCGGAGGGCAGTCACGGGAGCCTGCAGACGTTTTGCAGGCTAGAGGGCCCTTGTCACAGGGTGCATTTCTTGGTCTCACTTCAGACTGGGCAGAGTTGGTGCAGAGGTAGTGCCATTCTCCAGGTGCTGGGAACACCTTGTCCAGGTCATAGGTTTGAGTTTAATGGAGGAGACAGATGTGTAAAGATGATATGAGGTGTGTGGTGATAGCAGATGTTGGCAAGTTTCCCTGCAAAGAAACTTGGTCCACCAGAAGTAGGAGGCCCAGTGTGATGGTAACAGAATTCTGGGCCAGGTGTGGAGGGCCTGTTCTCAGCGTTTTTGATCTGTGCAAACTGCAGGCAGGTGTGGCGGAGAGCTGGATGACGTGGAGAGGAAAGGGGGAGGCTGGGCTCCCCGTGACCTTGTCCTGTCCTCTCTGTGCCTGCGGTGCTGTGGGGCTCCCCTGGGCTGCCGGCACTGCCAGCTGCAAGTACAGGAGCCCAGCTCCTCAGCAGGCTGATGGTCAAGGACGTCCCGGGCGCTGTTTGCACAGTAGCTACAGCTCGTAGGGGGCAGCTCCCAGAGCGCTCCTCCATCTTCCAGAGAAACAGCTGAGAGTGTTCATGCACAGAGCTTGGGTTAAATGCCGTTAGACTTCGTAAAAATCCGGTGTTGCTAGATTGCCAGGAATGGGGAGCTTAAACCGAGCTTCCCTTTCCCCAGTACCATCTTCCCCCCTCCAGAGTATGTAGGTTTAAATAAATATACAGAAATGTAAGCACAGTGCCTGGCATGGTAGGTGCCTCTCAGATGCTAGCTTCCTTTTTGTGTTACTTTGTTCCCCATTTGCAGCCCTTTGCAGAAGAATAGATGTTCCCTGAACTACCGGGATTCTTGTTCCACAAGTGTCCTGGCGTCCTGGTAATGCTGAGTGCTGGCGGTGCGGCCTCGCTCTGTGTGCATCCATTGCTGGATCGCCAGCGAGGTGGGCCCACCCTCCTTCCCCCCTGTGCCTTCCGCGCAGTGGGAAGCGAGCACACTGTGGGCACGTTCCTTCCCTCTGGGCCTCCGCGAGTACTCACCACCAGAGCCATCGTGACCCCGCCACAGCTGCTCTGACCCTTTCTGTCCTGGTGGTGGTTTGTTCTTTCACTCTGCTGCAGCTTCTCTCTGACTGCTCTGTCCTCTTGTCCAAGTGAAGAGAAGGTGTGGCGAGTTCTTTCCCTTGCGGGGGAGGGTTGCCCTGCCAGCGGACAGGCTGGATAGACTAGGCAGGAAGGGGGCAGGTCTGCTGGGCTTGAGTGCATGAACCTGGAGTCTGGGTAGTCCCGCGGGCAGGGCATACCTGCTCTCCAGCCAGATGTTTGCCATTGAGCCAGACGTTAGAGGCACGCCAGCATGGCTGTTTCATGTCATTGTGAATGGACACGACAATGCTGTGGGTATTTTAAGTAATCACACGTGGGATGACAATGAGGCCAGTGACCTATGCTTGGTATATACAAAGAAATGACTTCATTATTGTGTGAGGTGGAGTGTAGCGTTATCTCCATGTTGACAAAGAACCTAGGTTAAATCATGTGCCCAGGGACCATAAGCTATTAGAAACTTGATATATTACCCAGTCCTTAACCACTGTGGTACTCCCTTAGACATTTAAATGTTTCAGTTGGAAGGTAAAATTCTGAGTTTTATAGAAATAATTTATAAAGGTTTAGAACATAACATACTTTAAAGTTGGATGTACAAGCATTGAAGCTATGGAAATGGACAGGCACTCTGTCTAAACCAAGACTTATGAAACTAAAGAGTAGTTATTTTAGGCTTTGTGTCATGTAGCATCTGTCACATATTCTTTGTATTATTATTTTAAACTGCAAAAAATGCACTTAGGTGATTGAGCAAAAAGAGAGTATGGGTCAAAGGCAAGAAGTAAAGGAAGGAAAAGCGGCTGTTGCCGAAGTTGAGGCACAGGGGATGGGTGGCAGAGGGCTCAGTTTGAGGGAGATGTCCTGTAGGTGAGACAGACAGCAGGGCAGTGGCGGCTCACACCTGTCATCCTAGCTACTCAGGAGGCTGAGAGCTGAGGATCAGGGTTCAGAGCCAGTCTGGGGGGCTGGGGATATGGCCTAGTGGCAAGAGAGCTTGCCTCATATACATGAGGCCCTGGGTTCGATTCCCCAGCACCACATATACAGAAAACGGCCAGAAGGGGCGCTGTGGCTCAAGTGGCAGAGTGCTAGCCTTGAGCAAAAGGAAGCCAGGGACAGTGCTCAGGCCCTGAGTCCAAGGCCCAGGACTGGCCAAAATAATAATAATAATAATAATAATAATAAATAATAATAATAATAATAATAATAATAAAAAACAGAGCCAGTCTGGGTAGAAAAGTCCATGAGTCTCTTATCTCCAGTTTAACCACCAGAAAAGTGGAAGTGGAGCTGTGGCTCAAAATGCTAGAGTGCTAGCCTTGAGCAGAAGAGCTCAGGGACAGTGGCCAGGCCCCGAGCCCCTGTTCTCTTAGTTTGCTTGTTGACTTGTAAAGTTCCAGTCATGCCAGTAGTATATCAGCAGAAAGTCAGAGTCCGGTGTGCTAGCGTTGATTTGTCGTGGAGTATGCTGTACTTTGAGTTGGCTAGAAACACAGAAGTTAGGACTGAGCTAACTTACTCCAGATGCAGCCGCAGCCGCCGCAGGCCCCTCTGTTGGCCCAGCGCTGTCCGGGCTCGAGGTCTGCTCTGCTGTCCGTACATGGTTGTTTCTGGGAGGCTCTCATGTTCTGTCAGATGCCACTTGTTGACGGGCGCTTGTCAACCAGCCACTAGCGTGGTTTGTTCATTAGAAAATTTGCCTTAATTCAAACTGCAGTGGAATCCAAAGTCGTGGGTGAAGTTGTAGCTTGGTGGTAAAGGGCAGGTGAAGCACACATGAGATCCTAGGCCATTCCCTAGCACCTCCCCACCCCACCCTCCACCCATCATCACAGGTGTCCAGTAGAAGCTGTTTGCTTTCTCAGGCTTTCCCCCAGGCCCCGCCTGGCTCTTCCTGCCTTCTCTTTGGCACTTGCAGCCCCTTAGCCTTTGAGGCCCCGTGTCGATGGGCTTTATTCTGGAGAGCCCCGTGGAAGCTGGCCCCGGCCCGTGCTCTGGTCAGGGCCTCACACGGGGTGAGTGCTGCACTAGCAGTGCCTTAGTTTGTTTTGTTTGTCCATCGTCCATGCAGGACACCTGGCTCTGTTACCTCCCGTTCTTTCCAAAGCACATTTCTTTTGGTGCTCAGAGTAGACATCGGGCTTCACTGCCCTGGACTTGCACTCATTACCTTCCATTGACCCTTGGTCTGAAATTCAGTCATGGTTTCCAGACCCTGGGTGTTGTAGCACAGCTCTGCCAGCTTTGTCGTTTCACGTGGATTGGTGTCCTCCCTCGGTGGTGTCTTTCCTGGAAGGTGTTTGTACATGTTTCCTCCTCTTAGAACCAACCTCTCCTGCAACTGGTACCGCTGCTCTCATCAGGTCTCAGTGCAGCTGCTGCCTCGTGTTTTCCTGCCGCTCCAGGTGCTGGGTTAGTTCCACCATTCCTTGCCTCTTCTTGTGGCGTATCACCCAGTGGGTCTGTTGGGGATCTGGGGATTGCTCACATGTGTTAAGTGAATAGTCACACTCTTACGAGTTGCTTCTTGGACTTTCTAGACCTCAGGTTCCCCTGAAGTCGAGTCTCATGTTTGGAGGACCTGGGACGGTGCTGGCGGTGTCCATGAACAGCTTGTTGTTGAGCCAGTTTCTTTTGCTCTGCCTCTTGCCCTCTGCTGCTCATCCTTTCCACTCCCGTGGTCACTGTTTTCTCAGCTGCCCTAGAATACCTGGAGGCAGTGACAGCTGTTCAGGAACTGTCAGGGCCTTACCGCACACTTGGAGATGGTGGTAGTGCTGGACCCCTCCCCTTTCTAAGGGGATGGGGACCATGTGAAAAGGCCTGCCATTGGTGTGCGTTTGCCTGTGCTTAGTTGCAGCCATGGAGGCCTCTTGTTAGGTGGCGGTTCCAGTCTTCACCTGCTGCTGTCTGACAGGAACTGCTATGACTTGGCTGCTTCTCACCTTGCAGTCTGTCACCTTGGACAGCTGGTTAGTTGAAATGTCTCTCCAGTTCAGAGTGGGGTCACTGGAGAGGTAAAGGTCCTTGCTGTCCTCCACCAAGTCCAAGAGCAGCAAAATGGGGAGCAGCACGTCTGTGAGAAGCCACCTGTGAGAGCGTGGCAGAGGCAGGTGCTGAGCGCATCCAGATGTGGTGTCATCAGGGGAGCACTCCTGTGGGAGCGTGGCAAAGGCAGGTGCTGAGCGCATCCAGATGTGGTGTCAGGGGAGCACTCCTGTGGGAGCGTGGCAGAGGCAGGTGCTGAGTGCATCCAGATGTGGTGTCATCAGAGGGAGCACTCCTGTGAGAGCGCGGCAGAGGCAGGTGCTGAGCGCATCCAGATGTGGTGTCATCAGGGGAGCACTCCTGTGGGAGCGTGGCAAAGGCAGATGCTGAGCGCATCCAGATGTGGTGTCATCAGGGGAGCACTCCTGTGGGAGCATGGCAAAGGCAGGTGCTGAGCGCATCCAGATGTGGTGTCGGGGGGGAGTGTGGCAAAGGCAGGTGCTGAGCGCATCCAGATGTGGTGTCGGGAGCACTCCTGTGGGAGCGTGGCAGAGGCAGGTGCTGAGCACATCCAGATGTGGTGTCAGGGGAGCACTCCTGTGAGAGCGTGGCAAAGGCAGATGCTGAGCGCATCCAGATGTGGTGTCATCAGAGGGAGCACTCCTGTGGGAGCGTGGCAAAGGCAGGTGCTGAGCACATCCAGATGTGGTGTCAGGGGAGCACTCCTGTGGGAGCGTGGCAAAGGCAGATGCTGAGCGCATCCAGATGTGGTGTCATCAGGGGAGCACTCCTGTGAGCGCGGCAAAGGCAGGTGCTGAGCGCATCCAGATGTGGTGTCATCAGAGGGAGCACTCCTGTGGGAGCGTGGCAAAGGCAGGTGCTGAGCGCATCCAGATGTGGTGTCAGGGGAGCACTCCTGTGGGAGCGTGGCAAAGGCAGGTGCTGAGTGCATCCAGATGTGGTGTCATCAGAGGGAGCACTCCTGTGAGAGCGCGGCAGAGGCAGGTGCTGAGCGCATCCAGATGTGGTGTCATCAGGGGAGCACTCCTGTGGGAGCGTGGCAAAGGCAGATGCTGAGCGCATCCAGATGTGGTGTCATCAGGGGAGCACTCCTGTGGGAGCGTGGCAAAGGCAGGTGCTGAGCGCATCCAGATGTGGTGTCGGGGGGGAGCGTGGCAAAGGCAGGTGCTGAGCGCATCCAGATGTGGTGTCGGGAGCACTCCTGTGGGAGCGTGGCAGAGGCAGGTGCTGAGCACATCCAGATGTGGTGTCAGGGGAGCACTCCTGTGGGAGCGTGGCAAAGGCAGATGCTGAGCGCATCCAGATGTGGTGTCATCAGGGGAGCACTCCTGTGGGAGCGTGGCAAAGGCAGGTGCTGAGCGCATCCAGATGTGGTGTCAGGGGAGCACTCCTGTGGGAGCGTGGCAAAGGCAGGTGCTGAGTGCATCCAGATGTGGTGTCATCAGAGGGAGCACTCCTGTGAGAGCGCGGCAGAGGCAGGTGCTGAGTGCATCCAGATGTGGTGTCATCAGAGGGAGCACTCCTGTGGGAGCGTGGCAAAGGCAGGTGCTGAGCACATCCAGATGTGGTGTCAGGGGAGCACTCCTGTGGGAGCGTGGCAAAGGCAGATGCTGAGCGCATCCAGATGTGGTGTCATCAGGGGAGCACTCCTGTGGGAGCGTGGCAAAGGCAGGTGCTGAGCGCATCCAGATGTGGTGTCGGGGGGGAGCGTGGCAAAGGCAGGTGCTGAGCGCATCCAGATGTGGTGTCGGGAGCACTCCTGTGGGAGCGTGGCAGAGGCAGGTGCTGAGCACATCCAGATGTGGTGTCAGGGGAGCACTCCTGTGGGAGCGTGGCAAAGGCAGATGCTGAGCGCATCCAGATGTGGTGTCATCAGGGGAGCACTCCTGTGGGAGCGTGGCAAAGGCAGGTGCTGAGCACATCCAGATGTGGTGTCAGGGGAGCACTCCTGTGGGAGCGTGGCAAAGGCAGGTGCTGAGTGCATCCAGATGTGGTGTCATCAGAGGGAGCACTCCTGTGAGCGCGGCAGAGGCAGGTGCTGAGCGCATCCAGATGTGGTGTCATCAAGGGAGCACTCCTGTGGGAGCGTGGCAAAGGCAGGTGCTGAGCGCATCCAGATGTGGTGTCGGGGGGGAGCGTGGCAAAGGCAGGTGCTGAGCGCATCCAGATGTGGTGTCATCAGGGGAGCACTCCTGTGGGAGCGTGGCAAAGGCAGATGCTGAGCGTATCCAGATGTGGTGTCAGGGGAGCACTCCTGTGGGAGCGTGGCAAAGGCAGGTGCTGAGCGCATCCAGATGTGGTGTCATCAGGGGAGCACTCCTGTGGGAGCGTGGCAAAGGCAGATGCTGAGCGTATCCAGATGTGGTGTCAGGGGAGCACTCCTGTGGGAGCGTGGCAGACGCAGGTGCTGAGCACATCCAGATGTGGTGTCATCAGAGGGAGCACTCCTGTGGGAGCGTGGCAAAGGCAGGTACTGAGCGCATCCAGATGTGGTGTCGTCAGGGGAGCACTCCTGTGGGAGCGTGGCAAAGGCAGATGCTGAGCGCATCCAGATGTGGTGTCAGGGGAGCACTCCTGTGGGAGTGTGGCAAAGGCAGGTGCTGAGTGCATCCAGATGTGGTGTCAGGGGAGCACTCCTGTGGGAGTGTGGCAAAGGCAGATGCTGAGCGCATCCAGATGTGGTGTCATCAGGGGAGCACTCCTGTGAGCGCGGCAGAGGCAGGTGCTGAGCGCATCCAGATGTGGTCGTCAGGGGAGCACTCCTGTGGGAGCGTGGCAGAGGCAGGTGCTGAGCGCATCCAGATGTGGTGTCATCAGGGGAGCACTCCTGTGAGCGCGGCAGAGGCAGGTGCTGAGCGCATCCAGATGTGGTGTCGCCAGGGGAGCACTCCTGTGGGAGCGTGGCAAAGGCAGATGCTGAGCACATCCAGATGTGGTGTCATCAGGGGAGCACTCCTGTGGGAGCGTGGCAAAGGCAGGTGCTGAGCGCATCCAGATGTGGTGTCGGGGGGGGAGCGTGGCAAAGGCAGGTGCTGAGCGCATCCAGATGTGGTGTCGGGAGCACTCCTGTGGGAGCGTGGCAAAGGCAGATGCTGAGCGCATCCAGATGTGGTGTCATCAGGGGAGCACTCCTGTGGGATCGTGGCAGAGGCAGGTGCTGAGCACATCCAAATGTGGTGTCAGGGGAGCACTCCTGTGGGAGCGTGGCAAAGGCAGATGCTGAGCGCATCCAGGTGTGGTGTCATCAGGGGAGCACTCCTGTGGGAGCGTGGCAGAGGCAGGTGCTGAGCGCATCCAGATGTGGTGTCAGGGGAGCACTCCTGTGGGAACGTGGCAAAGGCAGGTGCTGAGTGCATCCAGATGTGGTGTCATCAGAGGGAGCACTCTTGTGAGCGCGGCAGAGGCAGGTGCTGAGCGCATCCAGATGTGGTGTCATCAGGGGAGCACTCCTGTGGGAGCGTGGCAAAGGCAGGTGCTGAGCGCATCCAGATGTGGTGTCGGGGGGGAGTGTGGCAAAGGCAGGTGCTGAGCGCATCCAGATGTGGTGTCGGGGGGGGAGCGTGGCAAAGGCAGGTGCTGAGCGCATCCAGATGTGGTGTCGGGAGCACTCCTGTGGGAGCGTGGCAAAGGCAGATGCTGAGCGCATCCAGATGTGGTGTCATCAGGGGAGCACTCCTGTGGGATCATGGCAGAGGCAGGTGCTGAGCACATCCAGATGTGGTGTCAGGGGAGCACTCCTGTGGGAGCGTGGCAAAGGCAGATGCTGAGCGCATCCAGGTGTGGTGTCATCAGGGGAGCACTCCTGTGGGAGCGTGGCAGAGGCAGGTGCTGAGCGCATCCAGATGTGGTGTCAGGGGAGCACTCCTGTGGGAACGTGGCAAAGGCAGGTGCTGAGTGCATCCAGATGTGGTGTCATCAGAGGGAGCACTCTTGTGAGCGCGGCAGAGGCAGGTGCTGAGCGCATCCAGATGTGGTGTCATCAGGGGAGCACTCCTGTGGGAGCGTGGCAAAGGCAGGTGCTGAGCGCATCCAGATGTGGTGTCGGGGGGGAGTGTGGCAAAGGCAGGTGCTGAGCGCATCCAGATGTGGTGTCGGGGGGGGAGCGTGGCAAAGGCAGGTGCTGAGCGCATCCAGATGTGGTGTCGGGAGCACTCCTGTGGGAGCGTGGCAAAGGCAGATGCTGAGCGCATCCAGATGTGGTGTCATCAGGGGAGCACTCCTGTGGGATCATGGCAGAGGCAGGTGCTGAGCACATCCAGATGTGGTGTCAGGGGAGCACTCCTGTGGGAGCGTGGCAAAGGCAGATGCTGAGCGCATCCAGGTGTGGTGTCATCAGGGGAGCACTCCTGTGGGAGCGTGGCAGAGGCAGGTGCTGAGCGCATCCAGATGTGTCAGGGGAGCACTCCTGTGGGAACGTGGCAAAGGCAGGTGCTGAGTGCATCCAGATGTGGTGTCATCAGAGGGAGCACTCTTGTGAGCGCGGCAGAGGCAGGTGCTGAGTGCATCCAGATGTGGTGTCATCAGGGGAGCACTCCTGTGGGAGCGTGGCAAAGGCAGATGCTGAGCGCATCCAGATGTGGTGTCAGGGGAGCACTCCTGTGGGAGCGTGGCAAAGGCAGGTGCTGAGTGCATCCAGATGTGGTGTCATCAGAGGGAGCACTCTTGTGAGCGCGGCAGAGGCAGGTGCTGAGCGCATCCAGATGTGGTGTCATCAGGGGAGCACTCCTGTGGGAGCGTGGCAAAGGCAGGTGCTGAGCGCATCCAGATGTGGTGTCAGGGGAGCACTCCTGTGGGAGCGTGGCAAAGGCAGGTGCTGAGTGCATCCAGATGTGGTGTCATCAGAGGGAGCACTCCTGTGAGCGCGGCAGAGGCAGGTGCTGAGCGCATCCAGATGTGGTGTCATCAGGGGAGCACTCCTGTGGGAGCGTGGCAAAGGCAGATGCTGAGCGCATCCAGATGTGGTGTCATCAGGGGAGCACTCCTGTGAGCGCGGCAGAGGCAGATGCTGAGCGTATCCAGATGTGGTGTCGGGAGTACTCCTGTGGGAGCGTGGCAAAGGCAGGTGCTGAGCGCATCCAGATGTGGTGTCAGGGGAGCACTCCTGTGGGAGCGTGGCAAAGGCAGGTGCTGAGTGCATCCAGATGTGGTGTCATCAGGGGAGCACTCCTGTGGGAGCGTGGCAAAGGCAGGTGCTTAGCGCATCCAGATGTGGTGTCAGGGGAGCACTCCTGTGGGAGCGTGGCAAAGGCAGGTGCTGAGCGCATCCAGATGTGGTGTCGTCAGAGGCAGCACTCCTGTGGGAGCATGGCAAAGGCAGGTGCTGAGCGCATCCAGATGTGGTGTCATCAGAGGGAGCACTCCTGTGGGAGCGTGGCAAAGGCAGGTGCTGAGCGCATCCAGATGTGGTGTCAGGGGAGCATTCCTGTGGGAGCGTGGCAAAGGCAGGTGCTGAGCGCATCCAGATGTGGTGTTGTCAGGGGAGCACTCCTGTGAGCGCGGCAGAGGCAGGTGCTGAGCGCATCCAGATGTGGTGTCATCAGAGGGAGCACTCCTGTGGGAGCGTGGCAGAGGCAGGTGCTGAGCGCATCCAGATGTGGTGTCATCAGAGGGAGCACTCCTGTGGGAGCATGGCAGAGGCAGGTGCTGAGCGCATCCAGATGTGGTGTCGTCAGGGGAGCACTCCTGTGAGAGCGCGGCAGAGGCAGGTGCTGAGCGCATCCAGATGTGGTGTCATCAGGGGAGCACTCCTGTGGGAGCGTGGCAAAGGCAGGTGCTGAGCACATCCAGATGTGTCATCTAGAACAGCGTTGACACTTGCATTTTAATGATTACGCAGTGTCATTCCTTTAACGTTGTTGAGTAGGAAATGTGTTTAGCGGGTAGATAAGGGTAAAGTGTTTATGTAAATTTGTAACATATTTCTTGTCTTAAACTTATCAGGCACTGGAGAAGATGACTATGCCGATGACTTTAATAGGTAAGAAAAACAGCTAGGTGAATATATAAATATTTATTTGTAAATTTGTATTTGTAAATAATTTCTGAATGCAAATGGGTATGACTATTACATTAGGGCTTATTTTGGTGTATTTAATTACTTTTTCATTGTGATTGAAGATGAAAGATAGAATTTTGGATTAACTTTTTTTTTCCATTTACATTGGGCTATAGATATCTACCTTAGGTTGAGGACTTGGTAAGAATAAAAAGTTACATTAAGAACCAGGCTAAGGCCAGGTGGCAGTGGCTCACCCCTGTAATCCTAGCTACTCAGGGGGCTGACACCTGAGGATGCAGTTTGAAGCCAGCTCAGGCAGGAAAGTCCATGAGAGTCCTATCTCCAGTAAATTCAGAATAAGCCAACAGTGGCGCTGTGGCTCAAGTGATAGAGTGCTAGCGTTGGGCAAGAGAAGCTCAGGGACAGCGCCTAAGCCCTGAGTTCATGTCCCAGGACTGGCAAAAAATAAAAAAATAAGATTTAAAGATTAGGCTAGCTGTTGTATGCCTGTAATCTCTGCTACTCAGGAGGCAGAAAAAAAAGGATTTGTAAGTTTGAGCCAGCTTGGGGAAGTTACTGGAAAGTTATTGTTCATTTTTGAAAAATGAGCAATAGGACTAGGAGTATGGCTTAAGCAGTAGAGTGTTTGCCTGTTGTGCACCATGCCTGGATTCAATCCCCAGTACTGAAAAAGGGGTGGGGGGCTGCCTCTGTCTTGGGGTGAGTTAAAAAGTTGCTCCTTCTGGTTATTATTCTTAGATGACATTTAACGTTCTATTTCAGGTAGCTCTCTTATAGACATGAAGGCAGTCGAGGAGCTACCTAGTAATACAGAAGTAGTGTTTGTTATGGATCTGATTACAGATCTTAAAATTAGATGTCTGAATGTTATTGTCCCACTGGAACTTCATATTTATTTTATTTATTTATTTAGTACAGGCCCTGGGGCTTGAACTCGGGGCCTGAGTGCTATCACTGAGCTTTCTTGCACTAGGCGAATGCTCAACCACTTGAGTCACAGCTTCACTATTGGCTTTTTGGTGTTTAATAAAGATGAGAGTCCCACAGACTTTCCTGCCCAGGCTGGCTTCAAACTGCAGTGTTCAGATCTCAGCCTTACGAGTGAGTGGTTAGGAGTTTATAGGCCTGAGCCAATGACATCCACCTGCATTTGTTTTTCAGTAGAATAATTTACTTATGCAGGGTTTTTTTTTGAGAGTATGGCATAGGTGAAATTTTAGAAACCTTGGTTTATTTCTTGCCACAGTTCAACTTTAGTTTTCATATCCACTGAATCGAGAGGATTGTTGCTGCTGCCTTTGCTAAGTTGTTTTCACGGTTACTTAAGGTGACATGTATGAAATTTGTATTTGATGTTATGTTGTACTTAAAATAGCTGTCAGCTGAAGGCTGGTGTTTTTTCCCTTAATTCTTTTCTTTTCCTTTTTACAACTAGTGCCAGTCATCGCTCAGAAAAAAGCGAACTGAGTATTGGTGAGGAGATCGAGGAAGACCTTTCTGTGGGAGTGGACGACATCAGTGCCAGCGATAAAGTATGCTCTTACCATTTCCCATAGAACGCCGTGTGTGTGTTCACTGACCTGTGGGAGGCCTCGGGAGTTTATTCTAATGAGCAGGAAAACAGTTGAAAATGGTGAAAGTTCATGCCAGAGACTCCAGCCTGAAGAAAGTCATTAATAGCCATGCACGGCTGTTCTCGGTGGTCATATCACGTGGTGGCTCAGTGGTTCTGACATGTCGGACGTGTCACTGGGCCCTCAGCTCACGGCAGTGGAGCGGTGAGGGGCTCCCCAGGGACCAAAGCCAGCCTCGGAATCCCTGCCTCAGTATCCCACAGGTAGTGGATGCGGTGAGGGGCTCCCCAGGGACCAAAGCCAGCCTCGGAATCCCTGCTTCGGTATCCCACAGGTAGCGGTTGTATGGGGTGTGATCATCTCGGGCAGCTGTAATGCCTCAATAGATAAGGCACAGCCAGGCTAGAACCACAGAGGCAGGAGGCACACATTGGGACTTAGCATCAGAGATCCCTGTGTGAGCTGACAGCTGAGCTTTTCCATGCAGGACTAGCTGTTGGTTAGCACACGAGGAGGAGGCCTTCCGGAGGTCCCTGCTCATGAAGCCACACAGTGGGTGTGGCTTGAGCTGGCATTCTTTTTTTTTTTTTTTTTTTTTTTCCAAATTTTTATTATAAAACTGATGTACAGAGAGGTTACAGTGGGGCTGGGGATATGGCCTAGTGGCAAGAGAGCTTGCCTCGTATACATGAGGTCCTGGGTTCGATTCCCCAGCACCACATATACAGAAAACGGCCAGAAGTGGCGCTGTGGCTCAAGTGGCAGAGTGCTAGCCTTGAGCAAGAAGAAGCTAGGGACAGTGCTCAGGCCCTGAGTTCAAGCCCCAGGACTGGCAAAAAACAAAACAAAACAGAGAGGTTACAGTTTCATAGTTAGGCATTGGATACATTTCTTGTACTGTTTGTTACCTTGTCTCACCCCCTCCCTCGACTCCCCCTTTCCCTCCCCCCCCAGGTGTTCAGTTCACTTACACCAAACAGTTTTGCAAGTATTGCTTTTGTAGTTGTTTGTCTTTTTTTACCCTGTGTCTGTCATTTTGGTATCCCCTTTCAATTTCCTGCTTCCAATACCAGTATACACGGTTTCCAATATACTCAGATAAGATTACAGAGATAGTGTAGATACAACCACAGGAAGATGATACACGAACATCATCAATAGTAGAAGCTACAGATACACATGGGACGTTGAAAGTAGTTACAACTGTGATATAACAGTCGTTTTCATAACATGGAGTTCATTTCACTTAGCATCATCTTATGTGTTCATAAGGGTATAGCTATTGGGCCTTGTGATGCTCTGCTGTGACTCGCCTAAACCTGTATAATCATTCCCAATAAGGGAGACCCTCGAGTCCATGTTTGTTCGGGTCTGGCTGAGCTGGCATTCTTGTTCACAGATGTGTGTCATCGTCTTAAGCCAGCTGGAACCTTTCATCTGCGTTCCTTATTCACTAGGTGAAGGTATGCACGCCTACCTCACAGTCGTGTTTTGAGGGGTAGACGATGATATGTCCAGTTCCTTGTCTAATGCCTTGCACTTTGTGCACTTGAATCGTCTGTGTATGTGGTGCTGAGGCGTTGAACCCAGGGCTTCATGCATGTTAGGCAAGCACTGTACTGCTAGGCCACATTCCCAGCCTGTTTTATGAGTTTTAAATAGGAAGCAGGTTATAGAGTATAAAATACATTATTGCATTATACTTTTAAAATTAATTTTGACTTGTGTTCTGACGCTTTCTTTTTTTTCTTTCCCTCTTGAAAACAAAGCTTGAAAATCTCACACAAGACCTGACAGTGTCCCAGCTCAGTGATGTCGCCGACTATCTGGAAGATGTGGCGTAGGCCCGAAGAAGGAAGTGTTCTCATCCACAAAGACAAGGGCAGGGGCTCATCCACTCCATTTGTTTTGTGTGTTTCAGACAATCATTTTTAGCTGGAATGTCTGCTCCCTATCGGTGCCTTGCATTTCAAAAAAGACTTGCAGATATTTTTAAAATTAACTTTTCATTTTATGAAACAAAATACTTCCCTGTATGAGCTCATGTGTGTAAGATGCAAACGACTCTTGTTTTGGTTTAGCTGTACACTTCCTCGAGGAGATTGATAGTGTGCACTCAGTGCATGACCGGGAGGCACTTGTGTGCCGGGCGCATAGAGCGGTCACGCAGCTGTGGTCTGGTCCAGCTGGCCCCCAGCGTGGCGGCCAGGGCGCGAGCTCTTGGGAGCCTTGCCTTGGTGTAGGCTCTGAAGGCGGGGCCCGCCCACCCGGGCGTTTGGAATCAGGCGCCTCACTCGGCACCTACGGGTGCGATGGCCTGGTACACTCGTGTTGTCGTATTCCTATGAAACTTGATGCATCCACTTGAACTTGTATTTCCTTCCATTTGGAAGGGTTGTTAGACCACTGAGGTTTTATTAAAGTACTCTTGTGTGTGCTGTTTAGTTCTGATTGTCTTAAAGGAACCTAGAAATGGTTATGACTTTTAATTCAGAATTGTGGATATCATATTTACAGTCACTGTTCTACGTGTGGTCCGTGTACACAGCTCCTTCACAAGTTCTCTTCATGACGTAACTTATTACTTGTAAAGATGCCTTGAAAGATATTAAAACCCAAATGCATCTGAAACCACTATGCAGTGCTTTTATTTCAGATCTGTAAGGTGACTGTATTTAAATCCAAATTGGAATGAAATAGTAGTGATGGCCTAAGACCATATATGTTCAGTTGGACAGTCTTCACTGTAAAATACAGTCGCAAGTGGTGTCACGAGGCAGCATTAGGGCCAGGTGCTGTCACCTTAGCTGCTCAGGAAGCTGAAGTCTGCTGATGGCGGTTCAAAGCCCCCTCTGAGATGTTCATCTCCAGTTAGCACCCAAAGAGCTGGAAATGAAGCTGTGGTTCAAGCGGTAGCATGCCAGCGTGAGCAAAAAGGGACAGCACCCAGGCTAGGATTCGGGTCCCAGTACTAGCACCAAAGAAAGCACGGCGCCTTGCTGCTTTGTGGTGTAGGTGACTGACGCGCATGATGCCGCGCCTCTCAACACGGGCAGTGGGGAAGTCACCCATGGTGTCTGCATAGCCTCGTACGTAAGGAAAGCCTAAGGTGTTCAATTATGACTTTATTAATAAAAATGGCAAAATAGATCTAATTTGCTCATCTTAGTTAATTTCAGTAGACGGGTTTCCACTAATGGCAAGTATTAACATTTATTATTATTAACTCTGGAGTGTAGAGGACACGGGAATTGAGGAAGGATGAGGGCTCCCTGGCCCTGGACTCTGGCTTCTCAGGCCGTCAGCGAGGCCCAGCTGTGAGCGGGCGAGGAGGCGGGGCTGCGGGGGGGGGGCTGTGATGCCTCCTGGAAGGTGAGATGTGTGCTTGCTGCTGCGCTGCCGCACCTCGCCGGCGGTCTCCCCGCCACAGGTCTCCCCACTGCTGCCCCGTCCCGTCCCCTGGAGGCCGTGCTTCGGGGTGTCCAGTGACTCGGTGGTCTCCCCGCCACAGGTCTCCTCACTGCTGTCGCGTCCCGTCCCCTGGAGGCCGTGCCTCGGGGTGTCCAGTGACTCGGTGGTCTCCCCGCCACAGGTCTCCCCACTGCTGTCGCGTCCCGTCCCCTGGAGGCCGTGCCTCGGGGTGTCCAGTGACTCGGTGGTCTCCCGCCCCGTCCCGTCCCCTGGAGGCTGTGCCTCAGGGTGTCCAGTGACTCGGTGGTCTCCCGCAGTGCCCCGTCCCGTTTCACGGAGGCCGTGCCTCAGGGTGTCCAGTGACTCAGACCTTCCGGAACCGTTGCCACCTTGATATCAACACTACATACGTATCATTAAATGCATTTGAATGACTTAAAATTGAAGTTGGCAAAAGCTTTGTTTCCCATGGTGCCTTGCTCAGGGGTCGGCCTGTGGAGCGGTCAGGTAGGAGATGACAGCCTCTACCTGTGACTGTGTTCGGTTTTTGTTGGAAGTAGTAGCTCAGGAAGCGCCTCTTGTGATAGCCCTCGCCCTCACCGATAAGCGTTACAGAAGCACAGAAGCCCTTGGTCCTGATTTCCTTGTGCACACTGTGGGTGCAGTAGCAGCTGTGGTCCTTGCACACTCGGGACTTGCCATCCTCCCCGTGTCTGCCCAGCACGCCACACGCACGCACGCACGCACGCCGCACGGGCCTCCTCACCCCCGTCCCGCTGGGTCCCGGCCGGCACCACCTCCCCTGCTCCACACGGCCTCCCAACGCTGCCCCCACTGTCACGTTTGCCCCTGGGTTTTGTGCGTGTCCTTGTCCTCTGCATGGATCTTGCTTACTCATTTTCTGGTTTATTGCCTGTGACCTCCATGACAGCAGGGGGGTCTGTCTGCCTGTCTGTCCGTCTGTCTAATCCAATCGAATCTTCCTATCTGTAGATAGCACCGCAGTCACTATTGACTATCAGTTACCATTTCAACATCAAATGGTGCGTGGGCATGTGTGCGTACATATATAGACACGTATATATACGCATACACATACCTCTAAATCTGGACATGTATCTAGATATATTCAGATGCCATCTAGATACATAATAAATGCATATTTTGTATATAAATGTTTATATAGGATAATAACATCCATAACTGACTATTCTGTAACGGTACATTAAACATGTAAGCCACCTTAGAATGCTTGTCAACACAGGAAGCTTTGCAGATCATCTTGCTGTTTCTTTCCAGATGAGCTCAGCGTTCCACCATGGCTGGACGTGTGTGGTTTCGGGGCACGCTGGGCCTGCTGGGAGGGAGGGCTGTCGGGTAGCGGCACTGTACTGTGGAGGCCCACATCCGTGTCTCGTCCACTCAGTCATGACCCCCTGGCTGACAGGACTCGGGGAGACCTTGCTCTCAGGAACTCAACCTTGGAACATGTGACAAGATATTGAGCATGTTCTTCACATGCACTTCCATGAATTCTCTCTTCTGGTAACTGCCATTTGAACGGGGCCTCATGCTCGCTCAGCCTGCCTGCTCAGCTCGTGCTTTTACACCGGAGCCAGGCCTCCAGCCCTGCTTTAGAGCTGGGGTTCTCGGGACTTTTCAGTCTGAGGCTGCCTTCAAACCGTGATCCTCCAGACCTCAAGCTCCTGGGTAAGTAGGGTTGCAGGCGTGAGTCAGCAGCGTCCACCTAGTTAATACGTGGAATGCTGTTCCTCAATTAATGTTATGTTTTCTTTGCCAGTACGGGGGCTTGAATTCAGGGCCTCACACACACTCTTGCTGGGCTTTAGCTGCTCACAGCTGACACTACCACTGGAGCCATGTCTCCAGTTCAGACTTGTTGCTGATTAACTGGAGAAAAGAGTCTTGTGACTTGTCTGCCCAGGATGGCTTTGAATCGTGATTCTCAAGCTTTAGTCTCGAGTAGCTATGATAATAGGCAGGAGCTGCCTTTTTTTTTTTTAATTTAAGATTTTCACTAGGAAAAAGATTCTAAACCAAATTGTTTATATTTCAGTTATTCCTGTGGGGAGAAGCGGGGAGTGTCCCACTACGCATCGGGAGGACACTATTTATCTGAGATTTACCTGTCTTGTGACTTTAGGGTGAGCTGTGGAGCAACAGGATGGAGGGAGCCATCTTGTTAATGGAGTTGCTGTGAGCGAGAGATTTCCCTCCCTCCAAAGCTGGTTAGATGACTGGATTTTGACATGCATAGCAATGAAGGCCTAGGATGTTTAACCACTGGGACTTCATTGGCATTCCAGCGTAATCTTCATTGTTTGAGGATCGTAGTGTCAGGGTGGGTGTGTATCGCGGCATTCTTTGGAACCCACATCATGTATTCACACTTTCAGGACTAGGAAGGGTCTGCCGTACGTGAGGCATCTTACAAAAATAAGTTTCCTAGGATGTTGTTTTCTTGCTTGCCTTATTACGAAGAACGAAGCCGGGACAGTCAGTAATTGGCGTGGGTGCTACGGGCCACGCGTGGCGGCCCAGTGCCCACAGGAGCCTCACGGCGGTCGTGTCAGCATCTAACAGCAGCCCGTGAGCCAGGCGATCGCCCGGGCGAACGCCACGGTTTGAATCTTCAGTGTCCTCCACAAGCTCCGCTGCGGGGGGCCTGGTCCCCAGCCCGTGGCGTGATTGAGGGGAAGTGGAGCCCTTTTGGAGGGGCACCTGTACTGGGCACTGTGTAAGACACCTGGACATTGGCTCTACAGAACTTAGGAGCAAATGTGTCATTTCCTGCTAACTTTGCAGGGCCGGCATAACCTTGAGGCGTAACCCGCCTGGAGTCAGCAGCAGTGGCCTGGGACCGTGGTTTGGTTGTTTAATGGAGTCTTTGGGGGCAATTTTCTGACAAGGTAGATCCATGTAAAATCAGGTCTGTGCTGTGTTTTAACATGACATGTCTCTAAAAGTATCTATCAACTTACTTGAGTTAAACCCTCCAACTTCCACCGTAATCGTAAGACAGATTGGTTCTGTCGAGGTGGCCGTGTCCCCCTACATCGCAGGGAGAAGACACAGACTCAGAGGCGGCAGGGGGTTTCCATCACCCAGTTTATCCACAGCAGAATCAAGGTTCTTCCTCTCCCAACAGGGAGCCTGCATCCAGTGTCCTCTCCCCTACCACCCGGCACCCAGGCGCTGCCGGTGCCTTGTGTCAGAGCTGCCGCCGCCGCTTAGGTTTGTGCCTTGTAATAATCTAGAGAGAATGTCTACCTTAAAAGGAAATTCGATAGTTACATAGTTGAGCATGAAATGACTTCAACTTCCTCCAGTCTTTGTCCAATGGCAGAAGCATCTCTCTAGAAAACGCTTGACAAGATGTTTGTAATGTCTCCACGGTCCCTTCGCAAGGTGCTTGACAACGTCTTTGTGGTCTCCATCGAGGAGAAGTTGGAAAGGAAGACCCTGGGCCACTGAGGAAGCTTCCCGCATGTTCCTCATAAGGGCCATTTACTGTTTATCTCTTTCAAGTTAAAACCTCTTCCTCTTTGTCGATGACAAATCACAAAACTGACTTGCACCAGATTGCTGCAGCCTTCTCTATCTGTGCATCAACTAAGGCTGATGAGATCAGGTCACAGATTGTTGCAAAAAAAAAAAAAAAACCCAAAAACAAAAAACCGCACTCTAGTTTTTCATGTCAATCACGACTTTGCCTATTCATTCACTCCGCACCTGCCCTTTGCCAAGCTGTGCTCCAAACCAGGGAGACACCACAGGGACACAAGAGGCCCGGCCCCTTCCTAGCGACGGCCAGCTCAGACCTGGGCAGGGCCAGCCCCGGGGCCAGCACTGGGGGGAGGGGGAGCACAGGGGACTTGTAAGTGGGGCGATCAGAGAGAGAGAGAGAGAGAGAGAGGCTAACCATGTGATTGCGGGCGGGGGTGGGGGGGTAGCCTTCTCAACAGAGCAGCGTGAAGGGGGAGGACTGAGCACATCAAGGTGACTGAAGTGAACAATAATAGAAAGCAAGGAGGCCACCAAACCAGTGGAGACAGAAGGACCCGACTAACAGATAGACCCCGATTCCCAGTGAGGCCGGGGAGGAGGAAGGCGGGGGGCCCTGGGGGGCTCTGGGGGATGGACAGTGGAACAGAGACCTGAGTGGTGCTAACAGCCTTCCTCTTGTACGGAGTGGAGAGCAGGCAGCGGAGGGAAGGTGAGGGAGGAAGGCACTGCCGTCGGTGAGGGAGATGGCCGGGTGGTTGACCGGGAGCAGGGGATACGCCTTCCATTTCTTTTAAGTCCTGAGGCAAAAGCTCCAGAGGCCTGGACTGCAGATACATTTGGGGGTGCAATGGAGTGCGGCGGGCTGGGTTATGTCCCCCTGGAAGCTCAGAACACGCGGGCCGGGCCCGTAACTTGGATGCGCGGTGGCCTTTGAGGAAGTGAGCCCAGGAGGTCAGGGGAGACGGGGGCGCGTGTGGACGGTGGCGGGGTGGCTGCGCCCCAGCTGGCTGCCGAGGACAGCCGTGTCCCGGGGCGGGGGCGCCTCCGCGGGCAGCCCGGGCCTCCGCCCGCAGCTCTGCCTCCGGGGCTGGTTGTGGCTGGGAGCCGCGGCCGCTCTTCGGGGAGACGTCCGGCCCCACCCCGTGTGCCGAGCGGCCCCACGGCGCCCCGAAGCGCAGCCAGGTGGAGGGCGCCGCAGGCCGGTCCCCGCCATCTAATACGCGCCACCATTTCCGTGCAAAAGCTTTGTGGCAGACTGACCGCCACGATGGTCCTCTGCGCCGAATCCACCTTAACGATAACTCTGCCTCTTAGGATGGTTCTTTAAATTTCTTGTGCCAGTGCTGGGGCTTGAACTCAGGGCCCGGACTCTGTCCCACCCCCCCCAAGCTGTGCGCCCCCACGCGAGCCGCAGCTCCAGTGCGCGCGCTCGTGGCGGCTCGTTGGAATTGAGAGGCCCGTGCGCTTTCTTGCGGGCTTTGGGCCTCCAGCTCGGCCCCGGGCGCAGCTCGGCCCCGGGCGCAGCTCGGCCCCGGGCGCAGCTCGGCCCCGGGCGCAGCTCGGCCCCCGCGCCCGGCTCGTCCCTGGCTCTGCGTGCGCTCTGCCGAGGACGGACGCGCGCCCTGCGCTTCCCCCGCCCCGTCGCCGTCGGAATCGCGGTCACCGCCGCGGCCCCCGGGCTCCGCCACGCCGCGTGGCCTTGCGCCTGCGTCGCCGGCGGCTAAGCCTGGGGGCGGGGGGGGGGGCGCTCGGCATCGGGCGCCACGGGGGCCTGGCAGGTGTCGCCCCGCGGCGGGCTCGTCCCCGGCCGGCTGCGGGGTGACCGCCGGCGCCCGCCCCGCGTGCAGCGCGTGCCGCCCCCCTTGCGCCCAGACGGGCGGGGTCCCCGCGTCCGCGCCTCACTGCCCTGGTCTCCTGTCCCCTGTCCCCCCCCCAGCGGCGCCCGCCCCCCACCCGCTCTCCCCGCGAGCTCTGCGGGCCGGGCGCCCCGGGGGGGGGGGGGGGACGGAGCCGGTCCCGGGCCCTGCCCTCGGGCGCCGCGCACAGCGCCCCACCGCGGGGCCGCCACCGGGGCAGAACTGCGCGGAGGAGAGGGGCGGAGGAGAGGGGCTTTCCGAAGGAAGCTGCCGCCCCCGCGCCCCGAGCGCGGACCCCGCGGGCGCCCCCACTTGGCTCAGCCCCTTTCCTGCCGGGCTCGGCTGTGCTGGGGGGTCAGCGCTTCCTGGGGGGTCTCAGCCCCTGGAGACCCTGGGGGGGTCAGCGCTTCCTGGGGGGTCTCAGCCCCTGGAGACCCTGGGGGGTCAGCGCTTCCTGGGGGGTCTCAGCCCCTGGAGACCCTGGGGGGGGTCAGCGCTTCCTGGGGGGTCTCAGCCCCTGGAGACCCTGGGGGGGGTCAGCGCTTCCTGGGGGGTCTCAGCCCTGGAGACCCTGGGGGGGGTCAGCGCTTCCTGGGGGGTCTCAGCCCTGGAGACCCTGGGGGGGGTCAGCGCTTCCTGGGGGGTCTCAGCCCCTGGAGACCCTGGGGGGGGTCAGCGCTTCCTGGGGGGTCTCAGCCCCTGGAGACCCTGGGGGGTCAGCGCTTCCTGGGGGGTCTCAGCCCCTGGAGACCCTGGGGGGGGTCAGCACTTCCTGGGGGGTCTCAGCCCCTGGAGACCCTGGGGGGTCAGCGCTTCCTGGGGGGTCTCAGCCCCTGGAGACCCCTGGGTCCTGGCCCAGCTGCGGGCTGCGCCTGCGTCCCGCCCCCGGGGCCCCCGGACGGGCCGCGTGCGTCAGGAGGCAGACACCGTGCAGAACTGCCCCGGCCCCCCACTCCAGGCCAACATCCAGTCCTCAGCAGCGCCCGGCTTCACAGCCGGCTCTGTGACGGGAGACGCGGCCAGCTGCATCGGAGCGGAGGCTCCCGGGAATGGAGGGCCCGGGTCCCCGCGGGGCTTGTGGTTAGACGGCACCGGGGACGTGGCGAGCTGCGCGCAGCAGCACCCCAGACTCGGTTTCACTTCCAGCCGGTGGAATCACCGACCCGCTCACGCGGTCACAGAACCACACCGTGCATTCGCACCCTTCAGTGTCACAGAACCACTTACCAACGTGTGCACTCTCGGGGCTGATCTTCTCAGCGCATCGCGTTGTGTTTCTGGTTGGATGGACCTTCATTGGTTCATCCATTTCTAGGGGCTTTGCTCATCCTCGGCAAGCACTGCCGCCGAGCTATCGCTCCAGCCCCATCTCCGTCACTAGCACTGCGCGAGTCTCCGCAGGTCTGGACACACACGATGTCCTAGGCGGTGTCCCACAAGGAGAGCACTGCCAAGGGAAAGGCCAGCGTGGGCACAGGGAGTGCTAAGATCTCCTGGTGGGGCTCCGGGACGGGCTGGAGGCCTCTCCTCCTGCCCATGCCTCAGGGTTTT
This sequence comes from Perognathus longimembris pacificus, assembly GCF_023159225.1. NCBI lineage: Eukaryota > Metazoa > Chordata > Mammalia > Rodentia > Heteromyidae > Perognathus > Perognathus longimembris. The sequence continues at coordinate 71,932,665 of NC_063169.1, forward strand.
CTGTTTCAGGCGAAGTGTTGCGTGACACACCAGTGACTCGCGCCACTTGCTGGACAGCTGTCCTTGGATGGAGGGACATGGGGAAGCAGCCTCACTCTCCGCTCATTGTGGCCTCCATGTGGTTCCTCCTCTGTGCCCAGCTCTCAGGACCATGAGGAGAACTGAAAACGGTTACTGCTTTCTTCCCGGAAAGGTCTGCAATCCAACGACAGCTCCCACCTTGCCCCTGTTTTTCTCATTTGGGGACAGGACACACACCCATGACGACGCTTTGTAAAAGGGAATGTTCCCCGATGTGGGACCGTCCAGACTGCATTCCCCAAAGCAGCTCACATCGCTTCTAAGATGGGGAGGGAACGCTTCCTTGTTGTCTGGTCGCCGAGGCAGATGGGGGGCTGTTGCTCCCCGTGTCTGGAGTCTGGCTGAGTCGGCCGATGGCACGAGGGCTGCAGAGAAGGGAGGGACCTCTGGGGGAGATTCTACAGCTCTTCCCATCACAAGGCGGAGTGGGTGTTAACCAAGGCACGAAGGACCGCCACAGTGAAAACGACGCGCGTGGAAGGAAACTGAAGAAGGCTTTAGGAAGGAAAAAGACCTTCCATGCTCCTGGACTGAAGAATTGATATGAAAATGGCAATACTTCCCAAAGCAACCCACAAATTCAATGCAATACCCATTAAAATCCTAACATAACTTTTCAAGTAGATAGAGAAAACAATGAAAAACTTCACAGGGAGCCATAAGAGGCCCCGGATAAGAAAAGCAATCCTGAGAAGAAAAAGTATGGCTGGAGGTATAACAAGAACAGACTTCAAACTCTCCTAATGAAAATAGCTTGGTGCTGGCACAAAATCAGTCCTGAGGACCAATGGAACAAACTAGAAGGCCCCCAGGTAACCCCCCCAGAGCTATAGCCATCTACAATTTGATAAGGAAACCAAAAATACAGACTGGAAGAAAGACAGCCTCTTCAACATCAATAAGAAGGACGAGGAGGGAGAGATGCAGGTGGAGGAGGAGGCAGAGGCGGAGGAGGCGGAGGAGGAGGCGGAGGAGGAGGAGGAGGAGGTGGGAGAGATGCAGGCGGTGGAGGAGGAGGAGGAGAAAGAGGAAGGGGAGGAGGGAGAGATGCAAGCGGAGGAGGAGGGGGAGGAGGAGGAAGAGGAGGAGGGAGAGATGCAAGCGGAGGAGGAAGGGGAGGAAGGGGAGGAGGGAGAGATGGAGGCAGAGGAGGAGGAAGAGGGGGAAGAGGAGGAGGAGGAGGAGGAGGAGGAGGAGGAGGAGGAGGAGGAGGAGGAGGAGGCTGTGGCTGTCTGTGTCTTTGTGCTGCCCCATGAATCCTTCCTGCTCTGAGGCATTCTCTGGTCAGTGGGATGTGATCAAGGGGATGGCCTGTAGATTCCAGGCCCACCCTGAGGGACCTCTGTTGGAAGTGGGCCCCTGTCTTAGAACAGGTGTGGTCCACCTGCTGTGGATGGAAAGCACACGGGAGGAAAGACGGTCTGCCAGTGTGGTCTCCACCAGCAGCATCTGCCCATCTGCTGACGGCCCCTTTCCAGGACCTAATGCAAAAATGTGAAATACCACATCAGCCATTTCTGCATCAATGACTTGATAGTTTATTTTGTATTTTGGACACGAGTTAAAATTTTGGAAGTTAATTACCCCAGTTTATTTTTGTGTTGTTGTTTTTTTTTTTTGGCCAGTCCTGGGGCTTGGACTCAGGGCCTGAGCACTGTCCCTGGCTTCTCTTTGCTCAAGGCTAGCACTCTGCCACTTGAGCCACAGCGCCACTTCTGCCCATTTTCTGTATATGTGGTGCTGGGGAATTGAACCCAGGGCCTCATGTATACGAGGCAAGCACTCTTGCCACTAGGCCATATCCCCAGCCCCCCCAGTTTATTTTTACTTGTAAAATGTGGCTTTTAGTTACATGTATGGTTTGATGTCTATCCCTCTTAGATGTCTAACACCATTCTAGTCAGGGTTCTTCCATCCTACCTAGTGTGTTCTTAACTCTGTCTCTTCATGCTTCTAGCTCAGAATTCCAACCAAATGGACTAACGGGAATTTTGTGCATCCGCAGTGTCAATTACCTACCTCTGGTCTTATCACTTAGGAAGTTTAATGGGCATGGAGAACCTACCCAATGAGTAGTAGACCTCAACCTCCTACTGTCTCCAGAAGGATTTAAAAAGAATCTGTGAAGCTGGGTGTCAGTACCTCACACCTGCAATCCTAGTTACTCAGGAAGTGGAGATGTGAGGATCATGGTTCAAAGCCAGCCCAGGCAGGAAAGTCTGGGAGACTCTTGTCTCCAATTAAATTACAGAAAAATCTGGAAGTGGCGCTGTGGCTCAAGTGGTAGAGGCCTAGCCTTGAGCAAAAGGAGCACGGAGACAATGCCCAGATAAAACAGTGAAAGTCTTTACCAAAATCAACAGCTAAGTGTTCCCAGGATGCATTATTGCCCTGAACCACGGGGAGGAAGCAGCCGGACTGCTGGAGACTTTGTTACATGTGCAGTGTGTTACTATCAATTAGCTGTGCAAGGTTTTGTTTCAACCTGTGCACGCACACCTTGATCAGAGTTACCCACTCTATCAGCTTCCTCCTCTCCTCTCCCCCTTCCCAAACCAGCCTTGGCAAGCATCTTTGTTCCATTTTTATGCATATATGTAAAGTATTTTTGACCACATTCCCCCCCCCCCACCAAGTTTGCTTTCAAGCTGTCCTTGCTTTTCAGATTTCTGTTGTTACTGTCTGCTGTTATTTGGCTGGGTTTAAGTGCTAGCCTCTTCTTTCTTGCTATTTTCCCCGTACTTGGCATTTTATCTATAACATGTGTGGATGTTCTACTCTGCGCTGGTCTGTGGAGTGCTCAAAAGCCTCTTATAGCTAGATGGGCTTCTTTTTATTCAAGATTTTTGAAGCTTTCTGCTACACGTTGCGTGTTTCCTATATTTTTAGCTTTCACTACCTCACCTTCCCGCTAGGCCTATAATTTGTATGCTTGGTCTTTTAAACAGAGTCAAATGTCTTGCAAATTCCTTTCATGCTGTTTTGAATTTTTGTCTTCATTCTCTACAATATCTGCTCTATCTTTAAGCCTAGAAATTCTATATTGTATTTTCTCTCCAGGTTAGTGGTTTTATTTATTATTTTCAGGATTTCTATCTCTTCACTGAGATTCTTTTTAACATCTTGCGTTGACTTTTTTTTAACTCCATTTTTTGCTTATATTTGTTTTCCTTTATCTCTTTAGGGTGTTTACTCATTGAGCTACTTATTTACAATTGCTTTGTAGTCATTTACCTTTTCAATTCTCGCTGAATTCATTTAGTCATTTGCTTATGCTCTCTCGAATTTCACTGATGTCTTTGTAGCTATCCTCTTTTGTTGTTCATTCTTATCATCTTTAAGCTTCATAGTCTGAGTTTCCTCCCAAATGATGGGTGGCCATTATTCTGACCCTTGGTCGTGTCATTGATGGTTGCTGGTGGGGTTGTATCTCCTTGGTTTTTCACGTTCCTCGTGTTTGCTTATCTCCTCTGAATTACAGACCTGCTCTGTGGCTTCCAGAGGAGGAGTCCTCAGCACTGGGATCTGGGAGGACTGGCTCCACTTGCAGCAGACTGCTCCCCAATTCCCGTGATCTTGTTAGGCAGAGCAAGTCCTCCAGAACTCTGGCATAAACTGGTCTTTGAGCCTTAGCTTACATTTGCAAGCCAGAAAGCACCATTAGAAAGCATCCCTGGCTGATTTTTTTTTAAAGGATTATTTGTATTATTTAGTGCGCTTTGCAAGAGTGTCTGTTATTCCCGCTGGCTTTGCTTTACTAACTTAGCATTTTGACTTCAACATGCGTGTGCGGCTGGCTGAGCCCCTGACCCGCGGCTGGCGCCTCTCCGGTCATGGCGCCCAGCCAGCACAGCCTCACGGGGACATCGCGGCATTCCCGTGGGCCTGATGCACAAGAAAAGTAAGGGAGTGTAAAGACAGAGGAGCGCTGGGTTTGTAGATAAGAGTAAGATTCAGTTACTAATTTGTCCCAGGAAGTGTGGCAGAGGAAAGAAACATGAACTATAGGTTCTTAAACATCCCCATCGGTGTTTAGAGGAAGACGGGACTTCATTCCTCAGGGACGTAGCTGGCATCAGGCAGGGACAGTGGCATCCGGTTCTGCTTGGTCAGAACGTCAGAAATAACCCCTGAGGCTGCACAAGGTCCCCCGAGTGCACGCTGGTGTTCGCTCCTGTCTCCCCCCCCCCCCACCCCGCCGCCCCCTCCCGCTGTGTCTTGGTTCCTATGCCGCACCCACCGCCAACCCGCGTGAAGACCTCCGCTCCTCCTCCTGTTGGCGCTGCTGATCCTGCCAGCGGCCCGGCGCGGTGGAGTGTCCTCCACTCCTTGAAGCTCTTTCTCTGCCACCGCCTGCCCTCCCCGCGTGGGGACCCCTCCCATCGACCAGGGGACCCCTTCACGTCTGCGCACCCGGCCCGGGGCTCCGCTCCCTCATCCAGGTGCAGGGGGAGCGGCAGACCGGACGCGGGTCCCATCCCCGGTCTAACTTCCAGTCTCCCTCCACCCCTGCACCCCGCCGCCCACCCGCTGTGTTCACAGAGCTCCGCCGCCCAGGCGGATCACCTGAGTCATACTTGTTTTTTTTTTTTTTGATTTGTCAGTTTTGGGGTTTGAACTTGGAGCCTGGGCTCTGTCCTTGAGCTCTTCTGCTCAAGGCTAGTGCTCTACCATTGTAAGCCCCAGCACCACTCTGGTTTTTTGGTGGTTAATAGGAGATAAAAATCTCAGGAACGTGGAGGCCCAGGCTGGCTTTGAGCTTTGGTACTCAGATCTCAGCCCCCGAGCAGCTAGAATTACAGGCGTGAGCCATCAGTGCCCGTCTCCAATCGCTCTTTACATTTCTCCCTCTCAAACCCCACAGCTAGCCTGTCACCAAGCCCTGATGACTTGATCTCCATAGTTTAACCAGTTATCACCAGAGCCATCTCCTTAAAATGTGTATCGGTGTTGCTTACTGCCTCCCGGTAGCTCTGTCACTGTCCAGGATAGGGGAAGTCTTCATCGTTAGAAATGCGTGCCTCTCCGGTATCAGACATGAAGATATGGGAGATAGTGTGAAGGCAATGTACTTCTGTGCAAAAGGGTGCAATGCCACGACTCCACCCAGCTCCAGTCCAGTGCCAACTGTCCCTTCTCCTCAAGGAGTCAGGCTCACAGCCCAAGTCCAATTGATTACCAAGGTTAGCTCAACTTTATTTTTTTTTTCACATAGCAGTAACTATGGAGAAACTGAGTCATTAGGGTATTAGCATAAAGAGCAGAAAACCACCTAATCAGGTCAGATCAACGTGGTGACCTGAGGAGATTCAGGAAACATGAGGTGTGGTATAACGGGGTGGGCGTGGGGGATGGGGGAACTTAAGTAGCTGTGGTGGTGGAGGGGGGGAGGATTTAGGTAGCCGGAGGGTTCAGACTTTCTCTAGTTTATGGTCCCAGTCAGGCTCAGGAGCCTGTTGTTTGAGCAAGTCTCCTGCGGTCCCTCAGGTACTTGTCACCCCAGAGGGTGGGGAGTGGGTTTTCATATCTTGATTAAGATTCTGGGCCAGAGAATTGGGGGAAGGCCCCCTGGGGGAAGGGGAGGTAGTGGGCCAAGTCAGGGGAGCAGCCTCCCAGTTAGGAGAACAAAGCAGATTCCCGTCCATTACCGTTTATTACCTTCACTTCTTCGGCACAAGCATTATCTCCCTAACCTGGCTAGCTGGTTGTGCAAGCAGTACAGATACTAGTTACGATTGAAGTAAATAAAGCAAATAATTCCAGAAACTATCAGTACACAATACCCAATGCACTTTGGTTTGGCAGAAAAGAATTGTTTTTCTCACAATCGCCATGGACTGTTAGGCCCTGACCTGGCCCATGGCCTCTCGGATCGCTTTCCTGGGAACTCCGGCTCCGTCCACTTCCTCCCGTTGCTAGGAAGAAGTCAGCAGGGCCCCTGCTTTTACCGTTCCTTTGCCCCCTTAGGGCTCCTCCCCCAGATGAACACAAGGCTCACGCCCCACCCCTCCCTTCAAGTTCTGCTTCCAAGTCTCCTCTGTGAATCCTTCCTTGTGATGAGCAGTCGACCTTTGCCCCAGCTTCTCTGGCACCTGTGGAATCTGCCATGCCATGCCTTTTTATTTATTGCTCTTCTTATCTGCCTCCCGTGACAAGATCCAAGTCCCGCAAGGCAAGGGTTTTGCCTGTTCTAATCACTGCTGTATCTTCTGTGCCCGAGCAGAGCCTGGCAGGGGCGGCGCCTTCGTAGGTGTCGTTGAAGGCGTAAACGAACGGGGCACGGCGTAAAGGAGATCAGAAGACCGGGCCGTCTGTGCGGAGTTCGCTGCCTGTTTAAAGCGGATTACTTCACATGGTTATGTGCCAGCTCCCTCCGTATGGCAGACGAGGGGTCACGTCCATTCTGCCGTCCTCGCTGGTCAGGACCACGTGAGAGCAGATGTTAAATGTTCTTCTTCTGATGTACCACAGGAACATGGCTAACTGCTAGCTATGCTCTTAGCAGCACAGGGAGGGGGAAGGAGGGAGCACGGGCGGGCGGCCCGGATGAGTGTCCTGTTGTTTTGCTCAGGGCTAGGACTTTCTCGGGAGGTTTCACAAAACGCTAGTGCGTGTTGGTGTGTCGCGTGTTTATTCTCCTCTTGTCAGAGTAGTGAGGTGGGCAGTTGGCGACGGAATTTATTGTGAGTGTGTGGAGCTTTCCAGTGAACCGTACGATCATTTGAACTAATTTGTAATTTCCAAGAAGAACCAAGAATTATTCCACCGACTAATAATTTTGAAACAAAAAACATTTGCATGTAACATGATCAAGTGACCTAGTTACATAAGCCGCCTTCCTTCCTCCACCTCATTTGCTACCTCGGTGTGCTGCGAAGTGCGCCGGAGGCAGAAGCAAGCTTGTGGTTGCGGGGGTTCACCTGACAGCCCTGCGAGGGAAAGGTGTGGCCCGCACCGGGCGGCCGGGCCGCAGACCGGCGTGGGGAGGCCCGGTGCCCGCGCCTCTGAACCCACGGCAGGGGGGTCGGGCCCTCGCGTCGGGGCCGGGGCCGTCTGAAGAGGAGAACGCTCGGGCTGCTGGTTTGTAAGGCAAACACGACGTGGCTGGTAAGTTTCCCCTTGGCTTGAGAGTTAGAAGAGGGGGTGTTGCTTTGTAAATGTCACGCTCTGCAGGCGAAATCATTGCCGCGGTTGGTGTCGCGGGGCCTGCGTGGAGCGAGTGCGCGCTTGCTTAGCGTCCGTCGGTCACGCTGGAGGGAGGAAGGCGCCGCGGGCTGAGGCCAGGCTCTGTTCCGGGGGGGTTCCTTGATGGCCGGGTGCCGTTCTAGAGGGCATGAGAGCCCGATGCTCTCCCGCAGGGCAGGGGTGCACAGCTCAGGTGTGTGCGGGACCTGGGGTGCTGCCCTTTAGCCCGGGTGTCCCGGTGTGTGGCGGCCGGCGTGGGGGGGGGGGGGGGGGCGCCAGGCGTCCGTGCGCAGTGCAGGCGCAGAGCCGGGCCGCGGGGGACAGCGGGGCTGGCGGTGGGGACACGCGTGGGGCCGGGGGCAGAGGGACGGGCCGGGGGGAGGAGGGTCTTCGAGGACTGTGTCCCCAGGGCCTCACGGCTGGCCCCGCGCACACCTGCACTCTGTGTCCAGGCCCCAGCTCCTTCCCTGGCCCAACGTGGCACGGCCGCACCCCGGCTCACACTCCTGTCCCCTCTCCCGGGCCCGGGTCTCCCTCAGGACTCCTGGCCCTTTTCTCCGGGGGCCTGGGGACGCCTCCCTCCTCCCCGCGGCTCTGGCATGCCCAAGGGTCTCTTCTTGGTGGCTCGCCAGGGTCTTGTGGTCCTGCATTTATGGGTTGACCTCCCTGCCGTCTAGGTTCCTTGAAGGCAGGAAGCGGGAGGTCGGCGTGCCGTGCTGCACGCAGTGTGTGTGTGTGTGAAAGCAGTTTGCACAGGCCAGGAAGGCCGGCGTTCTGATCGCGTCGGCCCGTGTTCAGCCTGGGCCACGGAGGGTACTGTGTACAGCGCCCCAATCCACAGCTCTCACAACTTGAAAGCCTGTGAGATCCAGGCTAAGTGTCAGACAGAGTCCAATGCTGCAAAACCCACCCTTGCATTTCCTGAGGAATTTGTGGATGTGATTTTTTTTTTTTTTTAAGCAGTGCTGGTTATTTCTGAGATAGAGTCTCACTTCCTGCCGGGGTGCAGACCCGAACCACGACCCATCGTAGCTAACAGGACACAAACCACCACGCCAAGCTCGTAATTGAGAAGGGAATCTTGCATGTACACCTGGGCTGACCTCAAACTGCGACCACGTGATCTCAGCCTCCCAAGCAGCTAGGATTACAGGCGTGAGTCACTGGTACCCAGCCCAGCACGAAGTTCAACACTTTTCCCGTCTATGACAGGAATTAATACCATTGTCCTTGGCCTTTGCTCGGAAGGGAAATTTCCAGGATGAAAATTGCTCGTACAGAACACACCACGGTCTTCTGCGTGTCTTGCCTTTGTGTCCCTTACAGTGTCCACGCAGATGTTCAGCACGATTGTAATCTGAGGGATTCGTTTTCAATGAGTGTGATCTGGGAAGATCTTTGATACAGGGCATTTTCTGGCGAGACTGGAAACAAAATGCGCCTGAGCCTCCTCGGGGTGATGTGCGGTTTGGACTTCTCTCTTCTCTCTGAGATACGGAGGGGACTACTGACAGCAGTCACTCAGAGCACAGCAGCTGCCAGGAAACCTCAGCCCAGCTGGGCGCAGCTGTTCAAACCCCAGGAGCCTGACCTGGGGTGGAGGGAGGGGCCGGGGGGGGGGGGCTGGGGTCTCGCCCTCCTGCCTCTTGGTGCGGCTCTGACTCTCCGTTTCCAGGAGAGGAAGTGAGATGTGGGCTCCGCTGTCCCCAGCCCTCTGGGGTGGCTGCTTCGGGCCGCTTGCCCATCATGCCACGGTTAGGGTTAGTCTTCTGGTTTTGGTCCTTAGCCAAGTCAGGTCGAGTTTATTTTGGTTTTCTCCAGCAGGCTATTGCCAGGGCTAATGCTTTGTAGGAGGCTGCCGTTCTCACGGCCTGTAGAGGCAGGAGGGCCCTGGTAGAAAGATGAGGTCTTCCTGGTGGGGCCTCAGCCTCCTGGGGGGGGGGCGCTGGTCTCCTGGTGGGGCTCCGGTGTCCTGGTGGGGCTCCGGTCTCCTGGTGGGGCTCCGGTCTCCTGGTGGGGCTCCGGTGTCCTGGTGGGGCTCCGGTCTCCTGGTGGGGCTCTGGTGTCCTGGTGGGGCCTCAGCCTCCTGGGGGGGCTCTGGTCTCCTGGTCGGGCTCTGGTCTCCTGGTGGGGCTCTGGTCTCCTGGTGGGGCTCTGGTCTCCTGGTGGGGCTCCGGTCTCCTGGTGGGGCTCCGGTGTCCTGGGGAGGCTCTGGCGTCCTGGTGGCGCTCCGGCCTCCTGGTGGGGCGCTGGTCTCCTGGTGGGGCTCTGGTGTCCTGGTGGGGCCTCAGCCTCCTGGGGGGGCTCTGGTCTCCTGGTCGGGCTCTGGTCTCCTGGTGGGGCTCCGGTCTCCTGGTGGGGCTCCGGTCTCCTGGTGGGGCTCCGGTCTCCTGGTGGGGCTCTGGTCTCCTGGTGGGGCTCCGGCGTCCTGGTGGGGCTCCGGCGTCCTGGTGGGGCTCTGGTCTCCTGGTGGGGCTCCGGCCTCCTGGTGGGGCTCTGGTCTCCTGGTGGGGCTCCGGCCTCCTGGTGGGGCTCTGGTCTCCTGGTGGGGCTCTGGTCTCCCGGTAGACAGCCCTTCTGGCAGCTTCCACCCCACGAGGAGGAGCGAGGAGCAAAGCCCCTGGGCATGGGAGGAGGAAGGGGCTGGTGCGAGGTGGAGAGAGGAGTCCCGGCTCTGCCCTGTAGGGCGACGGCTGCTCTAGGGAAAGCATTGAGGGCTTAAGAGAGAAGGGACGGGGCTGGGCCCGACAGCCCAGGAGAGCCTCAGGCTGGGAGAGAGCAGCGAGGCAGGACTTCCATGAAAGGAGGTTGGGCCTGGCTTGGGGCCACAGGCCTGTCTTGCTTCGGAGATCAGGTGCAGGAGGCCATGCCGCCTCCGGCAGGGCGTCGGCCGGCGCTGGGCCATGGCCAGGGGTCCCACGGAGACCGATTCCCGGAAGATGGCCCCGGGACCTCGGACGCTCTCCAGGCTCGAACCTGGAGCCCAGGAGGGGCGTAGAGAGCGGTGCGGCGCGGAGGGAGGTCAGGACGGGCTGAGCCGAGCCGTGGCCGGTCGGGACGCCCGGTGGGCATGAAAGTGTGCCGCGGCCCCGCCCAGCGCCCCCGGCGCCGCGTTTCCCGGGACCCGCAGCCCCGGTGTGAGCCGCCCCAGGATTCTGCAGCTCGTCGCTTTTGTTTTCTGAATAGTTGCATCTAAAGCGAGCGTCCTCCGTGCACGCCCCGCGGCCTCCCCAGCGACAGGCTGTGGTCGTGGTCCCCCCCCCCCCCCCCCCCCCCCCCGTGAACGCCAGGCGCCCCGGGCCGCGGGAGTCGCCCAGCGGGTGTCTGGGGAGGGCCGCCTCTCCTGCACGGTTCTCTTTCTCCCGGTGGCCACCGAGCCAGAGGAGCGAGGATCGGGGTGCCTGTCTGCCCCCCCCCCCCGTGCCCAGGGAAGGCGGGACGGGGCCCAGGCTCCCGGCTCTGTCTCAGGCCCACCCTCTGCGGGTGGGGGGAGGCTCGCGCGGGGTCCTCACTCCAGGGGATTTAGGTGGTACAGGATCCTCCCCCCACCCCCCACGGGAAACCACCAAGGAAAGACCGAGAAACCACAGAGCCACGCCCGCCCCCCCCCCCCCCGACACGCGGCTGCAGCTGGGCTGCGGACTCCGAGGGGACAGGCGGTGTGCTCACGGGGTCCACACCAGCGGGCCACACACGGTTAACCGTGCGCCGCGGAGGCGGGGGGCGGGCTCTCCGGAGGAAGTGGGATTCGTGAGCTGTGGCGACTCTCCCGCTCAGCCAGCTCAGCCAGGCGGGGGGACGTTCCCCGCCCAGGCGCCCCGAGAGCCGGCGCGCCCCACGCGGCCAAAGTCACCCAGGTGACTGGATCAGCACCTCGGAGGTGAGCGGGCCCAGCCCCCACTAGGCAGATGGTGGGGTGCAGGTGCGGGGTGCTCAGTCCTCAGTAGACGGTGGGGTGCAGGTGTGGGGTGCTCAGTCCTCAGTAGACGGTGGGGTGCAGGTGCGGGGTGCTCAGTCCTCAGTAGACAGTGGGGTGCAGGTGCGGGGTGCTCAGTCCTCAGTAGACGGTGGGGTACAGGTGTGGGGTGCTCAGTCCTCAGTAGACGGTGGGGTGCAGGTGCGGGGTGCTCAGTCCTCACTCGGTAGACAGTGGGGTGCAGGTGCGGGGTGCTCAGTCCTCAGTAGACGGTGGGGTGCAGGTGTGGGGTGCCTCCTCCCCACATGGTAGACAGCGGGGTGCAGGTGTGTGGAACCTGGGCCCGCAGCGGGGTGCCGTGCAGGATTCCTGCGCCCCCACTCCGTGGACGGTGGGGCTCAGTGGTGGGTGGCTGGACCCCCGCTCTGTAGCTGACAGGTGCGGAGCGTCAGCGCTGCCTGTGTCCGCTGGGCCGTGGACTCTCCTGAGCGCGGGTCCTGGGCTCGAGGCCCGGCTGCGTCTTCAGGAGCTTGTTCCTCAGTGGGCACAGAGCGGCTTTGTGCTCCCAGCTGCTCAGGGGAGCCGGGGAGGCAGGCGGGGGGGGGGGGGTGCAGAGCCTCACATGGGCGGGCAAGCTTGGCACCCCTGACGCACACTCCGGTCCTAGAAGTGCAGCGTTCATGTGACCAGACGCACACAGGGTCTGCGGAGCTCAGGGAGGCTTGGGCAGGAGGGGAGGCTGAGCTCAGTGCGGGGCTGGGGGGGGAGCCCTGCTCCCCGAGGGCGGCGGAAGAGCACGCAGTGCGCCTTTTCATGGGACGGAGGGGCTGGAAATCCTGACCAGAGCCAGAGCAGTGGCAGCGGAGCCCCAAACAACTGTGAGCACGAGCCCACAGCCAGAGCCAGAGCGCCAGCTCACACCGCGCCCGGGCACACCTGCACGGAGCCCACAGCCAGAGCCAGAGCGCCAGCTCACACCGCGCCCGGGCACACCTGCACAGAGCCCACAGCCAGAGCCAGAGCGCCAGCTCACACCGCGCCCGGGCACACCTGCACGGAGCCCACAGCCAGAGCCAGAGTGCCAGCTCACACCGCGCCCGCGCACACCTGCACGGAGCCCTCAGCCAGAGCCACAGCACCCGCTCACACCGCGCCCGGGCACACCTGGACGGAGCCCACAGCCAGAGCCACAGCGCCAGCTCACACCAAGCCCGCGCACACCTGCACAGAGCCCACAGCCAGAGCCACAGCGCCAGCTCACACCGCGCCCGGGCACACCTGCACGGAGCCCACAGCCAGAGCCAGAGCGCCAGCTCACACCAAGCCCGCGCACACCTGCACAGAGCCCACAGCCAGAGTGCCAGCTCACACCGCGCCCGGGCACACCTGGACGGAGCCCACAGCCAGAGCCACAGCGCCAGCTCACACCGCGCCCGCACACACCTGCACAGAGCCCACAGCCAGAGCCACAGCGCCAGCTCACACCGCGCCCGCGCACACCTGGACGGAGCCCACAGCCAGAGCCACAGCGCCCGCTCACACCGCGCCCGGGCACACCTGGACGGAGCCCACAGCCAGAGCCACAGGGCCAGCTCACACCGAGCCCGCGCACACCTGCACAGAGCCCACAGCCAGAGCCACAGCGCCAGCTCACACCGCGCCCGCGCACACCTGCACGGAGCCCTCAGCCAGAGCCACAGCACCCGCTCACACCGCGCCCGGGCACACCTGCACAGAGCCCACAGCCAGAGCCAGAGCGCCAGCTCACACCGCGCCCGGGCACACCTGCACAGAGCTGACAGCTAGAGTGCCAGCTCACACCGCGCCCGGGCACACCTGCACAGAGCCCACAGCCAGAGCCAGAGTGCCAGCTCACACCGCGCCCGGGCACACCTGCACGGAGCCCACAGCCAGAGCCAGAGCGCCAGCTCACACCGCGCCCGCGCACACCTGCACGCCAGGAGCCCACAGCCAGAGCCACAGCGCCAGCTCACACCGCGCCCGCGCACACCTGGACGGAGCCCACAGCCAGAGCCAGAGCGCCAGCTCACACCAAGCCCGCGCACACCTGCACAGAGCCCACAGCCAGAGCCACAGCGCCCGCTCACACCGCGCCCGCGCACACCTGCACAGAGCCCACAGCCAGAGCCACAGGGCCAGCTCACACCGAGCCCGCGCACACCTGCACGGAGCCCACAGCCAGAGCCAGAGCGCCAGCTCACACGGAGCCCGCGCACACCTGGACGGAGCCCACAGCCAGAGCCAGAGCGCCAGCTCACACCGCGCCCGGGCACACCTGCACAGAGCCCACAGCCAGAGCCACAGCGCCAGCTCACACCGCGCCCGCGCACACCTGCACAGAGCCCACAGCCAGAGCCACAGCGCCAGCTCACACCGAGCCCGCGCACACCTGGACGGAGCCCACAGCCAGAGCCACAGCGCCCGCTCACACCGCGCCCGCGCACACCTGCACAGAGCTGACAGCTAGAGCCACAGCACCAGCTCACACCGCGCCCGCGCACACCTGCACAGAGCCCACAGCCAGAGCCACAGCGCCAGCTCACACTGAGCCCGCGCACACCTGCACGGAGCCCACAGCCAGAGCCAGAGCGCCACCTCACACCGCGCCCGCGCACACCTGCACAGAGCTGACAGCCAGAGTGCCAGCTCACACCGCGCCCGCGCACACCTGCACAGAGCTGACAGCCAGAGTGCCAGCTCACACCGCGCCCGGGCACACCTGCACAGAGCCCACAGCCAGAGCCACAGCGCCAGCTCACACCGCGCCCACGCACACCTGCACGGAGCTCACAGCCAGAGCCACAGCGCCAGCTCACACCGCGCCCGGGCACACCTGCACGGAGCCCACAGCCAGAGCCACAGCACCAGCTCACACCGCGCCCGGGCACACCTGGACAGAGCCCACAGCCAGAGCCACAGCGCCCGCTCACACCGAGCCCGCGCACACCTGCATGCCAGGAGCCCACAGCCAGAGCCAGAGCACCAGCTCACACCCAGCCCGCGCACACCTGCACGCCAGGAGCAGCAGTGACCCATAGGGTGGAGACCAGGCCCATGAGGAAGGGGCAGAGCACCACGTTTGAGTTAAGCTACTCTTGAAGTGGTTAAAGATTTAATTTCTACCTATTACAAAGGAAATGGGACTGGACACGGTCGCCCAGGCCTGCGAGCTCAGCACTGGGGAGGCTGAGGCAGGAGGATCGTGAGTTCAAAGCCAGTCTCCTCTATAGTGCAACAGCCTGCTTGAAAACCAACCAAAGAATGAAAATTAAAAGCGAGCTTCTAAACTAGTGAGAAGAACCAAAATACAGACAGACAGACAAACCCCAGTAAGCAAATTGCTGGAAAAAACCTTCTTAACCACCCGAGCCAAAAGCAGAAGGAAGCTGGACTACGGTTTCACTCCTGGACACCCGTGAAAGCTCCCAAAGCCAGTTTATCAGTGAGTCACAGAGCCTAGAACACGCAGGTGCGGAAAACCGAACGCGGAAGTAGGTGGTGGTTTGTTTTTTTTTTTGCCAGTCCTGGGGCTTGGACTCAGGGCCTGAGCACTGTCCCTGGCTTCTTTTTGCTCAAGGCTAGCGCTCTGCCTCTTGAGCCACAGCGCCCCTTCTGGCCGTTTTCTGTATATGTGGTGCAGGGAATCGAACCTAGGGCCTCGTGTATGGGAGGCGAGCTCTCTACCACTAAGCCACACTCCCAGCCCCTGACATGAAAGCAGAAAGCTGCTGTCGGAGCTTGGTGGCACGGCGGTGACGGCTGGTGGAGGGGTGGTGGCGGCGTGGCCAGCAGGGGACTCGTGCGGTGACACGGTGGCAGTCTCAGGCAGGCTGTGTCTTCCCATCTATAAAACGGGCACAGCGTCTGCCTGAGGCCGCCCTGGTGACCCGAACGGATGAGAGGCCTTGAGCAGTGCCCGGGCATGCGGCGTGCGTGGGAACTTAACCACTGCCTAGACACACGCACAGGTCTGTTGCAGACGTCAAGACCCATGCACAGACTCTACACACGCATACACATTCATGCACACACAGGGATTCATGCATGCACACCCACAGACATGCATGCACATACGCACACAGCTGCAGAAACATCCACGTCACATGTGCACACGTGCATACGTGCACGCGCACACACATACACACAATACACACATGTACACATGTGTACAATGGGACGTTTATACATACACACTCACTCAGTTGGGTTTTTTTTGGTCAGTCGTGGGGCTGGAATTCAGGGCCTCTGGGTACTGTCCCTGAGGTTTTTTTGCTCAAGGCTAGCTTTCTGCAGTGTCACTTCTGATTTCCTGGTGGTTCACTGGAGATAAGAATCTCCCCAGGGCTTTCCTGCCTGGGCTGGCTTTCGCCGCCCTCCCCCCCATCTCCTCCCCGCCCCCCGGGACCTCAGTGCTCTGAGCGACGAGGACGCCCCGATTTCTTGGCACCCGTCGGTGCTCTGGGCTTGTGCCAAGGCCGGCGCTGTGTGGAGCACCATGCCTGCCTGGGAGCACGGTGCCCCTCTGCTCACCGCCTCGCTCCAGGGCCCTCCTAGTATTCCCGGCCGAAAGGGAGTGCTCCCACCCCGGAGTCAACCAGGACTCCCCCCCCGCCCCCGCCGCCCCCCCCCCCGGACCTGCTGATGTACAGACGGTCCCCGACGCGGGGTCAAAATCCCCTGTCCGTGCCCCGCTTTGGGGGGATGTGAAGACCCCCTTTCCAAAGACAGTCTCTCAAGGCGTGGACAACGTTCTTTCTGGATGCTTCTCTCAGCCGGGTGCTAGCTTCCCGGCAGGACCGGTTGCTTGTCAGGCTCTTTGCTTCTGCTGCGTCCTGCGGTCTTTTCCATACGGCAACCCAGCGGGAGCTGTGGTACCGGGAGCAGCGCTTGCCTCGTTCTGGGCTTGGCAGCTCAGCTCTAATGCGCCGCACAGCTCAACGTCTGTTCCTTTTCACTCTCATGCCCGTCCTGGGGCTTGGAATCGGGGTCTGGGCACTGTCTCTGAGCTTTTGTGCTCAAAGCTAGAGTTCCACCCCTCGAGCCACAGCTCCACTTCCGGCCTTTGTGGCGATTTGTTGGAGATGAGTCTCACGGACTTTCCTGCCTGGACTAACTTTGAGCCACGCCTCTGAGGTCTCAGCCTCCTGAGTAGCTAGGATTGCAGGACTGCAGGCGTGAGCTGCTGGTGCCCAGCTTCGCGTCTGTTCCTGTGACTAGCCTGCTTTCACTGAGCTCCCTGCGGGGTTTCCATCGCTTCCATAATGTTCGCAGCTCACAGCACAGACCTCTCCGCAGTCCCGGGGGTCAGAGCTCTGACCTGGGGCTGGGGGCTGGCGGGCAGCAGGGGCCGCCACGTTCCTTTCTGTGCCACGAAGCAGGATCTGTTTCCCTGCTCAGTACGGCTGCTCTGGTCTGAAGTCTGAAGGTCGTAACGGATCCAGGGGGCGGGACGCGAGGGGGAGGCCACGGGCAAGCTTTGCCTGGGTGGGTGAACTTTCTTCCAGACGAGATGCTTACAATTCCGCTCTTGCCAGACTTTTCACCCGTGGAACTAAGGGATTCAACTCAAGTGTAGGGTCCCTCCACGCAGCCCCTCAGCCTCCGGCCCGGCCAGCGCCACGCCCTCCACGCAGCCCCTCAGCCTCCCACCGCACCCCCGGCCAGTGCCACGCCCTCCACGCAGCCCCTCAGCCTCCCCGCGCACCGCCGGCCCGCCAGCTGCCAGCTGGCTCCTCCACGGCGGTTCCGCATGCTGAGTGCTTTCAGATTTCAGATTCAGTCACAGGTTTGCATTGTCGGCCACACTTCCCCATTCGGCCGCCTAGGGCCCAGCCTGGTGATGGAACCTCGGCTCGCAGCCTCCCTGCCAGGCTCCGTCCGTGCCCGTCCAGCCCTCCTGCAAGCGGCCTGCGTCTCCCCGTCTCTGCAGATCACTGTGGACTTTTTCTCCTGCATCTCTGCCTTCTGGACTTCACTGGTCTCATTTGCCAGACTTGGCAGATTTGGCAGACTTGGCGCCTAACCTCAACACTGAAAACAAATACACACACACACACACTCGCATGCACATACACTCACAGAGACGCATACATGCACACACATGTCGGTCAGTCTTGGGGCTTGAACTCAGGTCCTGGGCACTATTCCCAAGCTTCTTTTAGAGCTCAAGGCTAGCACTCTACCACTCGAGCCACGGCGCCACTTCTGGGTTTTTTGGTTTGTGTGGTGCTGAGGAATCGAACCCAGGGCAGCTGACACAAGAAGACTCTTAGCTGCAAAGCAAATGGAACAAAGTGGTATTTCTGGAAGCTATCTATCGCTGTACGGTCCCCCGAGCTTCCAGATTCTTCCTCCAAAGGACAGCTGGGGACTGTCTGTGTGACAGATTCCTGCGCTCTGTCCCGGGGCGAGCGTCTTCACCCGCCCGCTTGAGGAGCACTGGCTTAGGAAAGCCGGGGTCCCCCAGAGGAGCGAATCACGTAGTGAGCCGGTTGAGCGGCAGGCGGGCTCAGCGTGCTACGGGAGCTGTGAGTGGCGTGGGGGTGAGGGAGGGGCCCTGCGAGGGCGGGGAGGGCTTGCCGTCTGGGATGCCGGCTCTGTGGGCCTGTGCGCAGGCTGTCGGCTCCTCTGCCCCGCCGACAGCAGCCCTTCTTCTCCTGTCCAGCGCGGAGGTAACCCCTCCTGTTTCCCAGTTCACTAAAGAGGGGACAGAAGAATCTCCTTAGAAACCTCTACCGCCAAGCTTCTCTATCACCACAGAAACTTCTCGGCATCGAAACGCCGGTTCTCGCAGAGGAAAATCCACAGCTTCTTTCTCCAGGCTGCTCAGGGCCAGGGCCAGGGCCATGGGGCAGTGCGTGCATGCGAGTGTGTGAGTGTGTGTGTGTGTGTGTGTGTGTGTGTGGTTACCCAGACGCCAGCATGCCACCTGTCCAACTTCCTCAAAAGCAAGGGCACACACCGCCTTTGTGAAAGTGGTGGTTCGGGCAGGCGGACGCCTTGAAGCGTATGAGTGAACTTAAACGATACGCACTTGCTGAGAACACTGGTTCTTAAGCACAGCCTTACGTTTGTCATTGTCTGTCACACACACGGCCACCCCAGTAGGTTCGTGTCCTTTCTCCTAGGAGGAAGCCCTGGGGGAGGGGGCTGCCCACGGCTTGGCGAGGTTGGGCTCAGGAGGCTCTCCCTGGACATGCTCCCACCCCGCTGTAGCTCTGATCAAAGCCTACTGTCTCCCTCCTGCCGCCTTCACGTGGAGAAAGACCCCCACCCACCGTGGAGCCCGGGTGTCTCAAAGCCGGGTTCTGGGCACTGCTGTGGGTGGAGGCTTGCGCGCTGCCTGGGCGGGCGCGTCCCCGTGAGGGCCGGGCCCGCGGTGCCTCGGGAGCCTCGGGAGCCGGAGCCGCGGTGCCTCGGGAGCCGCGGAGCCTCGGGAGCCGCGGAGCCTCGGGAGCCGCGGAGCCTCGGGAGCCGGAGCCGCGGTGCCTCGGAGCCGCGGTGCCTCGGGAGCCGCGGAGCCTCGGGAGCCGCGGAGCCTCGGGAGCCTCGGGAGCCTCGGGAGCCTCGGGAGCCGGAGCCGCGGTGCCTCGGGAGCCGCGGAGCCTCGGGAGCCGCGGTGCCTCGGGAGCCGGAGCCGCGGTGCCTCGGGAGCCGCGGAGCCTCGGGAGCCGCGGAGCCTCGGGAGCCGCTGAGCCTCGGGAGCCCGGGAGCCTCGGGAGCCTCGGGAGCCGCGGAGCCTCGGGAGCCCGGGAGCCTCGGGAGCCTCGGGAGCCGCGGAGCCTCGGGAGCCCGGGAGCCTCGGGAGCCTCGGGAGCCTCGGGAGCCTCGGGAGCCTCGGGAGCCGCGGTGCCTGCGTCCCGTGCTCCGATGGGAGCACGGGGGAAGCCTGCGCGGACGGCTGCCCGGGACACAGCCGTGACCGCGGCCGCCCGCCCTCTCCCCCCTCCCCCGCAGCGTCGTCGGACCCGCGTGGTGTCGGCGCGGAGCGCGTGGAGGACCCCGCTTCCCGCGGCCGCCGGTCCGGCACCGCCATGGGCGAGGTGAGCGGGCGCGGCCGCGGGGGGGGGGGGGAGCCCGCCGGGGTCCGCGCGGCCGCGGCTCACCGTGCCGTGCTTCGCAGGCGCCGCCGGAGGCGTCCTACCCGCTGGACGACTACCCTGACTGGAACGGCACGGGCGCGCCCGACTACCCGAGCGACTACACGCCGCCCGCGCCCTGCTCGCTGCGGGACGTCCGGCGCTTCTCCCGCGCCTTCGCGCCCGCCGCCTACTCCCTGGTGTGCGTCCTCGGCCTGCTGGGCAACGCGCTGGTGGCGGCCACCTTCGCCCGCTACGGGAAGGCCAGGTCCGTGACGGACGTCTACCTGCTGCACATGGCCGTGGCGGACCTGCTGTTCGCGCTCACGCTGCCCTTCTGGGCGGCCAGCCACGCGGCGGGCGCGTGGGTGTTCGGCAGCGCGCTGTGCCGGCTGGTGAAGGGGGTCCACGCCCTCAACTTCCACTGCGGGATGCTGCTGCTGGCCTGCGTGGGCGCGGACCGCTACGCGGCCGTGGCGCGGGCCGCGCGCTCCTTCCGCCTCCGCGCGCGGGCGCGGGCGCGCGGCCGGCGGGTCTGCGGCGCCGTGTGGGCGCTGTCCTGCCTCCTCTCCGCCTCGGCCTTCGCCCTCAACCGCGGCTACGAGACCCAGGGCCGGCGCGTGTGCGAGGCCAAGTACCCGTCCTTCTCGGAGCCCGTCACCTGGAAGCTGCTGGCGCTGGCGCTCGAGCTGCTCTTCGGCTTCTTCGTGCCCCTGGCCGCCATGCTGTTCTGCTACGCCTCCGTCGTCCGGGCCCTGGTGCGGGCGCGGAACGCCCAGCGGCACCGCGCCGTCCGCGTGGTCGTCGCCGTGGTGCTCGTGTTCCTCGCGTGCCAGGTCCCGCACAACGCCGTCCTCCTGGTCACGGCCGCCCAGCTGGGCAGCCTGGACAGGCCGTGCGACAGCGAGCGGCTCCTGGGCTACGCCAGGACCGCCACCGAGGCCCTGGCCTTCCTGCGCTGCTGCCTCAACCCCGTGCTCTACGCCTTCGTGGGCCGCAAGTTCCGCAGCTACTTCCTGAGGGTCGTGAGGGACCTGTGGTGCGTGCGGAGGAGGCCCGCCGCCCGCCTCTCCTGCGCCCGCGTCTACTCCGACAGCTGCGCCTCCCGGCAGACCAGCGAGAGCGCCGACGCCGACGCCTCGTCCTTCACCCTGTGAGCCGCGGCCACGCCACCCCCAGGACGAGGGCGGGACTTCTTCATGGATGTACAGGGAGGGAGGGAGGGAGGGAGGGAGGCAGGGAGGGAGGCAGGGAGGGAGGGAGGGAGGGAGGAGGGAAGGAGGGAGGGAGAGAGGGAGGGAGGCAGGGAGGGAGGGAGGCAGGGAGGGAGGGAGGGAGGCAGGGAGGGAGGGAGGGAGGGAGGGAGAGAGGGAGGGAGGGAGGAGGGAAAGGAGGGAGAGAGGGAGGAGGGAAAGGAGGGAGGGAGGGAGGAAGGAAAGGAGGGAGGGAGGGAGAAGGAAAGGAGGGAGGGAGGAAGGAAGGAAGGAAAGGAGGGAGGGAGGGAGAACGGGAGGGAGGGAGGAAGGAAGGAAAGGAGGGAGGGAGGAAGACAACGCTGGCCAGTCATGCACAGGAATTCTGGAACTGAAGCAAGCCGCCTCGGGCTGCCTCCCTGTGACAGCAGCAGGCCCCAACACGCCTGGCCAGCCGCGCCGTCCGTGGTGTGGTCCCGGAGCCTCATCGGCCTGGGTCCCACAAGGCAGGGTCTGGGAAAGGTGGAATGAACATGAATTACAGATGAGTGCAAACACTGTCTGAACCTATGTACAGAGAGCTAGCACAGAGCTCCAAGCCTGCGCAAGAGAAAGTTCACCAAGACAGCAGAGCGGGCAGCGAAGTCTGCGAGACTCTACTGTCCAATGAATCGTCAAGTCAGGGGCGGGGCTGTGACTCCAGTGAACGAGGGCTAGCCTGGAGCAGAAAAGCTCCGGGACGGTGACCAGCACACACGCACAAAAGACAGGGGGTGGGTGGGGCACTACATTAAGATAATAAAAATACTTAAAAAAAAAGAAAAAGGCCAGAGGCACTGCTTGGAGTTCCTAATGTTTGCAAAGCCCTGAATTCAAATCCCAGCACTAAGAAAAAGGAAAAAGGAAAGACAAAGAGAAGTGCTCCCAGAGCTCATTTTAGACAAACATTTAAGCCGAGTGTACCGGTGCTAATCGTAACTAGTTAAGTCTGTACCCGCTTTCCCGTGGAGCCACAGCCAAGGCAGGAGAGAGACCAGCGCGGCGACTGGAAAGCACACGTGCGGGCAGCGGGCAGAGGTGGCTGCCAGGCCCCTGCCCCCCTGGACCCCGCCAGCCCGGGGCGGGGGTGGGGGCGGGGTGGGGGCGGGGGGGGGGCAGCTCCCTGGGGCCCGGCTGGCAGCTGCCAGGCTCAGCTGAGTTTTCAGCACGTGTAACAAGTATTTGTGCAATGGATCTTAATAAACTTAGAGTTTGCCGTGCAGTGTAAAGTGCTGGATGTTTTTTAATTATTCTTATAGAGCTGTTTTATAAGCAAAAGAAAACTCTGCTGAGCCAGTAAGGGGAACCTGGCCTCTTGTTTCCTGATGGAGTTGGAGGACGGCAGGGAAGGGTTAGGGTCCAGGGTATGGTAAGAAGCATATGGCCCCCCAAAGTCCCAGGTATGTGACGGAATCAGACGTTAACAACTCTCTTTGGCTTTGTAGAAGCGTTCCAGAACTCTAGATTTGCAAGTGCTGAATAAATGGATGAGGACTCAAGCTACGAAAACACAGAGGATTCGAGAAGTGTGACCCTGACCCATCCATAACGCGCACACACTCAGCGCCGACAAGGGCATCCGTGGGGCCCCGTCTGGGTCTCGTGAGCGTCCACAGCGTCTGCTTCTCTTGGGCACGCTCCTGCGGGAAAGGCGGCGGCCCTCCGCGGTGGTCCTGAGGGAGCCGCACCCGCGTCCTCAGGCCCAGCCCCACGGGGCCCTGCGCCCACGCCCGGGTCTCTCTCAGGGTCTCCGGCCTGCCCTGGCCCGGCCCCGCGGGTGGGGCCGCCCTGCCCTTCCTGGTCGGTCCTGGTCTCCTCGGTGAAGTTCTCCTACAGCAGGGAACAGATCTCCCCACCCGCCCACGCCGAGGCAGTACCTTCCCCTCCCGGGACCGCCACGCCCCGGTGACCCTGCGGAGACCACCAGCGCACCGCGTCTGGCCCCGTAGGTTCCGGTGTGGCTCTTTGGTGACGGCCCTCGGCTCGACTCTGAACCCCCATTTCCGTTCCCCTGGAGGCCTGTTCTCCCTGGCCGGGCACCTGGTTGCCGTAGGGTGAGGCCTGGGCGCACACTGTGAAATGAGTGGCGCGGTCTTCTAGGCCTGGCCGATAATCAAAAGCATGCGGTGGGTGTGGATAAAGGCGTCCCCGTGATGTCCACCGCCAGTCCCGTGTCCCTCCTGCCTGCCGCGCTTTGCCGGGCCGGCCCCGGTCATCTCCTTTGGTTTCCTGAGCTCACACAGGGAGATTGCAGGCCCTGACCTAGACATAGCTCTCCGTTGAAGAAAACGGTGCTGCGCCCCCTACTGGCCGCGCGGGAGGCTGCTCTGACTGTTCGGTTACCATGGTGACAAGAGCATCCCTGCTCCCCCAGGGCCAGGGCTGTAAGGGATCACAGTGGAGCGGGCAGGGTGGACCGGAGGCTCCCCAGAGGTGGCTTTTCACGGCCGGGTGCTGAGCCTGTGCCGGCTCGTGCCTGTCCCCCTCCCCCAGCTCTCTGCCCGCTCACCAGCCCTCCACCGCCCACCAAAGGGTGCGAATTGTTGGCTTATTTGGAAAGAGAAAGAACACGAGCCGCAGAACGGTGCTATCCCAGTAGGGAAGAGGAGCTCACCCTGAAGCTCAGATACTCTGCACCCTAGCGGGCCCGAGAGCTGCAAGCCCGCACACGACCATCAGCTGCCGTTTGTGACAAGAGGAGGAAGAGATGGAGCCCGCAGCCAGCGGCGCCCGGTGGCCGCTGGGACCTCCTTCCCGCAGCCCCGCTCTGCATCTCCTCCAGGGCAACGGCCGAGGAGAAGGGGAGCCTGCTCATCCATGTGCCCGCAGGCCGGCAGGTGCTGGGGGGGGTGGTCAGGGGGAGACCTGGACAGCTGTCCGTGTGACCCTGAAAGACAGAAGTCCTTCTTCACAGGTGGGAGAAATAGGGAGTCAAACAGGATTGCTGTAAAACACCCCTGGGGTTTGCTAGACCCAGGGATCGAGCCTTTCAGCCTTGTGCTTGCCAGCCAGCTCCCCAGACACATCTTTTGTCCTCTGATCATGCAGCAGGTCCCTGCGGTCAGCACCTGGAGAAGCACCTCCCTTTTCAGGAAGGGTGCAGTGCACCCAGACACGGGACCTTCATGGCTCCGAGTCCAGTTATGTCTGGTATGGCTGCCATCAGAGACGGACGCCTAGTGTCCCGGGCCCATGTCTGTAAGTCACCTTTCTCTCCGTGTGCCCTGCCCCAGCCCTGCGCTGCCGCGGACCCAAAGCAGATCCTCCTCCAGGACACACGGACACGGACAGAAGGACTCCAAGACCAGCCGTGGCCGACCCTCCTCCCCGTTCAGAGCAGCGCGGGACGCGGCGTCCGCTCGGGAGCCAGGCTGCGGTCAAGGGGACGCGCGGGCTCTGCCTCCCCCTCCGTTTAAAGGACGGCGTCTGCGCTTAACCCAACACTTGGCGGCGTGTTGTGAGCAAGGAACTGCGCGGGCTCTGGCGGGACCGACCCTGCTCTCTGGGCCTCGGGCTCGCAGGCCGGCGCTCTGCCACCCGAGTCACATCCCCAGCCGTTCTTCCTAGAATTTTCCTTTCTCAGATAGGACCCCGCAGCCTGTCTGTGCCTTCTGAAGGCGGGGTACCCCCCCGCGGGCCGCGCCTGCTGCCATGGGCCTGCACCGAGGAGACGGCTAGAAAGCGGCACAGATGTTTTGTCTTATTGTCGCCCATTCTGGCAGTCCTCCTAAGAAACATTTCAATATCTGGGTCTGGGTTTTTCGCCTTCCCCCCTACTGCCGCGATCGCACAGGAGCTTTGGGGACCCAGAAGAGCAGCGTGCCCCCCGCCGGTGTCTGCTCGCCTCCCGGAGGCTCACTACCCAGCACCCGGGGCGCAGGCCAGCCCTGAACGCCAGACCTCCGGCAGCCTCCGCCTCCAGACCTCCAGCGCAGTGAGCGTCCTTCTAGCCTCCTTCCCGCAAGCCCCGCCTCTGCGCAGGCCCAGACCTCAGGCCTCAGACGTCGCCACGGCTCAGCACCTCCGCTTTCCACACACGCACACACGCCCTCTGATGCCCCGCCCCCTCCCGCAGCTGTCCTGTGGCCGTGACGCCAGCCTGGGCGGGACTTCCTGCCCTGCTGGTTATCACACTTCCTATGAATTGCCGCTTATTTCTTGGCGAGAGGAGAAGCGTGGCTCCCCTAGCTACGCGGGTCCACGTAGCTCCCAAAGCACCCGAATCCTAGGTCTGCGGCGCGTCCTCGTTTAGGACTATAAAGTCATCGGGCCCTGTGGGCAGGGCCCTTTAAGACGAGGAGTCAGTTTAGAATCCCAGGGGGTTCCGGCCTTCTGGAGGTGGGTGGGGAGGCTCTGGAGAGCCGGCTGGCAGTGCCGAGATGACCAGCGTCCTGGCAGAAGGTGTCACGGGGGGGGGGGGGCAGGCATGCCTCCCCTGGGGAAGGGCCCTCCTCCGGCCCTCGGTGCCCTCCCCTGGGGAAGGGCCCTCCTCCGGCCCTCGGTGCCCTCTCCTGCCCCGGCCTGAGGGGTCAGTCGTCCTGAGGGAGGCCCTGCTCCCACCCCACCCCCACCCCCCGGGCAGCAGGGACTGCCGGGGTGCGGACAGGCACCGGGCTGCCCTCTGAACTCTAGCGTCTTCCAGGGACGGCCGGGGACAGGCCTGCTGCCCATGGCTGACACGAGATGTCGTCCCAGAGGTCAGCTCCGGGTGGGGACCGCAGCGCGAGGGGTGGGGTGGGGGCAGGGCGGGGTACACCCCCAACGGGGAGGACGAGAGGCCCCTGGCCAGCCTCCAGGGCACCGGGGTTCACGGAGGAGCCCCGCCACCCTTCTCCTTCCCAACCAGGGTGCTGACGGGCCACCTGGGGCCCCCAGAGGCGGGAGCACTGAGCCTCTCGCAGGACCCGAGCCCAGGAGCCACGGCGGAGCCTGAGAAGCCAGGCCCGGGGGCCGAGGCCCCCCCGGAGGATGGCCCAGCCGAGGAGCTGCTGGTGAGGGGGGCCCTGGGGCCGAGCCGCGGGGTTCCCCGGCGGGGGGAAACAGGCCCGGGGGGCCAGGTGCCTTCCCCGAGGTCACACGGCGGGACACGTGAGGCCGGGGCTCGGTCTCCCCCGCCCCGCGGGGGATGAGACCCCGGAGGAGGGCATTCCAGCCTCCCATGCCAAGAGCAGCGCTCGCCCCGCAGGTCTCTAGCTAGTCACGCGCGGTGGCCGGGTCACGCCCGCCGCGCGGCCCTTCTGCCTCCCGTGCTGGCCGTCGTGGGGGGGGGGCTGGGCGTGGGGTGGGGGGGGCCTGCGGGGCGGCGTCTGAGGGGCGCCTGGCGTTGTCTCCACCCCAGCGCCTGCAGAAGCTCGTCTGCCAGCTGCAGGGAGAGCTGCGGGCGCAGGCGTCCCGGTGGTCGGCGGCCCACAGGAGACTCCAGAGCCAGATCACTGCTCTGGCCACCCAGAACCTGGAGCTCCGGGAGACGCTGAGAGGTTTGGGGCTGCAGCTGCTGCGCGCGGCCGAGGCACCCGCCGCGCCCGTGCCCGCGGGGAAGCCGGGCCTGCGGGTACAGCAGGCTTCGCCTTACCCCAGACAGCAGATAGCCGCGCGGGAGAACGGGGGCTTTCTCATGGCGGGGGGGGGGCACCTGGCACCCCAGAGGCGGCGCCTTGCAGCTCCCCCTGGGAGCTCTTACCTCCAGGCCTGCACCCCATTCCCAGGGCGCCGCAGGAATCTAGACCCACAGTGGCAGAGCACCAACCTTGAGCATCCAGGCCCCGAGTTCAAGCCCCATGACTGGCACACACACAGATACTCACGCATGTGCACTGGGAGCTCAGTGTGAGCTGGGGTGAGCTCCTCCTTTCTCCGAGAAGGCTGCGGGAACTTAAAATGCCAGACCCCAGACACCTCACGCTGCCTGCAGATCTGCAGCTCACAGAAGCCACCGGGGCAGGGAGGATGGGGGTTCCAGCCTCACGGCTCTGACAGATGCAGGGCCATCAGACTCAGGGCCACCAGACTCAGGGCCACCAGACACAGGGCCACCAGACATATGGCCACCAGACACAGGGCCTCCAGACTCAGGGCCACCAGACTCAGGACCACCAGACACAGGGCCGCCAGACACAGAGCCACCAGACACAGAGCCACCAGACATATGGCCACCAGACACAGGGCCACCAGACATAGGGCCACCAGACTCAGGGCCGCCAGACACAGGGCCACCAGACTGAGGGCCACCAGACACAGGGCCACCAGACATATGGCCACCAGACACAGGGCCACCAGACACAGGGCCACCAGACACAGGGCCACCAGACATATGGCCACCAGACACAGGGCCACCAGACACAGGGCCACCAAACTCAGGGCCACCAGACACAGAACCACCAGACACAGAGCCACCAGACTCAGGGCCACCAGACACAGGGCCACCAGACTCAGGGCCACCAGACGCAGGGCCACCAGACTCAGGGCCACCAGACGCAGGGCCACCAGACGCAGGGCCACCAGACACAGGGCCACCAGACACAGGGCCACCAGATGCAGGCTTGGCCCTTTCCCTCCTTAGCATGCTGTCAGGTAAACACAGAACTGTTTCCGAGGAAACAAAGGCCGTCTTCAAGGTCCTGTGATTACTCGGAAACAGTGCCCAATGCCTGGCTATTGGCTGTGTGCCTGCTCCCCAAAGATGAAGACAGGTATCTTAACCCACACACTCCGAGGGAGACCCAGCCCACGTCTGCACCCCTGGCACCCTACTTGTCTGAGGACACTGACATCATTGTTGAGAGGATTGAGAATTCAGGTTTGCCTCATAGCTAGGTACCTTTGGCGATGTGCCACTTCCTCCTGAGTTCTCTTGGTGATTCACTGCCTCGACGATGCCAGCTGACGAAGGCGTAACGCCAAGATGCACTGACCCCATGCATCATGGCCCCACGGTCCCGGGACCACGCGGGCCGGCTAGGAATGTAGCTCCCCGAGGCGACCCTCCCCTGCAAGCTCTGGAGGGAAGCCGAGATGTGCAGCCCCCACCCCTCCTCGTGAGACCACCTTCCCAGTGCGCGTGGGCTGGCCGGAGCCCCCACCACGCCCGTCCAGCAAGGGCCCCCGGTGCTTCCCCACCCCGCCCACCCGCGGAGCAGCCCACGGCGGTGGCCGGCAGCGCCTGGGACTCCCCGGCCCTTGGCTTGGCGCCGCAGGCACGGGCCGTCGGGCTCCCCCCAGTCCAGGGCCAGGGTGCAGCACTGTGGAGGGAACGGGGTGAACGAAATAAGGGAACGGGGTGAACGAAATAAGGCTGCCTAACAAATGTGTGAGCTAACGAACGCGGGGGGGGGGGGGGGCGAAGCACACCGCAAAGCCGTCGCGTTTTGAACGGCAGCAGGGCAGGAGACCATTTCGGTGGTGGTGTGTGTTTGACCGCAAGGGCTACCCTTTCGGGCACCGTGGGCCACCGGGGACCTGGAAAGGCGGGGTGGGATGGACGCATGGAGCCAGAGCGGCTGCGGTTTCTGCTCCGGTGCAGGCAGGAAAGCGGGGGGCGGCCTGGGGGACGGGCCCGCCAGCAGCCTGCAGCGGCCTAGCGCGTGGATAACCTGAGCGTTACTAACGCAAAACCACAGCCCCCCCCCCACCTTTATTTTCAGCCAGTAAGCGTAAAAATAAAGCGAAGTAACTCCGAGAAAGCAACAACGAGGAAGGACAAACATAAAGCCCTTTCCAGAAGTCTCTCTGGCAGAGGAACCGTGGCCGACGGAGACGGGAGTCCCTGGGAGGAGAGACGAGGCGACCCCGCGGAGGTGACGCTGGGCTGGGCCGCAGGGGTCGAGCCACCGGCGGGCACTGCACCCCACCCCGTGCGCGGGGCCGGTATCCCGTCCTAGTAAACACCGGATTTCTCCAGCCATGTCTTTCATGCTGGAGAGAACAAGGGAAATAGAATTAAAAAAATTGCTGTGCCAGCTTCCACAGTTGGGCTTCTTCTCCACCGAAAAAATGGAGGGACTTGGCGCTTAGTACCGAGCATGGTGCTGCCGGTGGCGAGGCCGCGGAGCACGGAGCCCCGGCTGGGTCCCCGGGCGGCGCGGAGGCCGTGACCACCCCTGCACCCAGGTCGCTCACCCTCCTCCCCACGCCCTGCAGACGCCCGGGGGCAGACCGTGGCCGGCGCCCGCCTCGCACCTCCCTGCGCCGGAGACCGCGGAGGCCGCAGTCGCTCGCCACGGTGAGCACGGTGAGCACGTGCGCCCCGGTGCTCCCGGCCCGGCGGAGCCCCCCTGCCACGCCCAGGGGCCCCCCCAGAATCCCCAGCCACACCCAGGCCCAGGAGGGGCCCGGCCTCCTGGCCGCCTCTGGTCTCCTCCCTCTCTGTCTTCTCTGCCCCCCTTCCCGTCTGCTGGCCTGAGGCCCACCCCCCCGCCCCCGCCCCGGGCAGACTCCGTCTCCTGCTGCAGACCCTCCCCCAGCTGCGGATCCAGAGGTGCGGACCCAGCGGGAGGATGGGCCGTGACCCCTGGGCTCCCCGGCCCTCCCCGAGGGGCTCCCCGCCCCCCCCCCCCAGCGTGGTGCCTTCCCGCAGGGCGCACCCTCGGGGCCCTGGCTGCACCCCCAGAGGACAAGGCAAAGACTCTCGGGAGGGTCCTCCCCTGGGGCCGTGTGCTCCTCCTCTGCCTCCGTCTAGGGTGGCCCGCCCCCTCCGGCGAGGGCGACGGCCCAGCGAAGGTGCCCCCTCTGCCCACTGCCACCGCCCGTCTTGTCCTGGCCACCGCCACCCAGCCCCCGGGCCACGCCTCCGTCCCCCTAGCTGCGTCCCCTGCCCTCTGCGGGCCCGGGCGCCCTCAGGTCCACGGCGACGTCACCAGCTCCCCGGACCCTTGTGGAAGCCTGTGCAACTCCTTCCCGGGCCGCCTTTGTCTCTCTGGCCCGCACCCACTGGGCTGTGCTTGTCTCTTCCTGTGTCGCCTGCTCACTGGGCCGGCGGCTGCAGGGCAGAGACGTGGCCTCTGGCCGGTCCCTGTCCCGAGCTGCGGCCACGCAAGGCTAGGAGAGGGTCCTGTGGACCCCGCCATCTTCCTCCCACGCTCGGTCACCTGTGGGGCAGAGGGTTCTTCCCTCCCTGGGTGACCTCGGCTAGGCTGGACACGGGGGTCCCCTTGGGGTACTCCTCCCTCCCACCCGGCTCCGCCCCCGCGTGACACGTGACTTCCCTCCGCCCGCAGACGCGTGCTCCCCCATCTCCGAGAGCGCCGGAGACAGGCCTCCCGCCCCGGCCCCCGGCCCGGCCCGCGAGCTCCCCCACCCGTCCCCAGGGGACGCAGAGCCACCGGTGAGTGGGGCCCGGCTCCCCCGGGGGTCCCTGCGTAGCCCTGCCGTCCTGGCCACACCGGAGGGAGGAGCTCCCAGGGGAGCAGCCCGGCCTCTGTCCCTGTCTCTCCAGGAAAGCCCTCCCCCTCCCCCCTCCCCTGACCTCCCGCCTCACCCCCCTCTCCAACCTCGTCGGGGAGGCTGAGGCGGCTGAGCTTCCCTCGGGGCGTTGGGGTGTGTGCGCTCCAGCAACGGGGCGCCTCCAGGCCTCGGGGGTGAGGCTCTCGGCCCTGAGCCAAGCGTGCGGCGTCACCAGCCCGCCCTGGCGTTTCCCCGGGGAGGGGCGGCGCGCAGAGGAACGCCGTGGGGCCTGCGCTCCTGGGGGGGGGGGGTCAGGGCGGTGGCTCTGTTCCTCCTGCAGAGTTGTCCTGTAAGTTCAAAGCCGTCCTCCGAGGCCCTGGACCATCCGGCCACCACCGCAGAGAAGGAGCAGCCCCAGGAAAAGCAGCACCCCAGTGGCAAGGTAGGCGCCTGCGATACGTTGTTCCTCTCCCAGCCCCGTGCGGCCGCGCCCCGGCCCCGCCCAGCCCAGGCCCCTGCGCGCACAGTCCACGACTGGTCAGGACGTTAGAGCATTCGTGTACACGGCTGTGAGTGCCTCTGTGATTTTTCTATGTGGAACATGTTTTACTCCGTGTGTGTGTGTGTGTGTGTGTGTGTGTGTGTGTTCATGCTGCAGTGGTGCTTGCTATCCACACCTTGCTGGAGATCAGAATTCATCTCCTAACTCTGAACGGCACGCACCCTGATTCGTTCACCTGCTCTGTCGGGCGGTGGCAGGCGGGGAGTGGGTTTGGTTCCAACCTCAGAGGACAGGACGGCTGCGGGTGCGCACAGCACCAGGTTTTGTTCGGAGGGCTGATGAACAATGGTTTCAGAAGCAAAAGACCCACTTTTCTCTGCCGAGCTAACTCTTGTATTCCATGCTGTAGTAAGAGTAAGAATGTAACCCAATTAACAACCGCACCTCTCCCCTTGAGGTTTCACGCGCCCGTCCGCATTTCCCTCGTGCTGGCTAATGGTGACGGGGAAGCCGCTCCTTGCCCAGTGCCCAGTGCAGCGTTCTGCACGCGAAGTCCCGGCTCCTTTGATCATTCATGGACAGGGGGCAGGGCAGCGTGGGTCAGAGGAAGGGGTGGGCAGGAAGGCGGCGTCCCCCCGCTCCTGGCCAGCCACGCGCCTGGCCGGGGCAGCAGACCTGACAGAAGCAGCCATGTGTGGACCCAAACCCGCAGTGCACTAGTCACGACCACCTTCAAGATGGCGGTCCGGGGCCGCACGACTCAGTGAGCGTGTTACTGACCTAGCTGTGGTAGTGGGTGTTGACGGAGTCGGGCAGGCGACAGGCAGAGACCGGTCCCGAGTGGGAGGAGACCGCGGGGGCCGCGGGCGTCGCTCCGAGCGCGGGTGCTTCCGGGCAGGTGGAGCAGGTGCTGAGCGACGGCCGCACCATCATCACCTTCCCCAACGGCACCCGGAAGGAGATCAGCGCCGACAGGAAGACCACCCTCATCCGGTTCTTCAACGGCGACGTGAAGAAGATCAAGCCGGACCAGAGAGTGGTGCGTGCCCTCCCTGCGTGCCGGCCCGGTCTTTGGGATCCTTTTATTCTTGGGGTGCTCGTGGGCGGGGGCCCCGGGGGCGCGGGGCCCAGGCCCTCCAGGGAACGGCGCGTTTCCACCTCGGTGGCGAGCTTGGACGTGAGGCACTCTTCGCGACTTCAATCCCGCATTTCCACGCCCACACGAGTCACCACGGTGGCCCACTGTCGTGAGTTCTTTCTCAAAAATCCCATGATCGTTATAGGTAGCTGCATAGGGGGCTTTGAACCCAACACAGCAGGTTATGAGCGCCTCTGTCCCATGGTTCTCTCCCGCCGTGCTCCACCCCACCCGCTGCCGTGAACGCTCCTCCAGCAATTGCAATCTCCTGTCCAGTGTGGCTCACAATTAGGACCAAACTAAAACGATTTCTGTGAAGACGCGATGACCAATGCACTGAGAAACGCGGCACAGAAGCGCGTTGCTAAAGGCGTGTGGACGAGCGCAGATCCCAGCGTGGTTAGACTCGCGTGGACAGGCGAGGCCCGGGGACTGGGCGGCGGCTCCGGCCTGACACCCAGCTGGGCGGAGCCCAGGCCGCCCCCCCCCCCCCCAGGGTGCGGCCATGCATCGCTGTAACCAGCATTCGCCTCCCAACAAGCTCCTCGCCTGCCAGACACACGGAGGTCCAGACCCCGCTGGACGCCCTAGAGCAGCTGCGGGAGACGCTGGCGAAGCTGGCTGCGGCCACGCGGACTCCTCCCCGTCACTGTCACACCCAGCCCCCACAAAACCCCGCCTCGTCTCCAGCACGGCGGGGGAGGGATGGAGCGGGGACGGGGCGGGGGCAGGCATCCCTCATCTCCAGCCTGGACCCAGCTCCATCGCAGGGAAAAAGCAGGCATCGTCTTCCGCATGTTAACGAGTTTCTAACACTCTTCCACGACCACCTTCCCATGCCCCCTTCTCCCCTGCACTGGAAACCAAAGGGGCCGTGGCAGCTTTGCACAACCAAGCGGCCATTCCTGGGGTGGCCAGGGGCTGGGGCGGAGGAGCTCACAGGGCACCGTCCTGGGACCTCACAGGGCACCATCCTGGGACCTCACAGGGCACCGTCCTGGGTGTCCAGGGGCTGGGGTGGAGGACCATCCTGGGACCTCACAGGGCACCGTCCTGGGTGTCCAGGGGCTGGGGCGGAGGAGCTCACAGGGCACCGTCCTGGGTGTCCAGGGGCTGGGGTGGAGGACCATCCTGGGACCTCACAGGGCACCGTCCTGGGTGTCCAGGGGCTGGGGCGGAGGAGCTCACAGGGCACCGTCCTGGGTGTCCAGGGGCTGGGGTGGAGGACCATCCTGGGACCTCACAGGGCACCGTCCTGGGTGTCCAGGGGCTGGGGCGGAGGAGCTCACAGGGCACCGTCCTGGGTGTCCAGGGGCTGGGGCGGAGGAGCTCACAGGGCACCGTCCTGGGTGTCCAGGGGCTGGGTGGAGAGCCTGGGCGGGAAGGGGGGTTCGGGTGGGCGCCACAGGCGTAGGTCTTGCCCGCGGCGGGTCCCAGCAGGCCGCGGGTTCGGCTGGCCCCAGCGCAGGACTGGGCTCAGTCCGGCCGCACCCCGCCGTCTCTCCCACCGACAGCAGTTCTGTGCGGCACTTTGGGGGCCCCGTGACTTTTCTCAAGCCCGCGGCTGTGGACGGGTCTGAGCCCGCCGGCCTGCGAGGGCAGAACCGTAGCCTCTTGTGGGAGTTAAACCTACCAGATTAAAGCCATGCTCACAACAGGGCGCAAATGACCTTGCAGATGCCCTTTGAACCTGGGTTCTCCTGCCGCCCACAGGTTTACTACTACGCAGATGCTCAGACAACGCACACGACCTTCCCCAACGGCATGGAGATTGTGCAGTTCCCAAACAAGCGGACCGGTAACCGTGCCCTCAACCTGCCCGGTTATCTGCCATCCGTGTGTCATCCGTGTGTCATCCGCGTGTCATCTGTGTGTCATCTGTGTTATCTGTATGATCTGTGTGTCACCTGTGTGTCATCCGTGTGTCATCTGTGTTATCTGTATGATCTGTGTGTCACCTGTGTCATCCGTGTGTCATCCATGTGTCACCTGTGTCATCTGTGTGTCATCCGTGTGTCAGCTGTGTCATCTGTGTCATCCGTGTGTCAGCTGTGTCGTGTCAGCTGTGTATCAGCTGTGTGTTATCTGTGTGATCTGTGTGTCACCTGTGTCATCCGTGTGTCATCCATGTGTCAGCTGTGTCATCCGTGTGTGATCAGTGTGTGATCCGTGTGTGATCCGTGTGTCACCTGTGTGTCATCCGTGTGTGATCAGTGTGTGATCCGTGTGTGATCCGTGTGTCACCTGTGTGTCATCCGCGTGTCAGCTGTGTGTCAGCTGTGTGTCAGCTGTGTGTCATCCGTGTGTCATCCATGTGCCATCCGTATGTCAGCTGTGTTATCTGTATGATCTGTGTGTCACCTGTGTCATCCGTGTGTCATCTGTGTGTCGTGTCAGCTGTGTATCAGCTGTGTGTTATCTGTGTGATCTGTGTGTCATCCGTGTGTCATCCATGTGTCAGCTGTGTCATCCGTGTGTGATCAGTGTGTGATCCGTGTGTGATCCGTGTGTCACCTGTGTGTCATCCGTGTGTGATCAGTGTGTGATCCGTGTGTCATCCATGTGTGATCAGTGTGTGATCCGTGTGTCATCCGTGTGTGATCAGTGTGTGATCCGTGTGTCATCAGTGTGTGATCTGTGTGTCATCCGTGTGTCAGCTGTGTGTCATCCGTGTGTCAGCTGTGTGTCATCCGTGTGTCAGCTGTGTGCCAGCTGTATGTCATGTGTGTCAGCTGTGCATCATCCGTGTGTCATGTGTGCCATCCGTGTGTCATCTGTGTCATCCGTGCGTCATCCGTGTGTCAGCTGTGCGTCATCCGTGTGTCAGCTGTGCGTCATCTGTGTGTCATCCGTGTGTCAGCTGTGCGTCATCCGTATGTCATGTGTGCCATCCGTGTGTCAGCTGTGTCATTGTGTCATCTGTGTCAGCTGTGTGTCCGCTGTGTGTCATCCGTGTCATCTGTGTCGTCTGTGTCAGCTGTGTGTCCGCTGTGTAACAGCTGTATGTCATCTGTGTGTTATCAGTGTGTCATGTGTGTCAGCTGTGTGTCATCCGTGTGTCATGTGTGTCATCCGTGTGTCATGTGTGTCATCTGTGTGCCATCCGTGTCCTGTGTGCCATCCGTGTGTCATCCGCGTGTCACCTGTGTGTCCTCCGCGTGTCATCTGTGTGTTGTCTGGCGTCAGGTGGCATGGGGGAACAGAGACCCAGGGTTAGGCACGTTTCTAAAGTTCAAGTGTTACTGGAGCCTTTTACCTGGCTTCTGGCCATCCTTGTTATAAACTCAAGTGGCTGGGAATCAGCCTCTCTCTCTGCGTTTCATTAGTGTACATGTGTGTACATGTGCATATGCATGTATGCAATTAGGACCTAACATGGTTTGTGAACGCAGTATAACACAGTAAAAAGAATTCTAATCAGACCAAGGACTCTAAATAACAAAGATGAATGAAATAAGACGGAATTTCCGTTTATTTCCCCCCCACATCTTTACTTCCTGAAGCCTGTGCCCTGAACGCCCACCCTCTTTCCTTTGTCTTTGTACTTCTCGACGCATGAGCTGTTCTTTGTGAAGGGGCTGGTGTGTTTCGTTACTGTGTCTTCTGTGTGCACGTCCCCTGCACGTGTAAATGGACCCCGTCATTCATTTTAAACAATGAATTCTTCAGAAAAGTTCCACCCCGACGGCTCCAAGGAGACGGTGTATCCGGACGGGACCGTGACGCGGCTCAGGGGCGGTTGTGAGGAGACGCTGTTTCCGGACGGGACGGTCGTGAACGTGCAAAGGTCAGCACGCGTTTGGTTTGTGCATGCAGTGACTGAGCCTCGTGCACACGTTTTCAGTGTGTGTTTATTGTAGTAGCAGGGAACAGTGCCATTGGCCCGCAGAGTTTTGTCTGCGAGCCCGGCTTCCGCCTGCAGTGGGCGGCGCGGGTTTCCCGCTGCGTGCCCGGCGGTCCACTCGCCCGCCGACGCCGTTGCAGGCCGGGAGACACATTTATGGGGCGGTCGTGCGAGACCATCTGGCCTCACTCAGGTGGTAGCCATCTCGGTGTCAAAATCGCCTGATGGCCGCTTTCTCGGGATCGCACGGAACTGCGCCGCATTCCTGAACGTTGACTGCGCTGGAGCTGCGAGCCTGAGGACTGCCCGGCCTCCCGCCAGCCGCGCCGGCCCGCGGGCGTCGGGGCACACCTGGGCAGGGCCAGCCGTGGGAGCCCCAGGCCGTCGGGGCACACCTGGGCAGGGCCAGCCGTGCGAGCCCCAGGCCGTCGGGGCACACCTGGGCAGGGCCAGCCGTGCGAGCCCCACGGGCGTCGGGGCACACCTGGGCAGGGCCAGCCGTGCGAGCCCGCGGGCGTCGGGGCACACCTGGGCAGGGCCAGCCGTGCGAGCCTGTGGGCGTCGGGGCACACCTGGGCAGGGCCAGCCGTGCGAGCCCCAGGGCGTCGGGGCACACCTGGGCAGGGCCAGCCGTGCGAGCCTGTGGGCGTCGGGGCACACCTGGGCAGGGCCAGCCGTGCGAGCCCCAGGCCGTCGGGGCACACCTGGGCAGGGCCAGCCGTGCGAGCCCCGCGGGCGTCGGAGCACACCTGGGCAGGGCCAGCCGTGCGAGCCCCAGGCCGTCGGGGCACACCTGGGCAGGGCCAGCCGTGCGAGCCCCGCGGGCGTCGGAGCACACCTGGGCAGGGCCAGCCGTGCGAGCCCCAGGCCGTCGGGGCACACCTGGGCAGGGCCAGCCGTGCGAGCCCCAGGCCGTCGGGGCACACCTGGGCAGGGCCAGCCGTGCGAGCCCCGCGGGCGTCGGAGCACACCTGGGCAGGGCCAGCCGTGCGAGCCCCAGGCCGTCGGGGCACACCTGGGCAGGGCCAGCCGTGCGAGCCCCGCGGGCGTCGGAGCACACCTGGGCAGGGCCAGCCGTGCGAGCCCCAGGCCGTCGGGGCACACCTGGGCAGGGCCAGCCGTGCGAGCCTGTGGGCGTCGGGGCACACCTGGGCAGGGCCAGCCGTGCGGGCCCACGGGCGTCGGGGCACACCTGGGCAGGGCCAGCCGTGCGAGCCCGCGGGCGTCGGGGCACACCTGGGCAGGGCCAGCCGTGCGAGCCCGCGGGCGTCGGGGCACACCTGGGCAGGGCCAGCCGTGCGAGCCTGCGGGCGCTCCCGTGAGCCCCTCCCCCGCCAATGCCGCACCCCAGCTGCTGCGCAAGGGGGATTCCTCGCCGCCAGGCCTTCCTGCTCCCCCAGTGCTGCTGCGTCTCCCTCAGTCTGGAACGGCTCCCGACCGATCGTCCGACCGATCGTCTCTCCCACGTCATTCCTGACGCTCCGGGCGCCCGGCTGGCTCCTCCCACTGCCCCCGCTGCTGCCTTCATGGGCGCGTCCCTCACCCACAGATGCTCCTCAGCAAGGCTTTAGCTGTGTCACGAGCCCTGCACCCCCTCCCTGCCCCGGCCCCATGCTCCCCCCTCCTCCCTAGCACCTTCCCTGCCCCGGCCCCATGCTCCCCCCCTCCTCCCCTCCCTCCTCCCTAGCACCTTCCCTGCCCCGGCCCCATGCTCCCTCCCACCTCCCCTCCCTCCTCCCCTCCCTCCTCCCTCTTCGCCCTTCCCTTCCTCCTCAGCACCTTCCATATCCTTGCTCCATGCAGCACCCTGCTCCCCCTCCTCCCTCTCCCTCCTTCCTCCCTCCTCCCCCTCCTTCCTCCCTCCTCCCCCAGCACCTTCTATATCCCTGCTCCATGCAGTACCCTTCCTCCCCCCTCCCCCTCCTCCCCTCCCTCCTCCCCCAGGGCGGGTGGGAGCCCAGATGCCGGGAGCTCGCTCACTCGCCCGCACTCGCTGCCCCGCCCCGCGTGTTGGCCGGGCAGGGCAGGGCCCGCCTTACCAGGGTGCTTCCCCTCTTCCAGGAATGGTGACAAAACCATCACATTCAGCAATGGGCAGAAGGAGATCCACACAGCCCACTTCAAGAGGAGGGAGTTTCCCGACGGCACCACCAAGACCGTGTACTGCAGCGGCTGCCAGGAGACCAAGTACGCTTCCGGAAGGCTCAAGGTCAAAGACGAGAGTGGCAGCGTCATCCTGGACCGCCCTGCAGACAAAAACTGAAGTTAGAGCTGCTCCTCCGCGATCCCGGAGTCGCCCGCGCGTCAGCACCACCACGGTGTCCGGAGTGCCCAAGATCCCGGGCCCCGTCCCGGGGAAGTGCTCAGGACAGCCTGGGCCAAACCGGAGGCTCACAGGGCACGACTTGGGGTCCCAGCGACACCGCGCCTTCTCCGCCGTCACTGGGCCCGTCGTGCCAACGCGGGCCGAGCTCAGGGTGAGGCCGCCCAGCCCGGGGCCCGTGCCCGCTCAGGGAGGGGGCCTCTCCCAACACCCCGGCTTTGCGATGCCAACGTAGAAACGTTGACTGATTGCTTCTTTTGGTGTTTGGAAAATACAAGAGCAAATTGCCATTCAACCAATTTTTATAATAAAATGTGGGACCCTGGAAGGTAAAAGAGAATCATTTCTTGAACCTCTTTCGCCATATGTACGTTTAACTTTTTCTGTGTGTGTGTGTGTCTGTATGCAAAGGAGGTGAAATATCCTACTTTGGTGTCAGCAGGTATTTGAACTCTAAAATGTATGGCCATGCATCATCGCCATTCTGGCCATTTTGGTAATGTTCTTGAAAGAAACTCGAGAATAACGTGCTCTCTTGGCTTGGATGGCGGGGGGTGGGGGGGGGTCGGCTGCAACTACCCTGGACTGAGGCCCGTTCTCAAGACATGGACATCTATCCGCTGTCGTTGGTCAAACAAACCCATGACTGAAAACCCACGCTAGTTCTGGCTGCAAAGATGAACTTGCTTCGTGCTTTGATTCTTCTGAGCCAGCCTGGACCCGGAACCGTCACCCAAGCAAACGGAAGACACTGCTCCACAGCACAGATGGCTTCTCTTTGTCTGTGAGAGGCTGGGAGGAAACCAAGCTCAAGCCTCTTGTGACCTGCCCGCTTGAGTGTTCACAGAGTGCCTCTTTATTCCATGCCTCGCCGTCAGGCAGGTCAAATCCACGATGGACGGGAGCTGACCCCTAGCGTGTCCATTCTGCTGGAAGTCCTGGCGGAAGAGACATGCTGGAAGCCCGCGGGTTAAAACAGCCTGTCATCCCGATCCCCCCAAAGCCAGACCGAGCTTTCCATTCTTCACAGTGTCCTCCGGGCACTAGCAAGCACGGGGCCTCCCCGGGAGTCCCCCAGAGGCCGGCCTGGCCCAGGCACTGCTGGGAGCGGGCGAGCTGTGGGAGTCTTGGGGCCCTAGGGGGAGGTCCTCGGGTGCGGGGGACCGCTCTCGGAGGGGATGATGTGGTCCCATCCCCTCGTCTCCTCTGTTTCCCGGCATGAGGATGGGCTCACCACACGCCGCTGTGTGCTGTGCCCTCCACACAGACTGGCTAGGGACCAGACAACAAGGACAGAAGCTTCTGGAACAGAGACAAGATTAACCCTAGGGCCTCGTGAATCCATGCTTAGCCATTCCACAAGCCACATGTGATTGCGGGAAGTGTGGTCTGAGAGTTGAGATTAAGGAGGATTGAAATAAGAAAACATGATCAAGAAATGGCCGTGGCAGCCAAGTGAAATCAGATGTATTTGAAAAATTAATGCCAACGAAATTGACATCGTTTGTGAGTTTTTCACGGTGGAAAGACCCCAACGCAGCCATCTGTGTTTCTGACCCAGCGATCACAACAGGGTGGAGGAGGGGTGTCCGTCTACCTGGCCCTCAGGCTGTGGGTTGAGACTCCAGGGTGACCTGCCTGATGTCCCGTCGGCTACGAATGCAGCTCCTGAGACGACTTACGTTAGGGATTGTTCACCAGCGCTGTGCTAGTGTTAGCTATCTGGGCGTTCAGTACTTTCCCCCTCTCTTATCATAAGGAATGACCCAAACTTAGTTGCCTAGTGACAAGGACGTACACGCCCTGATGGGCACCGCAGTCCTAGCCCCCAGGGGCTGAGCCCTCATCTTGTCGATAATCGGCCAGGTGTGCCGAGCGTGGTGTACTTTTTAGACTGTAAATTCCTGGACACAATCCTGCAGATGGAAACCACTACTTTTCACCATGGGATTCCGGGGCGAGAGGCCAGGCCACTTCCCCAATTCAGATCATTGAGTGGCCCTAAGTGTGCAATCTCAGGACACAGCCACTGAAAATGGGAGTAGAGTTTGCTACAAGCAAGGACATGCCACAGCAAAATCGAGGGACTGAGCATTTAGTTAGCACCCACTGTGTGCCCAGAGTAGTGGACCATACGCCAGGATTCCTATTCTTGGAGATACCAAATTCTGCATCTTTGGAGCGCTGGCCTTTGGCCCCACGGGGAGTTCACTTGTTTAGAATAGGATCCTCTGGGCTTTCCTGCCCACTCCTCAAAAGCCAGCAGGGGCCATGCTAGCCTCCTAGTTTCATTTTGTTGAAATGTGAACCCTCTCCTGTAAGACAGATACAGTGGTGTCCTGGGCTGATGTCCTGTTTACTTGTCCCTTTGTTGCCTGCAGACTTGGCATTGGGGTCTGCGCAGTTAAGTGGCTGCTCTATGACTCTTTATGGACTGGTTTCAACACGCTATGCCTTCTCGTGTAGGGTCCCTGAGTAAGTGGAACTCCCTCTAGGATGCCGGCTCAGCGGGGTTGGACTGGGTCCAACCTGGGACATGGCTTGGAGCCGATACTCGGCCGTTCGGTCACCTAGGGCTACCGTTGGCCTGGGGTCCTGTGGTTCTGGGTGGACCAGACCGTCCCCACACACCTGGTCCCCGAGGCTGGTACTGGAGTTCACTTCCGGGGCCACGGACAGGCACAGGCCCCGCGAGTCCATAGATGGGCAGGCCTGCTGTCAGGCCACTTCAGCGGAGAAGGGCTAGAGCCAACTCGCAGCGTCCAGATTCATGCGGCCGGGGTCAGCAAGCGGGCCTGCAAAGACCCGGCCTCCCTGCAGCCTCTGAGCACGCAAAGGGCTGCACAGGCGAGGCGCGGGAATGCAGGGGCGCGTGAGGACCTGCGGAGGGACCGTGTGCGCCAACCCGGCCT
Source organism: Perognathus longimembris pacificus (assembly GCF_023159225.1). Taxonomy (NCBI): domain Eukaryota; kingdom Metazoa; phylum Chordata; class Mammalia; order Rodentia; family Heteromyidae; genus Perognathus; species Perognathus longimembris. The sequence goes on from NC_063169.1 coordinate 71,973,275, forward strand.
GCCGGGGACTCAGGCCCGTGGTCTCCGGGCGGCCCCTGGGCTGCGGGGGACTCAGGCCCGTGGTCTCCGGGCGGCCCCTGGGCTGCGGGGACTCAGGCCCATGCGTCTCCGGGCGGCCCCTGGGCTGCGGGGGACTCAGGCCCGTGGTCTCCGGGCGGCCCCTGGGCTGCGGGGACTCAGGCCCATGCGTCTCCGGGCGGCCCCTGGGCTGCGGGGACTCAGGCCCGTGGTCTCTGGGCGGGCCCTGGGCTGCGGGGGACTCAGGCCCATGCGTCTCCGGGCGGCCCCTGGGCTGCGGGGACTCAGGCCCATGCGTCTCCGGGCGGGCCCTGGGCTGCGGGGACTCAGGCCCGTGGTCTCCGGGCGGGCCCTGGGCTGCTGGGGACTCAGGCCCGTGGTCTCCGGGCGGCCCCTGGGCTGCGGGGGACTCAGGCCCGTGGTCTCCGGGCGGCCCCTGGGCTGCGGGGACTCAGGCCCATGCGTCTCCGGGCGGCCCCTGGGCTGCGGGGACTCAGGCCCGTGGTCTCTGGGCGGGCCCTGGGCTGCGGGGGACTCAGGCCCATGCGTCTCCGGGCGGCCCCTGGGCTGTGGGGACTCAGGCCCGTGGTCTCCGGGCGGCCCCTGGGCTGCGGGGACTCAGGCCCGTGGTCTCCGGGCGGGCCCTGGGCTGCGGGGACTCAGGCCCGTGGTCTCCGGGCGGGCCCTGGGCTGCGGGGACTCAGGCCCGTGGTCTCCGGGCGGCCCCTGGGCTGCGGGGACTCAGGCCCGTGGTCTCCGGGCGGGCCCTGGGCTGCGGGGACTCAGGCCCGTGGTCTCCGGGCGGGCCCTGGGCTGCGGGGGACTCAGGCCCGTGGTCTCCGGGCGGGCCCTGGGCTGCGGGGGACTCAGGCCTGTGGTCTCCGGGCGGCCCCTGGGCTGTGGGGACTCAGGCCCGTGGTCTCCGGGCGGCCCCTGGGCTGACCAGTGCCGTCCTGTCCAGTGTCTCCAGAGTTCCAAAGGAGAGGGGAACTGAGCTCCAAGATCTGCCGTGCGTTCCACACGCTCCCCTCCCGCGGCCACGAGGAGAGACTGCACCCGGCTCTCTATGGGCGCAGAGCTGGCCCTGCCTGGCCTGAGCCCGGGGCGGGCTGAAGTCAGGACGGGGCCCGCACCTCGCACGCGACGGAGACCTTCAAGCCCGCCGGCACGCCAGCAGGCGCCTCGATCTCGACCCCAGCCGCCGCGGAGCTACCGGGTGATCCTCAGGCTCACTGCCGGATCCGTGTTGCAGGCTGCCCCGAAGGCGGCTTCCCACGGTGCCCGGGGTGGCCCGGCGTGGCCCGGCGTGGCCCGGCGTGCTGGCTAGAGGAGCGGGCACAGGAAGCTGAACCCCCATCTTTGCAGGGAACAGAGCTGTCTCTTCACTTGGAGCTGGGATGACAGCGTCTGCCCTCTCAAAACAAGGCTTAGGTCCTGCGCTCCACCAGAGCCCGGAAGCTTCCACGACGGCACGTTTTGCCCCCGGCCAGCGGCGAAGTGCCAGCAGGACAGGCCTGCTACGCAGCATCCTGCTGACCTCGCTACGTTTAATGATCTCTGTACACCGACGCATACAGTGTGGAACAGGGCACTGGGGACACTGAGAACATTCACCATGCTGCGGAACCATTCTCGCCGTCCAGCTCCAGAACGTACCCCCAAAGGAAGCTCCCCCGCCCCGTGAGCAGCCCATCTTGCCCCCCGCCGACTCCTGCCCGGGAGCTACTGCTCTGCTTCCTATGCGTTTGTCATCGCGGGACACCACAGCAGTGGAATCGGGTGTTTTGTGGCCCCCTGTCGCAGGCTCTTAGGTCGCACAGGGGTTTTCAAGTGAATTTACTGGAAGCTGGTGCCTCCAGGCTCTTCAAAGGCTCTTTGAAGCCAGGACTGGGCGGCCACCGGTGGTTCACACCTATAATTCCTGCTGGTTAGGAGGCTGAGTGCTGATGATCCAGACTTGAGGACACCTCAGGCAGACAAATCTGACAGACTCTTATTGCCAGTTAACCAGCAGAGAACTGGAAGTGGGTGCGTGGCTGGAGCGGTAGACTCCCGGCCTCGAGTGGGAGGTGAGGCCCCGGGTCCCCGCTCCAGTACCAGCACCGGCGAATGAATGAATGAATGAATGAAGTCCCATTGTTAGTGCTTCTGGGCTGGGGTGGGGGCTGGGGGGCCATCAGTGACAAGGGCGGCCGGAAGGCCCTGCTTTGTGGAGGACCAATACCCATACTTATTACTAGGTCTGACTTAGGGGCTGATAAATGACAAGCGTTGTTTGGGGTTTTCAGTAATCCATATTATTCTGAATGATTTTACGTTGTTAAAATAATTTAGACAGAGGGTGGTTGATTAACAAAAACAAAAAGTGAGCCGCGGGCCTTTCCTTTGCCCCTTACCATCATCCAGAGGGTTAGGAGGCCCTCTTTCCACGTTGAACTGGACCCACGGCGTCGCTGTGGGGTGTCCGCAGGCGAGGAGAGGCCGCTGCTGTTCTTCCCCGAGATCCGAGCCAGGGTGCCCAGCGCCGCTTCCTCCCCCGGTGCGGCCCGCGCGGGCAGAGCCCCGCCTCCGCCTGCCTCCAGGGTGCCGCCCGGCCACCGCCCCCCGTGGCGGCCAGCGGGGGGGCCCCTTCTCTGGGACAGGGACTCTCAGTTCTCAGGATTCGGACCCTTGGCAATGTGTCTCGTTCTTTTCTGGAGCTCTTGGATTATTCGTTTCACGTTTAATCCATTCCTGGAAGCCCCCAGAGTCGCGTCATTGAAAGGAAAAATGAGGGCGAAGTTGCCCGTGTGGGCCTCGGGGGCCTGGCCGGGGGCCGAGGGCGGGCGGGGGGCGGCCGGGGCCCCGTAGCGGCGCGGCCGGGCCAGCGGGGCGGGGGGCGGCAGGGTCTCCCGAGGAGCGGGCCCACTCCCGAGCCGCGGCTTGACCGTGGAGGCGTCTCCCGTGGGCACAAGCGAGTCCTTGGGCTTGTGGATCATTTCCCTGAGCTGGGAAGTGCGTGTGTGTCTGGGGTGCAGCCCGGAGGCTTTCTTCGTGGCAGCAGCGACTTTCTTCTTGCCGGCCCCGTCCGTGAACTGTGAGAGCGGCGGGTATGGGGGTGGGTGGGGCGGGCCCCCGGGCCCGCTCCGGCCGCCCTTGGGAAGGGAGGCGCTGGGGTTCTTACTTGCGGCTCTACTCCGCTCCCTCTCCTCGCTCCTTGGACCGTTCTCGAAGACCAGCTGGATGACGTCGTGGACGAGCCGCCTCTTCACGGACACGTCCGTGGAGCAGTCTAGGGACAAGGCGGGGCTGTAGTTGACTTCCAGGAGCCACGGCTTCATGGTGTCGTCCACCAGGATGTCAAACCCGAAGAGGTCGAAGCAGTTGGCGGCCTCGGGGACGGAAGGGGCCATGGCGAGGACGGTGAGGATCACCAGGCAGTCGATGTGCCGCCACAGCAGCAGGTCGTCCGCGCCCCCGTTGCGGAGGTAGGAGAAGAAGCGGGAGAGCGTCCACTTGCAGCCGTGGCCCACCACCTCCTTGATCTTCTCGTAGGAGGGGCCGCGCCGGTTGAGGCTGCTGTTGGTCAGGTGGGCGTAGGGGTCCTGCACGTTGCTGAGGTCGAACTTCTCCGTGGCAAAGCGCACCAAGCCCTCCTGGTACAGGTAGACGGTCAGGGGCCGGAAGCTGGTGACGCAGACGTAGACGCGGAGGTCGCACTTGTACCTGCCGACGAGCAGGGGGTTGCAGATGTACTTCTGGAGGACGTAGGTGTCGCCAAAGACGAGGTCCCGGGTGTCGCTGAAGATGACGATGCCCCGTCCGCGCGACAGCTCGGCCGGCTTGCAGATCCAGTAGCTCTGCTTGGTGCCCAGCGCCTGCTTCTCCTTGCAGAACTCGGCCATGAACTTGGGGTAGTCGCTGGGCATGATGAAGGTGAGCGGGGTGAACGCGTACGGGGGGCTGCCGTACGTCTGCCGCATGCGCTCCAGGTGCTTGGCCAGGTGGTCCTTCCTGGTGAGCCTGGCGGTCCCCGGGTGGTGGTTGAGCCTCTGCCAGGGCTTGGCGTCCGCGTAGTCGGCCGTCCGGAAGGAGGTGGCCCTCCAGTACAGGTCCCAGTCCCCCGCATCCTCCCGGCCCGCGCCCAGCTCCTTCCACCCGCGCTCCAGGAGCACGCTCCGCACCACCTTGGGCGTGGTCTCGTCCGTGCGGAACACCAGCTGCCGCAGGGCGCCCGCCTTCCACCGGGGAGGGCTTCTCCTCTGAAAGTCGACAGGACAGAGGGGGCGGGTCAGGCGTGTCGGTCACAGGACAGAGCAGAACAACGGCCCCAGCTACATGAGTGCAGATGTTAAGAGAAGCCTGGAAGGGCGTTCCACGGACGGCCCCAGAGGAGGGGGAGGACGGGCGGACACCCGACGGCCCTCCAGGTGGCCAGGGGTGGGCGCCAGGCCATCCAGGAAGAGCTCGTTTGTGTGGGAAGAGCTGAGAGGAAGCACTTGAGTTCTTAAAAACCCACTTTGAACAAAACAACAACAATGGGAGGATTAGAGCTCATGTTCTGCAAGGCAAAGGGAAATACAGAGCCGAACCGTTCTTCTGAACTTCCAAGAAGAAAAGGAAGTCTGGGGGAAATCGCAACTGGCAGTAGGCGAGCAGCTTCACCGAGACCCAGGGCCCAGGAAAACGTGTCCGGGCCCCTGGGGGCAAGTGCAGAGGTTCCCGAGCCCTTAGACAGCATGTCACCAAACATCCACACAAAGACCATCTTGACCTGCTTTTTTGGCAAGGTCAGTATCTTCCTTGCATAATTCACTGTGCAATGACATAAATAACTAACGGATGCTTGAGTTTCTGATTTACGCAAGAGGAGAAAGTCCTGACAGGTGCTGTCCTGAAAATGAAGTTGTGACAAGGGAGAGAGGAGGAGGAGAGACTGAGGGAGGGAGGAAGAGAGAGAGAGAGAGATGACCGGAGGGAGGAATGGATGGAGGGGGAGGGGTGAGTGGAGGAGAGGGGTGTTGAATGGAGGAACCGGGGGAGAAAAGCAGGAAGGCAGGGTGGGTGGCCCGGCCCACACCTACCTTTCTCTCCAGCTTCGAAACCGGAAGGAGTCTTCAAGATGGCGACTACTTATTTCAAAGCAATCTGTGCGAATCCGAGGCCAGCGTTCACATGTAGCTTATCAAGCTTATGTCGTTCTCAAACATCGACAACCGGCTAAGCTGTTCTGTAAGATCTGTGAACAAAATGGCACACAAGATGAAGTGTGACTTGTTAGGGTGGGTGTTCTCAGTGTGGTCATGAACACACTCAGCCCAGGGCTGTACGAGTGTGTGCTTCGCACACTGCGTGTGCGGTGCGGTGCCTGTATATGCTGCCCATGCTGTATGTGTTGTGTGTGTGTGTGTGTGTGTGTGTGTGTGTCACCAGTGGGCAGCCCGGGAGAGGGCTGCGGAGAGCTTGGACAAGAGCTTCTCTCTTTTAATAGTGTGGGACGAACGCAAGATGCAAATATCTCATAAAACCATAGCAACCCGAAGCTCTTGCTCACAGAAGGTGGAGACCCCCACAAGGCCCTGGAGGTATGGATTTATAGTAAATGATGCTAATACCACCTCATCTACAGGAGAGTAAATGGGCTCAAATCACCCCAGGCTGTAGTGGCAAAGGGGCGTCTGTTATGACATCGGTGGAGAATACACAACTATATCATTACAAGCAAGGCCGTGGAAGCACGGACGCAAACGCCGCTTTCCACTGACTCCCGACAGACACTGAGATGCGGCTGCTCAGCTACCTCAGCGCTCCCCAGAGCGTGGACGGAGCAGCTCCGCCCAGGGAGCCCGCGACGCCGCTTCAGTCTGTGTGGGAACCCGTCGGGAATCTCTCAGGACTGGGAACGACGGTATCGGGAGCGGCAGAGCTCCTCCTCACTGGGAATCTTCCTGACTTACTGATTCTATGGGAGGTCGCGGATCCGTACACTAGTAACGTATTAAGAACGCGCACGCATCCGTGTGCGTTATACAAGATGTGTAGGCGTGAGTGCACGCCGGTCAACAGCGTCACGCGCTCCAGCTTGCACTTCCCGACGCTCCCGTGCTCCCCACTGTCCGGGGTGGGAGGTGGAGGGGGCTGAGGCTGCAGAAAGAGGCGGGGGGGGGCCTTCGGGCAGCGCACACTGACCTTGGCGCGCTCGGCAGTGAGGCCTGACACACAGGAAGCCCCCAAAGGGCGAGGCCAGAGCCTCACAAGATCTGCCAAAGGAGATTCGATTATGGACGGCCACCCCACGAGCCAACACCGGGGAGGCAGGCAAGCCAGGTGGGTCACTGCCCTCCCCAGCCGGGGAGGGAACAGCACGGAGCTTCAGAATACCACGCCCCCGAGTCCCGGGGCCCGGGGCTGTCACCCAGTACTGCCTGACGGAGAGGCCAGCCCGCTGCCCCGACTCTGTGCCTTGGGGTGGGGGGGGGGGCTACTGTTGTGGGGCTGGCTCTGTGACAAATGGCCCCGAACGGACACAGGGAAGGTCAGAGCTCTTATCCCAAGGAGCATCCAAGCTGCAGCACCTCACGCTGAACGCAACTGCACGCGAGACCGGCACAGGCCGGCGGAATCCTTGCTGCATCCTCGACCTGACTGCTGAGGGCCTCCCGGCAGGCACGCAGAGCACCCCACCCTCACCCCCCCCTCCGCCGGCTTCCACCTGAACCCCTCCCATCAGGGCCCCAACAGCATCTGACGGGCGGCGGCCTCCCCGGGGGGCTGGGCTGCAGATCATTATTGTAATTGTGACCTCCTCCTCTGTCCAGCCCTGGCTGCGGGCTCTGCTGGCTTAGGGAGGGGAGGGGGGGGCTTAGGGAGGGGAGCGGTCCCCTTCCCCCCCTTCCCCCCTTCCCACACGCTGAGGCTGAGCCTGGACACGAGGGCCCCATGGGAAGGAACTGGACTAAAACCAGGGCGCTCTCACCCCCCCCGGGGGGGGCGGCTGGAGGCCTGATGGCTGGGCCAGGATGGGGGAGGGGCTTCGGAGTCAGAGCTCAGGGACCCCCCCCCCCCCAAGCTGCTTGTCGTCAAACCTTATGCGGGAAGTTCTGTTTTCTCACCGAGGCTCTGACGCCCGGGGCTAACATCACTTCAGCGCGGGCCTTGGCCTAAGACGTCTTGGGATGAGCTTTTGCCAGGACACCCCTACACAGCCTCGCTGGCCTGAACCCACAAAAGTGCCGGCGCGCCGGGTCCCGTCCTGCGTGGAACTCATGGGGCCCTCAGGGGCTGGAGCAGCAGGGCGGGAGCTTCCTCCCTTCCCCACCTCCCCGTCCTCCACCCCCCCTTCCCCCCCTCCCCCCCCCCCCCCCCCCGTCGCCTCTGCTCTTCAAGCAGCACAGCGTGGCCAGGCGCTCAGCCTCCCCCCAGGCCCCTCAGCCGTCCCCCGACGCCAGGCCCTGACGGCCAGCCCCCGCCCGCGGGCACCCAGGCTCTGCGCCGCGCCTTCCCGGAACCCCTCGCCCGCCACGCCGTCCTTCCTCCCCCCTGGACCTATGCCCCCACTCGCCTGATGGAATGACCCCCCCCCCGCCACCCATCCCAGACCACGGCTCCGGCCGTCCCGCTCGGCCTCGCCGGTGCCCGGAAGCACCGCGCCTGCGGTAGATTTGGGGGCCCCTCCGGCCCGGAGAGCGCCCCGCGGTTCAGAGGCGGGAGGAGAGGCTGCCCGCCCGCCCAGGCCCCCGGGCGGCTTCTGCGGGGTGACCCGCAGGGGCGGCTGCGTGCTCACCGTGCCGAGGCGCTGGCCCGGAGTTCCGAAGCGGCGGAGGGGGTGGCAGGCGCCAGCGGCAGGCCTGGGGCTGAAGGGGCCTGGGGGGGCAGACGGACAGGAGTGAGGACGACAGCAGGGCCGGTTGCTTAGTGATACGCAGCCTGCTCTCCTCACAAAGGGGCCCTGCCCGGGGGCTGCGGCCCGGAGCCTGTGGGTGAGGACGGCCCCGCTCCTCTCCCTCTCTCCTCTCCCCACGGGGGGCCTGGCCCAGGGCAGCCCCGAGGTCCAGGGCCTCTGTCAGGAAGGTCCCCCACTCCTCCTGCTGCCGGGACCCCCCTGGCTTCTCATTTTGCTGAGCCTCACAGTGCTCACGTATTTGTCCCCACGAAGAAGCCATTGAGCTTCCACAACGGATCGTGGTTATGGTGAAAAAGCAGAGTTTGCTCTTGCGCCTCCAGCTGGAGTCTCCCCCCCCCCGCCCCCCTCCCGCCCTCCCTGGTCCCCTCCAGTGGCGGTGGCCTTTCAGGCCGGGCCTCTCTCTGTGGAGCGTGGGCAGCCCACGGCCTGTCCTTCCTGAGGTCTTGTGTGTACCACTCAGGTTCCTGTGGCCACTGCCTGTTGATGAGAACGCCGTCGTGTTTCCTTCTCTCTGATTCTAGGCGCCATTACACCTTTTAGAACCACCCATGGCTTCAGCGGGACGCGGCGCCAGAAGACGCTGGGTTGGAACCAGGGGAAAGGAAATCGTCATGGACTTTCCAGTTTGTAAACCAAGAAGGGGAGCAGCGCATGGCGGTCATGCAGAAGGCGTTTCGGCGGGACGGGCTCTCTGTGGAGTGACCTCCCAGCCATGTGTGCGAATGACGTGTGGACACCGAGTGTAATTAAAGTCGCCTACTATGACTTTTAAACAATTTCAATCGTTGTTGTAAAGGCCATGCGCAGAGGGGCCGCAGTCTCCTAAGTCAGGTAAAGAGTACCTTTCTTTTTGGCCTGCCACCCTTCCCTTGCCTCCTATGCCCTTTGGTATTCGTAGAAGGAAGCCTCCGTTGGCAGCTCCCAACCGGCTCCCAAGCAGGCGGCTGGGCCCTGGTGCCAGCCCTCTAGCAAGCCTCCATACCGCTGGCCTACAGCAGGACCTGCTGGTCAGGAGAGTGTCTCAAGGAGGAAGCGGGGACGCCCCTGTGCTCCAGCCAGGCCAGCCCTGCCCCCCGGGAGGAGGAGTGGACCCCTGTGCTCCTCCAGCCAGGCCAGCCCTGCCCCCCGGGAGGAGGAGTGGACCCCTGTGCTCCTCCAGCCAGGCCAGCCCTGCCCCCCGGGAGGAGGAGTGGACCCCTGTGCTCCTCCAGCCAGGCCAGCCCTGCCCCCCGGGAGGAGGAGTGGACCCCTGTGTTCCTCCAGCCAGGCCAGCCCTGCCCCCCAGGAGGAGGAGTGGACCCCTGTGCTCCTCCAGCCAGGCCAGCCCTGCCCCCCAGGAGGAGGAGTGGACCCCTGTGCTCCTCCAGCCAGGCCAGCCCTGCCCCTGGGGAGGAGGAGTGGACCCCTGTGCTCCTCCAGCCAGGCCAGCCCTGCCCCTGGGGAGGAGGAGTGGACCCCTGTGTTCCTCCGGCCAGGCCAGCCCTGCCCCCCGGGAGGAGGAGTGGACCCCCTGTGTTCCTCCGGCCAGGCCAGCCCTGCCCCTGGGGAGGAGGAGTGGACCCCTGTGCTCCTCCAGCCAGGCCAGCCCTGCCCCTGGGGAGGAGGAGTGGACCCCTGTGCTCCTCCGGCCAGGCCAGCCCTGCCCCTGGGGAGGAGGAGTGGACCCCTGTGTTCCTCCGGCCAGGCCAGCCCTGCCCCCCGGGAGGAGGAGTGGACCCCCTGTGTTCCTCCGGCCAGGCCAGCCCTGCCCCCGTGACTCTCTGAGATACCCGGCAGATCTGACAGCAAGCTGCCCATCTCGCCAGGCAATGGGCTCTTCTAGCCTCTTTAAAAAACAAACAAACAAAAAGAACCCCACAAACTAAAAAGCAGAGATGCTCGCGCTCCCGTTCCTGCGCGCTGACCCCCGGGGCTCTGCTCTCTGCGTTGGACAGGCCTCTGGAGCGTCTCCAGGTCCCAGTACCTGCTCTGTGTTCCTGTCCTGCTGGGTCTTGCCCCAGCATTCAGCTCTTCCCACCTCTGGCACCTCCTGGTCAGGACCGAGGCCGTCTCTCCCTGGGTTTGGCGAGGGCCCACTTCAGAGGGCAGGGGGGCCTGGCAGGGGGCGGAGCCCTCGGGGTCCAGCGTGCTTCAGGGGCAGCGCCTTCCACACCCGGCTCAGAGCGGAGCTGCGGCACGGGGCAGCGGCTTCCACACCCGGCTCTCCGCACCGCATACCGTACTTACGAATCCTAAACCTCGGCGCTGCAGGCCACGTGTCATGCCTTCTGCCACTCCCTGGAGGGCTTCTGCACACACGTCACCTGGGCCTTGGCTCTTCCTGAAGTGTCCCGAGCTCCATGTGGGGTTACTGACTTTACACTCAGGGGCAAAGCCGGGCAGCCCACGGGGCCGGGCAGCCGGGGCGGGCGGGGAACGTGGAAAGCATGCTTTGGGAGGAGGACGGTGGAGCCCTGTAGTTGCCTGGCCCCCCTGGCGTCTGAGCGTCGACGGCACTGCATCCCGGCCTGGGAGGCCGAAGGACCTGGACAGAGACCAGCAGCGGCGTGAGCGCGGGCCCCAGAGGGAAGGAAGCCGAGGTCGAGAGAAGCGGCCGTGACATTTGGCGGAAACCGCTGGAGTGGGCAGCTGGGGTTAAGTTGAGAAGGATCCAGACATCCCGTCTGTGGTCCAGGCCAGAGGCCCCTCAAACCCTCAGAGACCCCAAAAAGCCTCTCATCTTCAAGATGGAGAGGCTCCATTCCATCTGCAGACATGTGCACAGAAAGCGGAGTGTGTGTGTGTGTGTGTGTGTGTGTGTGTGTGTGAGTGAGAGAGAGGAGGGGGGAGAGGGGGACCAGTGCAAGTCACAGGAAGAGCCAGCAGGAGCCAGCCTGAGATGACTGTCAGAGCTACTCATGGGGCACCAGCACACGCGTGCCACGGCGGGAATGGGCACACGCGTGCCACGGCGGGAATGGGCACACGCGTGCCACGGCGGGTATCGGCACACGCGTGCCACGGTGGGAATGGGCACACGCGTGCCACGGCGGGAATCGGCACACGCGTGCCACGGCGGGAATCGGCACACGCGTGCCAGCCTCCTGGCCCACGGTGGGAGTCTCGTGGCACAAGTCCGTCTGCATTCGCCGGAGGACTTCAGCTATCTCCCGGACGCTCGATGGCCGCTTGCGTTGGCGGGTTACCCGCACTTCGCCCAGTCATCACTTGGACAGGATGGATGTCGACAAAATACTTGCATTTATTTAGAAGCAAACCTATGTTCCACGGGGCACACTCCAGCGTGGAGCCGTCCCCCTGGAGACCGCGGACCATGTGGGGAATGAATCATGTTAGGAGCAGCGAACGTTTGCCCACGGGCAAACCGGGATGGGTGCACTGCAGACTCCATGACTGCAAGGAGCTGCTCCATAATCACAACAAAAAGAGGAGTCAGTCTCGACTGGGAAAATTCCAACGTGTTTCTTCCCTACCGGAGATTAACGGAACGACACTTTGATTCTATAGACTTGATCTCTAGTGACGCAAAGGAGGGCTGGAGGCTGGGTGGACTAGAAAACACTACACAAAGAAAGACAGAGTGACGTCGACCGTTGGGAGGCCGGGCCCCGTGGGGCGGCGTGACGCGGCCGCGGGTGGAGTCGGGGCGGCGGCGGGGGTCACATCTGCGACTGCGAGCTGTCCTCGGCCGCCCGCCCCGGGGCGCCCGCCGCCAGGACCTGCGCGCCCTTGCCGGCCTCGCGGTGCTCCACCACCCCGTAGGCCAGCATGGCGGCGCCCAGGACGCCGGCGAGGATGTAGAGCTTCACGCGGACGCACAGGAACGAGCTGTAGCCAAAGGCGGCGACGAAGCCCAGCGCCTCCCACAGCCGGTAGTTGGCGAAGGCCGCTTCCTTCTTCTTCTCAAACAGCACGCCGTAAAGCGCTGCGGAGACTCGGCGTGAGGACCGCGCCGACCCCGCGCGTTACCGTCGGTAACCGGCGGGTGGGGCGCGAGGCCGCCGCGACTCAGCACTCACCGTTGTTCTGCGTCTGCCAGACGGCGTCCGACAGGCCCCACAGGGCGGGGAGCAGGAAGAAGACGGCCATCTGCGTGGGCCGCGGCTGCCACAGCAGGAGCGTGAGGATGCAGGCCAGGTGGGCGGCCGCGCCTGGGCGGGGACCCCACGACAGTGAGTGGCCGCGGCCCCCTGCCTGGGCTAAGGGACGCTGGCTCGGCCCCCCGCCTGCCCGGTGACGCTGAGGAGGGCTGGCCGGGGGGCTGCCGGCCCGGCTCTGCGCGGGGGGGGGGGTGAGGAAGGTCATCTACCCCGGGACTGGGGGGGCCTCTGAACCACGGGGCCCAGAGCACGGCGGGGCGCACTTCCTCATCCCCGTGAGGCGGACCCTGCTCTCACGGCACGGCTGGGGGGGGGCGAGGAGAAGTGCTTTCACAGCGGGAGGGAGGGAGGAATGGAGAGAGGGAGGGAGGGAGGGAGGGAGAGGAGAAGGAAGGGAGGGAGGGAAGGAGGGAGGGAGGAAGGGAGGTAGAGGAGAAGGAAGGGAGGGGGGAGGGATGGAGAGAGGGAGGGATGGAGAAAGGGAGGGAGGGAGGTAGAGGAGAAGGAAGGGAGGGAGGGAAGGAGGGAGGAATGGAAAGAGGGAGGGAGGGAGGGATGGAGAGAGGGAGGGAGGGAGGAAGGGAGGGAGTGAGGGAGGGAGGAAGGGAGAGAGGAAGGGAGGAAGGGAAAGAAGGAAGAGAAGGAGGGAAGAATGAAGGGAGGGAGGGAGGAGGGAAGGAGAGGGGAGGGAGGGAGGGGGCAGGGAGGAGGGAGGAAGGCAGCAGTCACAGTTCTGAGAGCCCTGCCCCCCCCCCCCGTCCCCCCTCCTCCCGTCCCCCCCCCCCCCCCCCCCGGTGCGCGCAGAGCTGCCGCGGGCGGGCGCGGGCCGCGAGCCTACCCAGCGCGTAGATGGCGGCCCTGCCGGTGTACCGGGAGAGCTTCCCGTAGAGCAGGGAGCACACGGAGGTGGCGGCCGAGAAGCAGATCATCACGTAGCCCACGAAGTGGATGCCCAGGACGCAGGTGGTGTAGGACTGGGGACAGAGGCGGAGCGGGGGCGGGAGGAGGTGAGCCCCACGCCGGGCGGACTCCGTCATCCGCGTCTGCCCTTGGGGGGCTCGGGACGGGACGGGCGCCGCGGTGCGGACCAGGCCCCGACGCCTGCCGACGGGGCGACAGCCCTGCCCGGGGTGGGGGAGCCGGCAGGCCGTGTCTCCTCCAGAGGGGAGGGCAGGGCGGGGGGTCAGGGCTGGGGGGCGCGGGTGGGGTCCCCCCGAAGCCCCGCAGCCCCCTCCCAGGGGACAGCGTGGGCCCGGCGCAATGGAAAGAGGCCAGGACTGTCACCCGAGGGCGGGCTCCGGGACCTGACGGACAGACGGGGGCGGCCCCAGGGTGGAGGGCACCCCCGGGCGTCTGATGTGCCCGCCACGGCTAACGGCCACCTCCGCGTCCTAGCGGTGCCGCCAGCCACACCGGGGGGGCAGCAGGGCGGGAAGACGGGGTGGACGGGGCCCGCCGCCTCACGGGGGGCAGGTGGGGACGGGGGACGGCGGCGGGTCGCTTGCTGGGGGCCCTTGCCCGCGGAGACCCCGCCCGCAGGAGGGTCCCCTTCAGGGAGGGCGTGGGGAGGGGGCCCGGGCCGCCCCGCAGGCTGGCAGAGGCGGCCGGCTCCGCGGCTCTCCTACCCTCGTGTATTCACCAGAGATGAATCCTTGCTGGAGTCCGCTGTACAGCGGCAGCAGGACCAGCAGGCACAGACGCTTGTCTCCCAGAGCCGGAAGGTGGAGAGCAGCGTGGTCCAGAAGGGAGACGGCTTCCTCTTCCTCCCTTTTCTGTTCGGTTCAAACTCCTCCAGGGGTTCCAGGAAGATGGCTATGAGCAAGATCGCCAGGACACCGCTAACTGGAAGCAACCGCAGGCAGCCACGTCGGGGGTCTGCCGGGAAGGCCGCGGCCGCTGGGCCCCCCCTCCTCCTGCTCTCAACACGGGGCGAGGTCAGACCTCCGAGGCACCCCACGTGCAGCCCTGGACCCCAGATGTCAGGTTGCCCTTGACTGGGCCCGGGCTGGTCAAAGACAGACTCGTCTTGTGTGAAGGGAGCAGAAGAGCAACCGATAACCCCCTCCAGGGCGTGAGCGCAGCCCGTGGGGGTCGCTCTAGGTATTCCGGCGATGTTAACACAGTAACCGTTATTATGGCTAGAAAGTAACCGAGAGTCAGTGACTTTACTTTGTGAATCAGGCACTGTGTTCTTTTTCTCTAGAATCACAATTGAATTGTGATTATACAATTCCGAAAGAAAGCCAAGTAAACATTTGCAGAGAGATTTTTTTTTAAACTGAAAAATGTCTTATTCCACAAAACCTAATTTTTAATTTCTTTAGAAAATGGGGAATTAAAAAAAAAGAAAATGGGGAATTTAGTATTATGCGGATATAATATTTGTAGGATTAAAAACATCAATGAAAAGGCAATCAATCTTTCAATAGTCTGTACACACTTTCCCTTAAACACTGACAGTTAACTTAGTCTCAGACAAATGCCCAAGGTCATCATTTTTTGACTTTGAAATGGTTGTGATAAAGGTGGAACACAGAGGGGTTGCAGTTCCATCAGTCAGATGATGAGGACATTTCTTTTTGGACAATGTCACCCCGTCCCTCGCTCTCTCCGTTTTTCCATCCCATCCCCACCCGCAAGTTGTGTCGTTCATTTTCAACACAGAGCCCAGGGAGCACCGCCGCTACATTTGCTCACCCTCGGTCCCTCCATCTCCGCGTTGTGGATAGGCGACCACACAAGACAAAAAGAGAAGAAAACCCAAACAACAACAACGGAGGAAACCTCTGGTGGGGTTCGTTTAGATAAACAGTATTGTGCATGATTGGAGACAGAGGTATGGCGCCTTTGTGCTCTTCCCCTGAGGATAAAATATTTCTTAAGGAAAAAATAGGATCGGCTTGTGACTTGGCAGGGTCTCACCGGAAACTTGGCGCGGAGGGGCGGCGCTGCCTGTGCAGGGGTGAGGCGTTAGGAAGACGCCGCCGCTGCGTGTGAGCGTGTGAGCGTGTGAGCGTGAGCCCCGCGGCCTCCGTCCACCGGGGACCCGGAGCGGGCCACTCCGGCTCGCTGGCCGGACCCCGGGGCTCCGCGCAGAGCCGCCACCGGGGGCGCGGGGGCGGAGGGGTCCCCGGTTCGCTGCGGACGGAGCAGTGAAGCCGGACCCGGCGTCGCCCTCGGAAGCGCCCCGTGTCCCTGCCGCTCCGCCCCCCGCGGGAGCCGGGCCCCGCGCGCACGTACCCGTGTAGATGCTCAGCAGCGTGTAGATCAGCCGCCGGGAGGGGCCCTGGGTGCTGTTGCTGGCCGCCGCCGCCATCAGGCAGTCCCGGGCCCCGCACGACTCCAGCTGCCCCTCCGGGATGGAGTCTGCGGGGACAGCGCGAGGGTCAGGCTGGGGAGGCCCCGCGGCCTCCTGGGCAGTGGACGCCTGAGGTCAGAGGGGAGGTGGGGGGGCAGAGGAGAGGGGGAGCCCCGGGCGGGACGGCCCGAGGCCAAGGCCCACGGGAGACTGTGTTCAAGCCAGGCTCCCAGAAACGCCCACCCTGAGGCGCCAGGGCTCAGTGGAGGTGAAGATGGTTTGGAGGGAATGGCGTCACCGTTCTGCAAGATGCAGAGACAGGAGCCACAGGGCAGGGCTCTGCTTCCTGAGGGCACCGCGTCCTCTCTAGAAAGGAGACGTGTCAAACTCGGTCACCAAGAATCAAAAGGCACAGATGCCAGGAACACTGGGTGCTCTTTCCACGCCCTCTGCAGCGGCTCCCACTGCCTGGGGGGCGGGGCAGGGGCCCCCCCCTTTCCTGTTCCTGAGAGTGAAGGAATGAAGTTGGAAGCCGGGCTGGTGGACCAGTGCTGAGTGAAGAGCATTTGCGGGGGATGAGAAAGACCCTGCGTTTGACCCCTGGCACTGGAGAAATAAGTAAATAAGCAGATAACTAACAACTTAGCAACCAACCAACCATCAACACCTGCACATCAGAACGACACCCGACTCTCCAGGAGGAAAAGAAGATGTCACAGGGAAACAAGAGCACTCGTTGCATGGTGGTGTTCATAATGCCTGTCTTGTCGTGAAAGCTTCACAGAACCTTCTAGGCTGCAGAGAGATGCAGCCAGGCGCGGTGCGGCGGTGTGAGCCCGGGGCACCGGGCCGGGAGAAACCTGGCCTTGCCCTTTCGGAGCCCCAGCCCTCGCTCCCCCGGCCTCTGCCCCCGCCCGGCCCGTGGGGACTGTGACTCGGGAGGGGGGGATGGGCAGATGACGGCCAAGGGCCACCATGAGGGACACGCCTGGATCGCTCTTCTCTGCAGCTTCCCTGAAAGGGTGCCCTGCGCACGCGCGTGTGTCGAGCACAAACCACGCTCTCCTGCGCTGGGAGAGGAAGACGTGGAGCCGGGAGGGGGGAGGGAGGGAGGGAGGGAGGGAGGAGGGAGGGAGGGAGCCTGGCAGCAGCACGGAAGGGCTCCGGAGGACAGGGAAGGGCTTTCCTCCGGACTCGCAGGACTCAACGCCCGTGGGCACTGCAGGCTTCTGTGTTCTCCTGTCTGGGCGAGGGCAGGTGTGGGCAGGAGGGGGACCCTTTAGCGGTGCCCCTTCGCGGTGCCCCTTAGCTGTGGGGCGAGGGCTCGAATGGCCCCACATGGAAATAAAGCGGAGAAATCGTCCTCAGGACGGCGGGATTCTACACCCGATTCCACGGGTGGGGCCCTTGGTGTCTGCGTGGTGCCCGCCCCAGGGCTGGCCAGTCCCACAGGGACCTGGGGAAGGGGACGGAGCTCACCGCCCAGTGTCCCGGAGCAGGGCCCCCTCTGCGTCCCGGGCCCGGGGGGGGGGCTTGAAGACCCCTGCCCCTCTCCCGCGTACCTTTCGTCGGCGTCTTGCCAAACACCAGCGAGGAGATGAGGTTGCCCCACACCCCCGAGGACTGGAAGATGAGGAAGAAGACGCCAAAGTACTGGCTGACCACGTCCTTGCCGAGCTGGCCCGTCTTCTCCGCGTGCCAGTTGCCCATGACGGTGAGGTAGGTGCACTGCGCCGACCACAGCGGGGCGGCCCCGAGCCCCAGCAGCACGGACGTGGGGATCAGCGTGAACCTGCGGCGGGGACGCGCGTGACCCCGCCCGCCCCGGCCGCGGTGGGGGGGCGGGGATCGGGCTGCGGCCGCGCGGGGGGCTCCTGTCCCCCCGTCCCCCAGGGGCCCCGTGGCCGAGCCAGCGGGGAAGGAGAGGAGTTGTGACCCGGGCTGGGGTGTGTGTGTGTGTGCGTGTGCGTGTGTCAGGAGAGCCAGCCTGACACCTGGGCCGAGGCGGCCCGCCGTGGAGGCGGGCGGGGCCCCCGCGCAGGCGTACCAGCTGGCCTGGAAGTTGCCCAGGGAGAAAGCCACGTAGCAGCACATGGAGCCCACGATGGTCCACTTGCAGCCGCACCGCGCGATGAGGATGGGCGGCAGGAACATGGAGGACAGGAGCACGGCCCCGTACAGGGAGCTCAGCGTGGCCACCCCCATGCCGTCCTCGCTGTACAGGCTACTCTGTGGGGGCACAGCGGCCCGTCAGGACCCGGCGCGGGGCCGGGCGCGGGATGGACGCCAGGGGCCGCGTGGGCGCGGGGCCCCGACCGCGGGCCGCCTCCGTCCCGGCGACGGGAACACGGCGGGCCCGGGATGCAGCCAGCCTCGCCTGGGCACGGGGCTGGCGAGGCCCTCGGGGTTCCGCCCAGCGCGGGGCTCGGGGAAGCTTTGGGAACGCCCAGCGGTGGGCAGGGCGGAGAGCAGAAGCGCACACCCTTCCCTCAGGGCTGCTGCCTTCCCCTCCCCCCCCCCCCCCCGTGCCTGGCACAGCCTGCGTGGGACGTGACGGGCAAGTCAGGAGAGCCGGCCTGGTGGCAGGTCATGGGGGAGGGGGGGCACCTGGCGTCTGCAATCCAAGGAACCCAGCAAGGTTGCTTCTGCCTTTTATGTCATATGTAAAGTTCCTACTGAGCAATCAACAAGAGCCGGGGTCTGCACTGCACCAAGCGACCCTGTGGGGACCCCATCATGACTGGCCATGGGGACCCCATCATGACCGGCTGTGGGGACCCCGTCAGGACGGCCGTGGAGACCCCATCAGGACCGGCCATGGGGACCCCGTCAGGACGGCCGTGGAGACCCCGTCAGGACCGGCCATGGGGACCCCGTCAGGACGGTCGTGGAGACCCTGTCAGGACCGGCCGTGGGGACCCTGTCATGACTGGCCATGGGAACCCCATCATGACTGGCCGTGGGGACCCCGTCAGGATGGCCATGGGAACCCCATCATGACCGGCCATGGGGATCCCGTCAGGACAGTCGTGGGGACCCCGTCAGGACAGCCGTGGGGACCCCATCATGACCAGCCATGGGAACCCCATCATGACCGGCCGTGGGGACCCCATCAGGACGATCGTGGGGACCCCGTCAGGAGTGACCCTGTGGAGACCCCGTCAGGATGGCCGTGGGGACCCCATCATGACCAGCCATGGGAACCCCATCATGACTGGCCGTGGGGACCCCGTCAGGACGGTCGTGGGGACCCCGTCAGGATGGCCATGGGGACCCCGTCAGGATGGCCGTGGGGACCCCATCATGACTGGCCATGGGGACCCCGTCAGGATGGTCGTGGGGACCCCGTCAGGACGGCCGTGGGGACCGGCAGGCTGTGCTCCCTTCCCCACCCTCGCCCTTTCGTTCCTCAAGAACGGAGGAGGAAGAAGACCCACGGGAGCACCTGAGGCTGGGCTTCAGGTCTCGGCCGTGTCTGAAGGGGCCCGGGAGGCCCGACATTCAGTTGTGAGCCCCGGGCGGGCTTCTGTGCTCCCGTGCTGGGCACGCAGCCGCAGCCGGCAAGCCAGGCACCATGGGCCTCGCTTGTCACTCGACACCCTGGGGACGGCCCACGGCGCCACCGCCCAGGCCCTGGGGCGGCCCGGGGGAGGGGAGGCACCGGGGACCAGGAGCCCCGCCTCCGGACCCCAGGCCAGGCCTCGGGGTGCCCCGGAGGTCTCGTCACAGTTCAAAACAGACACCATTCCCCAAAGCTCACGGCGTCGATTAGCACAGACCCGCGGCGCCTGGAGCCCTCCGGTAAGTTCACATTCTCCCCGGATGAGAAGCCCACACCTGGGAATCGCAACTCCCGGGGGGTTTTCTGGTTGTCTCCTTTCAGTGGCCCCACGGCGAAGAACATCTCAAACCACTGTCCCCCGGGCGCTGCCCTCCCGGTCCGAGGGCCGCCCCCAGGCCTCACAAGAAAACCACAATCGGGGGAGGCGAAGGAAGAACGAAGGCCCGCCCGCGTGGACTGGATTGGGCGCCCGAGGCTCCCGCCTGCAGCCCCAGCGGCTCTCAGGAGGCTGAGGTTCGCAGTCGGAAGCCAGTGAGGCACACACATGGAACCGTCAGAAGGCTGGCGTGGAGGCGTGGCTCAAGCGGTGGGACGCCAGCCCGGAGCCGCCCGGAGCTGAGCGGCAGGTGCAGCCCGGGAAAGGTTCAGTGGGAAGCGAGGGTCGTGCGGCGGGTTCGGGCTTACCTGCAGGTTCTGCAGGCCCCCGAAGGCGGTGAAGAGGAGGAGGAACCCGAAGGAAACCACCAGGACGTTCCTCAGGCTCCTCTGCATCCTGAGGCCCCAAACGCCAGCCGTCGGCGGCTGTGTCAGCGGCTAGCTCCCTAAAAGACACCGGTGGCGGGGCCTAGAAGCGGACTCTGTACCCATCGGCCCGGCCTCCCCTCCCTCCCTCCGCAGCCAGAAGTGTGCCAGACGTCAAGGAGGCCGCTTGCTAATGAGCCTTCCGAAGCCCAGGGCGGCGTGACTCACTGTCCACGGCCGGCCCTAACCACTGCAACGGTAGGCAAAGATCGTGACTCTTCTGGGCTCGTGCGTGACGGCACAGTCTCCTTCTGATTACGCAATGGATCTTGTGTTTGCATGTGCGCGTGACATTGTGTGATAGGTTTTGTCTTTGCCTGTGCACGCGACGACGGTGTGTGATAGATTCTGTGTTTGCACGTGCGTGCGACAGTACCTTCTTTGTCCCGAGAAGCTGTCAGTGATGCAGCACGTGGAATGTCCTTCTGTCCTAAGGAACAAAGCACAAATGTCAACTTCAGGGTATGTGGTTCGGTTTTGAAAGAGGGTAGTTAACATGCTGATAAGAACCTGGGGCCAAGGTCCAAGTCCTGCAGACATGATATAATTTACAATGCTGCAGCTGTTTGGAAATGGGAGGAGCAGGCTGCCGGGCCCCGTCCCAGGCCTGTTACCCAGAGACGCCAGTGCCCTCGTCACCGGCGATCTGAGTTCCAGTCCCGGACAGGACGCGAGGCCCGGGACGGCTCAGGGGTTCCGTGGCTCGCGCGCCCTCGTGGGCAGCCACCGCGCACGTGAGGCCGCAGAGCTCTTCAAGCCCCGCTGCTGCGTGGATCTGGCTCTAACCGCAGCCCACTGAGTTGATTAAGATGACGTTTTAAGGGGGCTCACGTGCTGCTACTGCACAGGGGAGGCGGCGAGGCAAACGCCCCCAGTAACTGAAAAACACTGATTGTCTACTCAGTTACTAATTTTTAAAATGATGTGTGCACACCATGCCCGAAATGTGACATCGGTCGTGGATCTGCGAGCCACGTCCTATAGGACTGGCCGTTGACGTGCGGGGAGAGGCCGACCACAGGATCTGAACAGCGCAGCCCAAGGGGGTAACGCACTCAGCGCGACTGATTCCTGTGACAATCATGGCTCTCTACGGCCCCTAAACACTGGCCGGGGACTCTGCTCATACAGGACCAGTGCTCCCGCCTTGGGGTGGTTGCCATGGAAACAGGGTTGCCCCCGAGTCTTCCTCGCTGGCCACGCCAGGCAGGTCACATGCTCTCTGAACTGCACCTCCTCTTGAAACAGAGGTTTAAAAGCCCCGAAAGCCAGCTTTGCTGTTGGAGAACGCGCACGGACGTAGGGCTTGCTTTTTGTCGGCATTCGTCGCTCCAGCTCTGGCCTATCCGTGATCACCCACAAATACCTTGCACCTTCATGTTAAGACATCTGATGCTTGCTTTCTCCTCTGGCTACTGAACACACACAGAACTATGTCACCGAGACTCAGCAGCTGGCCCCGAGGGCAACTTCCAGTAGCTTCTGTCCCCACCGTCCGCCAGGGTCTCCTCGGGAGCTTTGCGGCTTTGCGAGGTCCCTCTGGAGAATCATTTCATCCTTGCAGCAATTCCCTTCTGGCATCATGGCGCTGATCGTGTCTGCCTTTGCTCTCTCCTTCATTGTTGGGCATTTTAACAATGAGCGATGTTATTCACTGCCTTGGTCTCTGGCAGCAGACGGTCTTACAAGAGATGCCTGTGAGCCCCACCCCGCCAAATCCATAACGGGAGGGGTCCCGGTCAGCTCCTCTCTGCCCAGGCGCTGCCCCCGGCCCGTCTGACGCATGTGCGTGTTCCCGCAGACCTCCGCTTGGTGACGGAGGACCACAAATCCGGGACGATGCGAGCTGGCCGCCGTTTGACTGGCAGCGAGGGCACCAGGGATTTAGATTCAAGCGGCCGCTAAGTATCAGACCTCGTTCCACTCCTAGCTGCCCTCCACCCCGGCTCTCGAGGAAGCGACGGCTCGGGAGAGCTGCTCAGGACAGAACATCCGTCCCCGGAGGCTCACACAAAGGACCCGGTGCCCAGGTTCCGCTAAGAGAAGCAGCCATGGGACCTGGCGCCCAGCCCAGAGCCTCGGGACACTGGGCAGCGCAAGTACGCGGCCAGCCACTAGGTGGCACTGCTCTACCAACCCCGGGCTCGCCCAAGACTAGCGAACCATTTTTCAAACCAGGGAACTTTCTGCTTGGAAGATCAAGATGGCTTTAATTTAAGTCAAGTCTATAATCAATGGTTTGTGATGATAAGGAAAGTATTTGTGTGAGAAAATTAATGTAAATTTTTTCTTGAGATTTACATCTGAACTCTAACCACAGCACTGAATATGTTCACATGAACCTTAGTCCTATTCTACCTACAGGATGATGAACGCTATCGGGAGGGAGGGCAAAGAGCTCTTGGCTCCAGTGGGAACTCGTAATCTTTGTAAATAAACGAGGTCAGTGCCTTCCCATTCTCCCTCCCTCCTTCCCTCCCTCCTTATTTAGCTATCTATCTATCTATCTATTCATTCATTCATTCACTGCCCGTCCTGGGGAATGAGCTCAGCCTGGGTGCTGCCCCTGAGCTTTTGTGCCAAGGCTCGTGCTTGATCGTGCTCGACCACCTGAGCCACGGCTCTTCTTCTGGCCTTTTGGCGGTTAAGTGAAGATAGGAGTCTTGCAGACTTGCCTGCCCTGGCTGGCTCTGAACCTCGATCCTCAGGTCTCAGCTTCCTGAGTAGCGAGGATGACAGACCCGAGCCATTGGCACCCAACTTTTTGGTTTTCAGAGGAAGAATGATTTTTAAGTGGGGCACTGGGTCCTCCTCGCCTGTAACCCAGCCTGGCTAGGGCCCCGCTCTGTGCAGAGGAGCGAAGCCGGTGGGCTGGGGCTGCTCCTCCCCCCCACCCCCCGGCCACCCTGCTAGGCCACCCCGGGCCCGGGACACCGGCCCTGCCTGGCTCTCCCGTCCCAAGAGCCGGCAGAGGCCCTGGATCAGAACGTGCATACTGCACGCAGGGAGAAAAATACCTGTGCGAGGCGGAGATGAGGAACATGGCAGATTGGGGACGGCCACCGCCTCGGCGACCCCTCAGAGCCACTGCGGGTAGGTGGCTTGAGGGAAAGGCCAGCTTAGGTGAAGACACCGAAACAAGTATAGCCAGACAGACGGGTAGGAATCAAACTTAGCGACGCTGACAGCTCCAGGAGAAAGATGACCTGGCCTGAGCCTGGAGCAGGACACCATCCCCCTCCCCCCCCCCCAGGCCGCACCGCCACGGAGCTCCCTCCTGCCTGTATTGGTTGTTGCATTCGATTCTACTTTGTATTTTTCCCGTCGTCTTCTCCCGCCTCCACGCCCCTCCTGACAAGACCCATGAGAAACACACTGGCGGAAAACTGGCAGAAGAGAGCAACTGCCTGCCCGGGGGAAGAGCGGGCCGGACTCGGGGAGCCATCCAGCGACAATGTCCCCTCGCCACGGCCAGACGGGCACATCACGCAGCCCCGCTGGGGTGGGTGCCCCGGGAGGACCAGGAAGAGCGGCCCTCGTCGACAAACGGCGCCCCAAGGGCTGGCTGTCCACCTGCGGAAGACTGGACTCAGACTCAACGTAAGACCTGAAACGTGCAAACTGGTACAGCACGGATGCGGGGAACCACGAGGACTCAGGGGCCTAGAAAACCACTTCCTCGAGAGGATGCCGGAGGTCAGCAGGTGGGAGGGAGGATTGCCAACGGGGCCGGCATCGGGCTGAAGGCCTCTGTCCAGCACAGGATGGAGCCCCTGGGCCGAGGGGACGGCCCGCCCAGGTCTCCTGGCAGGGTCTCCTGAGCAGAGTACATGGGAGCTCAAGAACCGAACCCCCAAAGATGCAACCCCGCTTGTCAAGAGGGGCTCCTGCCTAGGTCAGTAAGTTCCAGATGTTTCCCTACTGTTTCCCGCACTGGTTTCAAAGCTCCAGGTCTTACGTGAAGGTCTTGCATCCCCTCCGAGTTGCTATGAAGACAGGGTACGAGACAGAGTTCCTGCTTCCGTCCTCTGCTCATGCAGCAGCGTTGCTCAATAATGTTGGGAAAGCTCCGTGGACGTTTGCACCCCTGTTCCCACGATGCCCGGGTGTCCCCACCAGGCACCGACACCCCAGGTTGATTTACCTAGCTTCGTGGCTGCCTTTGTTCCAGTCACTCCCTGCACTTGACTTCTGAATCTTTGCATCAGGATACAAAGATGTTTCCGGGTGGCTGGGTTTTGAATGCACTGTTCACAAGGATTGACTTAGTTCCCAAGCATGTTGGGAAAGTGTTGGGCAACGCTTGTTTGTGTATCTCAGGTGGAAAGTCCTGTTTGTGAAGTCTGCTCTCTCAGTCTCCTACGAGATTGAAAAGCAGCCGCCGCCGTGGTGTGGGTAGGTGTGCGGGGCAGGCCACCCGACAGACAGGACAGGCGAGGCGGTTTTGTGAGGCTCGTTTGCACAGGCTCCCGTTGACAGTGCTCGATCTGAGGAAAACACAGGCTCACCTCGTTTTCATTAAAACATCATGTTTATACACATGTGTGACTATATTGTGAGCCGGCACATGACTACATGCATACATAATCTGTGTCACATTACAAGTTCATGTGTGTGTATATATGTATGTGTGCACATACGTGTGTGTGTGTGTGTGTGTGTGTACACTTACGAGTCCAGAATGACTCACATTGAGCTTTTCTCCGGACAATAGAATTTGTGGAGGGCACAGATACTTCCTTTTCTTCTTTAATTTCATGAACCTGTGTACTAGATCCATACTTATTGGAAGAGCGTTTTTTTTTAAATTATAAAGGAATTGTCTTATAAAGAACTGTAAAGCAAGCCTTAGGGTTAAACCGCACCGGAGGCAGGCAACCTGCCGGCCACCTCTCGGTCAGCTCCCGTCGCCGGGTCCCCCCGGCTCGTGGTGAGCCGCTTCTGCGAGGTAGGCACCTCTGGCCCCCCACCCCACCCCGGGGGGTCGGACAGCCAGCGCCGGGAGCGGCTGCGCCCAAGCAAGGCGCCGGCCCCCATGGGCCGCGCTCGGGCCCCAGCCCGCCCCCTCCGCGCCCCCCGCCCCCTCCGCGCCCCCCCCGCCCCCTCCGCCGTGCGCGATGGCCCCCCGTCCCCGCCTGTGTTGGTGGGGCTCGGGCAGGGCCCCCCTGGGCTGGCCTGCTCAGGGCGGCCGCGGAGCCGCAGCGCGGCCCGGCCCGGGGTGGACCGCAGAAGCGCTCGGGACAGACAGCTCCGAATCCTGTGCTGTGGTCCCTGAGGGGGGCCCTGGGACCCCCAACCTGACCCAGGGTGGCTGGGTTCCCCCAACCCGAACCGTGGGAGCCTCCTCCCCAGCGTGGCCCCCCGGTGGGACGGGATGAGCTGACCCCCCACCCCCGCGGGCCCAGCGCCACGCACCTGTCCATTCCACTCGGTGTGCTCCTGCAAGGGGCCTCCGGCAAGGCGACGGCGCGGGCCCGCGGGGGTGGGGGGCCCCGACGACGCCTGAGAACCCGGGGATTGTGACTCACAAGGGGAGAGTTCTGTGCGCCCGGGGTGCCGGGCGGGGCCGCCTGGGGGGCGCGGAGGGGGGCTTGCCGGCTGCCGCTGGGGGCCGGGTCCTGTGAGCCCCGAGTCCGGGTGGGCTGGACTGTGGGTGGCCACGGTGAGCCCACACCCGCTTTCCCAGGGGGTCTAACGCTGCCTCTCACCCCCCCCCCCGATTCTCTATCTCTATGTGGGGGGCCAGCCGGGGGGTGAAGCCAGCCGGGGGGTGAAGCGGCCACGAGTCCGCTCAGCAGCGCAGGGGGAGGGAACAGAAACAGCCGCGGCCCAGCAGTCACACGGCGCCCGGGGCCCCCCCACATGTCCCCCTCAGCGACGTCGGGTCCACAGAGACCCCCACACCTACAGAGACCTGGGAGTCAGGGCTCCCCCGCCCCCCTGTGCTTCCACACCAGAGCAGCGCGTGTGCTGCACCCCAGGCCAGGGGCTGGCGTGGAGTATAGACGGGGACACCCCTCCACTCACCCCAGGCCCGGGGCTGGCATGGAGAACACAGGGGGACACCCCTCCACTCACCCCAGGCCGGGGCTGGCATGGAGAACATAGGGGGACACCCCTCCACTCACCCCAGGCCCGGGGCTGGCGTGGAGAACACAGGGGGACACCCCTCCACTCACCCCAGGCCCGGGGCTGGCGTGGAGAACACAGGGGGACACCCCTCCACTCACCCCAGGCCCGGGGCTGGCGTGGAGAACACAGGGGGACACCCCTCCACTCACCCCAGGCCCGGGGCTGGCGTGGAGAACACACGGGGACACCCCTCCACTCACCCCAGGCCGGGGCTGGCGTGGAGAACACACGGGGACACCCCTCCACTCACCCCAGGGCCCGGGGCTGGCGTGGAGAACACAGGGGGACACCCCTCCACTCACCCAGGCCCGGGGCTGGCGTGGAGAACACAGGGGGACACCCCTCCACTCACCCCAGGCCCGGGGCTGGCGTGGAGAAACACACGGGGACACCCCTCCACTCACCCCAGGCCCGGGGCTGGCGTGGAGAACACACGGGGACACCCCTCCACTCACCCCAGGCCCGGGGCTGGCGTGGAGAACACAGGGGGACACCCCTCCACTCACCCCAGGCCCGGGGCTGGCGTGGAGAACACAGGGGGACACCCCTCCACTCACCCCAGGCCCGGGGCTGGCGTGGAGAACACACAGGGACACCCCTCCACTCACCCCAGGCCCGGGCTGGTGTGGAGAACACAGCGGGACACCCCACCGCTTACCCCCAGGCCCGGGGCTGGTGTGGAGTATAGACGGGACACCCCTCCACTCACCCAGGCCCGGGGCTGGTGTGGAGTGTGCACAGGGAAACCCACTGCTTTCCTCAAGTTTCTGACCCCTCTACCCAAAACATCTTTGCACAAGATTTCTGTCTCCTCCAAGTCATAAGGCTTTCAGGTCACATCCCAGCACTGTCAGATACTGGGTGATTGCTAGAATGCACAGTCAGTGACTCCTCCTTCTCAACCCAGTGACTCCTCCTCAACCCAGTGACTCCTCCTTAAACCAGTGACTCCTCCTCCTCAACCAGTGACTCCTCCTCAACCCAGTGACTCCTCTTCCTCATACCCAGTGACTCCTCCTCCTCACACACAGTGACTCTTCCTCCTCAGATCCAGTGACTCCTCCTTCTCAGATCCAGTGACGACGACTCCTCACACCCAGTGACTCCTCCTCCTCCAACCCAGTGACTCCTCCACCTCACACCCAAGTGACTCCTCCTCCTCAGATCCAGTGACTCCTTCTCCCACCCAGTGACTCGTCCTCCTCACACCCAGTGACTCGTCCTCCTCACACCCAGTGACTCCTCCTCCTCTAACCCAGTGACTCCTCCTCCCACCCAGTAACTCCTTCTCCCACCCAGTGACTCCTCCTCCTCAGATCCAGTGGCTCCTCCTCCTCACACCCAGTGACTCCATTTCCTCAGATCCAGTGACTACTCCTCCTCACACCCAGTGACTCCTCCTCCTCAGATCCAGTGACTCCTCCTCCTCAGATCCAGTGACTCCACCTCACACCCAGTGACTCCTTCTCCTCACACCCAGTGACTCCTCCTCCTCACACCCAGTGACTCCACCTCCTCAGATCCAGTGACTCTCCTCCTCACACCCAGTGACTTCACCTCCTCACACCCAGTGACTCCTCCTCAGATCCAGTGACTCCTCCTCCTCACACCCAGTGACTTCACCTCCTCAGATCCAGTGACTCCTCCTCCTCACACCCAGTGACTCCTCTCCTCAGATCAGTGACTCCTCCTCAGATCCAGTGACTCCTCTTCCTCACACCCCAGTGACTTCTCCTCCTCACATCTAGTGACTCCTCCTCCTCACACCCAGTGACTCCTTCTCCCACCCAGTGACTCCTCCTCCTCACACCCAATGACTCGTCCTCCTCACACCCAGTGACTCCTCCTCCTCACACCCAGTGACTCCTCCTCCTCACACCCAGTGACTCCTCCTCCTCAGATCCAGTGACTCCTCCTCCTCACACCCAGTGACTCCTCCTCCGACCCGCAGGATTCCCAGTGCTCAGCTTGAGTGACCCTCCGTGCCAAAGGCAGTTCTCCCCCGCCTCCGTCGGGCTCCACTCCCTGTCTTCGGGGTTGGCTGGCTGCTCGCTCTTGGAAGCGTGGAGACGCAGGAGACCGTGCCCTGCTCAGAGGATGGTGAGGCTCCCTCCCCGCAAAGCCCTCTCGGGACCTTTCTTCCCACCGTGGAAGGTCTAAAGCCAACTCTGCTGAGGCTCTGCCCTCCCACCTGCGATCCTTCCCAATGAGTCCGTCTCCTGATCAGGTAGGTTCAGCGTTGAGGCCCCGCGTGGGCTTGAGGATCACTAACGCAAGGGCAGCCCTGGGCCGGGTGGGCAGGAGGAGACCATGGGCAGGACTGGGAGTGGAGTTCTTTCTTCCTGCATGATTGCCTAAACGTGTTCTCTAAAGTGGGAACCAAACTTCTCCTAACCTCTAGAAGCCTGTGCAGGGGAGGCCCCGTCGCGCTGTGGTTGGCGAGCGCCAGGGGCACAGCCAGGCCCTTACCCGAAGGTGTGGGGCACGGTGGCGGGGCAGACCGGCTGGATCAGCTGACATGGCCACCGCCAGGCTCCGCAGGAGAGAAGCCCTTCGTCGGTGGGGCGCAGGGACGGGAGCCGGGCTCGAGCATGCGCAACAGACCTCCCATCCCCGGCTCGGTGGCAGCTCCTCCGCTCCGCTGCCACCCCCGACACCACAGCCCCGCAGCCCCTTCCCCTCTGGGGCTCACCTGCAGCGTCCGTCTAGGTGCTGGGTGCTGGAGCCCTGCTCTGGGCTGGGCTCCCCGGTGCCCGTCGTCCTGAATTAATTCAGTCGCCTTATCTTGATCTCTCCGCGGGGCCTCTGAGTGCCCGGTCTGCGAGGAGCCTGTGATCTCCCGATCCGAGGACAGGAAGGCCCCCCGTGGAGGGCCCAGATGACCCCAGGGCTCCTCCCCGAGTTGGTCTGCCCCCAGCCCCCTCGGAGCGCAGCCTCCCGAGGCCCCTCCCTCGAGGCCTCTTGTTGGGAGGACTTCTTGGCAGCAGTTGAGGTGGCTGACTCCAGTGGGACCCCCGAGGAGCGGAGTGGATGAGCTTGTTTGCTTTGCCAAGAGGTATACACGTGGGTGTTTGCCGATGAACCTGACGCTAGTGCTGACGCCAGTTTCTGCTGCAGTGAGTTCGAGTCCAAGGGCCACGGATGGGCACGCCCAGCCGGCCCTTGGTCGGGCAGCCTTACAAGTGAAGCCCGTTTTCTATTCCACGTAGAAGCAAAAAGTGCCTGACACTTCCACAGGCAAATTCTTAGGAAAGAAAGAGAAGACCGGAGCCCCGCGAAGCCGGCACAGCGCGTGGGTCGCGTTCGGCGTGCGCAAGGCCGCACGCCTTCCTGGTTGGGGGGACAGGGGAGCCGCGGAGTGAGTGCCGAGCGCTCCGCGCGGCCTGAAGCCCCGGCGGTGGCGGCCTGGGGGTGGGGGAGGACATGCCGTGCTCACGGAGCGCGGGGACGAGGGCGCGTCCCCGCGGGTGGCCCTGTGGGTGACACGCGGGGTTCTGAGGAAGTGGTTGGAGTCCTCCCGCCTTCGAGGGCGAGGCGGCGCGCGGGGGGGAGGCGGCTGCGCGCGGCGTGGGCCCGGTCCTTGCACGCGCACCCCGGGGAAGGCTCTGGAAGGGGCCGTGCGGGGCCCCGGGCTCCTGCCTCCTGTCCCGGCGGCGGCTGGCGGCGGCTGGGCTGGGCACTCCAGCCTCGAGGGCTTTGTGGTCTTGGGATCCCGAGAGAGGCGTCCGTGGCCGGGACTCCACCTGCGGGCCTCCGCCGTGGGCCGGGAGGGGCGGAAGGCCCCCGGCACACAGAGCCCAGCTCCTGGGGGGGGGGCCCGCTGCTCTGCCTTCCCCCCAACACAGCAACAGGAGCCCCGAGCCCCGCGGACCCACCTGGCCGTTCCTTCCCGAGTGCCGGGCTTGTCTCTATCCCCCGCCCCCGCCCCGTCTTTGCAGTTAGAACGAGCTGTCTCCTGGCCTCCTGGGGCCTTGGTGGTGCTGGCCATGGGGCAGGAGTATTGGGGGGCAGGGGGACCCCCTTCCCGCACACAGCAGCCTTGGGATCCGGTTCCGCCGGGCTTGAGAGCTGGAGCTGAGCGAGCTGGCTCTGGGCCTGCGCCGCGGGCCTTCGCTGGCCGCGACCTCTGCCCTCCCAGCCCCCGCGGGGGACCCAAGGCCTCGCCTGGCAACCCTGTGCCATGCCCACATGCCCAGCCCCCCCCCCACGCTAAGCACACACGTGCCGGGGATACGCCTGCCAGCCACACACGTCTGCCCAGGGCCCACCCAGTGCCCAGTCCCTGTGGGGCCTGGACGTGCGGGCCTCGCTGTGCACTCTTCCCAGACCCCGCCCCTCCACACCCGCCAGCCACGTGACACCTTCCTTCTGTGGAAATGACCTCACCTCGCGTGTCGCATCACGCCGAGACACTTCGGCAAACCCAGAGCCCTCGAAGGCTTTGCTGTGCTACATCAAAACCAAGTATTCATGGACAGCTAGTGTCACGTTTTCACAGGATTTCATTGATTCATTTTACCAAGAAATTATGAAACCGTGATTACCAAAACTAGATACTACCTCAAATGATATATTTCATCTCTCTCCTCTAATATTTTAACTTTTGTTTTAGCTTCATAAAGAATAAATAACCTCCCTTGAAGGCCTTGCACATATATCACGGGTTATTTTGCACAGGCTATATTTGCAGGCATTACTAACTACAACTGGAAACATTTTCCTTGCGATGAGGGAGGCTCATGCAGTATGTATAACTTGCTTTCAGCTCTGAATTTTTTAAAATTAAATTTGAGCCTTCGTGCAATAGCTCATCTGAAATAAGTACGGGTGGTCACAGATTTGCAGTGAGCATTCATTGCATTAATGTTTAACCGGTGGCAAGCTAGCGACTCCGTCAGCCCCACCAATGATACCAGCCAAGACAGAATCACAGCCCGCTGCAGAAGGCACGGAATGTTCCTTGGGAGGCGTCTGCTTTCCTGTGTGTGGTGAGATTCTCAGATGCCCCAGAGGGCCGAGGTATTTTCTGTGCTCCTCAGCTCTGGCTCTGCCCCACCGGGCGGTGCTCGTCCAGCTCCCCTTCCTCCGCCCTCCTGCTCCTCGGGTTCTGGCTTCGGTCCACCGGGCGGGCGGTGCTCTTCTGCTCCCGGGCCCCTGGCGGCCATGGAGGAGCGTTCACCGCCAGCCTCACGCGCTGGCCCCCGTGCCCTCTCCATCGCACTCCCTAAGGGCGACCTACTTTCCATCGCCCCCCACACCAGTCACCGTGGGCAGCTCACATCCCGGGTGCTCCCGCCCCACCTCCACCAGAAAGCAACCAGTCACTGCCACCTCAGGACCGGGGACAGCGGGCCCAAGGGACAGGACCACGAGCCGCACTCTCGGCAGCCATGCAGGCTCCCGACGCCAGAGCCTAGAACGAGCCACGGCAGGTGCAAGGGCCCTACCTTGTCAGGGCCCCACCCCTGAGCCCCCCCTTAGCAAGGAGGTGCCACGTTTGCTTTCCCCTGGCTCCAGCCTGAGTCCAGCCCTGCGTGTTGTGA
Organism: Perognathus longimembris pacificus; assembly: GCF_023159225.1. Taxonomy (NCBI): domain Eukaryota; kingdom Metazoa; phylum Chordata; class Mammalia; order Rodentia; family Heteromyidae; genus Perognathus; species Perognathus longimembris. The sequence goes on from NC_063169.1 coordinate 72,004,611, forward strand.
GAGACTGACGGGTAGTGAGCAGCCTGTTCCTCATCCCAGAGCCCACGGACCTCCTCCATCCCAGAGCCCATCACCTCCTCCATCCCAGAACCCACCACCTCCTCCATCCCAGAGCCCACCACCTCCTCCATCCCAGAACCCATCACCTCCTCCATCCCAGAACCCACCACCTCCTCCATCCAGAGCCCACCACCTCCTCCATCCCAGAATCCATCACCTCCTCCATCCCAGAGCCCACCACCTCCTCCATCCCAGAACCCACCACCTCCTCCATCCCAGAACCCACCACCTCCTCCATCCCAGAACCCATCACCTCCTCCATCCCAGAACCACCACCTCCTCCATCCCAGAACCCACCACCTCCTCCATCCCAGAACCCACCACCTCCTCCATCCCAGAGCCCACGGACCTCCTCCATCCCAGAGTCCACGGACCTCCTCCATCCCAGAACCCATCACCTCCTCCATCCCAGAACCCATCACCTCCTCCATCCCAGAGCCCACGGACCTCCTCCAGTCCAGAACCCACCACCCCCTCCATCCCAGAACCCATCACCTCCTCCATCCCAGAGCCCACGGACCTCCTCCATCCCAGAACCCACCACCTCCTCCATCCCAGAACCCACCACCTCCTCCATCCCAGAACCCTCCACCTCCTCCATCCCAGAACCCATCACCTCCTCCATCCCAGAGCCCACGGACCTCCTCCATCCCAGAACCCACCACCTCCTCCATCCCAGAGCCCACGGACCTCCTCCATCCCAGAACCCATCACCTCCTCCATCCCAGAGCCCACCACCTCCTCCATCCCAGAACCCACCACCTCCTCCATCCCAGAACCCACCACCTCCTCCATCCCAGAACCCACCACCTCCTCCATCCAGAACCCACCACCTCCTCCATCCCAGAGCCCACGGACCTCCTCCATCCCAGAGTCCACGGACCTCCTCCATCCCAGAACCCACCACCTCCTCCATCCAGAGCCCACGGACCTCCTCCATCCCAGAACCCACGGACCTCCTCCATCCCAGAACCCATCACCTCCTCCATCCCAGAACCCACCACCTCCTCCATCCCAGAGCCCACCACCTCCTCCATCCCAGAGCCCACCACCTCCTCCATCCCAGAGCCCACCACCTCCTCCATCCCAGAACCCACCACCTCCTCCATCCCAGAACCCACCACCATCCTCCATCCCAGAACCCACGGACCTCCTCCATCCCAGAAACCATCACCTCCTCCATCCCAGAACCCACCACCTCCTCCATCCCAGAACCCATCACCTCCTCCATCCCAGAACCCGCGGACCTCCTCCATCCCAGAACCCATCACCTCCTCCATCCCAGAATCCATCACCTCCTCCATCCCAGAACCCACCACCACCTCCATCCCAGAACCCACCACCTCCTCCATCCCAGAACCCACCACCTCCTCCCATCCAGAACCCATCACCTCCTCCATCCCAGAACCCACGGACCTCCTCCATCCCAGAACCCACCACCTCCTCCATCCCAGAACCCATCACCTCCTCCATCCCAGAACCCATCACCTCCTCCATCCCAGAACCCACCACCTCCTCCATCCCAGAACCCATCACCTCCTCCATCCCAGAACCCACCACCTCCTCCATCCCAGAACCCACCACCTCCTCCATCCCAGAACCCACCACCTCCTCCATCCCAGAACCCATCACCTCCTCCATCCCAGAACCCATCACCTCCTCCATCCCAGAACCCACCACCTCCTCCATCCCAGAACCCACCACCTCCTCCATCCCAGAACCCCACACCTCCTCCATCCCAGAACCCATCACCTCCTCCATCCCAGAACCCACCACCTCCTCATCCCAGAACCCACGGACCTCCCTCCATCCCAGAACCCACCACCTCCTCCATCCCAGAACCCCACCACCTCCTCCATCCCAGAACCCACCACCTCCTCCATCCCAGAACCCACCACCTCCTCCATCCCAGAGCCCATCACCTCCTCCATCCCAGAACCCACCACCTCCTCCATCCCAGAGCCCACGGACCTCCTCCATCGCAGAGCCCACCACCTCCTCCATCCCAGAACCCACCACCTCCTCCATCCCAGAACCACCACTCCCTCCATCCCCAGAGCCCACGGACCTCCTCCATCCCAGAACCCACCACCTCCTCCATCCCAGAACCCACCCACCTCCTCCATCCCAGAGCCCATCACCTCCTCCATCCCAGAACCCACCACCTCCTCCATCCCAGAGCCCACGGACCTCCTGCATCGCAGAGCCCACCACCTCCTCCATCCCAGAACCCACCACCTCCTCCATCCCAGAGCCCACGGACCTCCTCCATCCCAGAGCCCACCACCTCCTCCATCCCAGAGCCCACGGACCTCCTCCATCCCAGAACCCATCACCTCCTCCATCCCAGAACCCATCACCTCCTCCATCCCAGAGCCCACGGGCCTCCCTCCATCTAGGAGCCGAGGTAGCTCCCCCTGGCCCCTCGGGGGCTTCCCGGTGTTGCCCGCCCCCCCCCGCCTCAGTCGCATCCCACGCTCCTGAATCCCACAAGGAATGTGGGCCGCTGATGAGACATTCTCTCCCGGCAGTGACCATGCTTGGAAGGCAGTGCTGGGGGGGGGGGGAGCTCCTGATTCATTTCGGTATTTCCCCCACTCTTATTTTATCACGGAGCTACGTGTATAATTTAAAAACAAAAGCTGGTCCGCGCGCTGAGCGGGCCCTGCCCCCCCGTCCCGGCTCCCGCCGCCCCCCCTCCGGCTCCGCCCGGCTTCCCGCCCGTAGCCGCCGCCTGGTGCTCACCCACCGAGCCCTGGGGAGAAGCCGGGCGGCCCCCGGGGACCCGCGCCGGGAACGGGTGCCTGGCAGGGCCGCCCCAGCCCCACTGGAATGTTCTGTCTGAAGGACAGGATCAAAAACACCTTCCAATCTGCCCTAACCCACATTTTTGATGAAGCTAATAAAGTATGTGTGTGTTTTTAATGAGGAAGAGAAAAGCTCTGAAATTCCTCCCCCGAGACCACAAGTTTTTAGTTAAATAGTTCTTCAAATGATTTCTTGTAGAGAACAGATTGTCTCTGTGAGCCCTCTATCTGGACCTACTTTAATAATTCCTAACAATTAAGCTGCTACACGAATTAAATGTGTCAGTGTTCACCAATGCTGAGACTAATACTAAACATGATATTGCAAAATCATTGTTTTTATGCTTCCCCACGCTCATGTATTCTCTGCTGTAGGCCCCGACTGTTGTTTTACATCCTTAGAAAATATAATGCCTATGTACCTCCAATCACGTAAAATAATATTTACCAAAATGAACTCCAAGAAATGGAAACAAGAGGTTTTATCTTTGTAAATAGATGGGGGAGGAGGAAGAGGGGGAGGAGGAGGGGGAGGAGGAGGAGGAGGAGGAAGAGGGGGAGGAGGAGGAGGGGGAGGAGGAGGAGGGGGAGGGGGAGGAGGGGGAGGGGAAAGAGGAGGAGGGGGAGGGGGAGGAGGAGGAGGGGGAGGAGGAGGAGAAAGAAAAGGAGAAGAAGGAAAGGAAAGGAAGGGGGGAGGGGGGAGAAGGAGAAAGGAAGAGAAAATAATGTTCTACATCCATGGCACCTTTTCCAGGTCAGCCTCCACTTCCTGTGTGTATAGATCTGTGGAAGGTTCTGGAAGCGTGCCTCCTGCCTGAAGCCCTCCCCTGGCCCACGGCAGGGCAGGGGCTGGTCAGCTGCTGGCTTTGCACGGTGAGCAGTGACCAGCCGGGAGCCGGGCTCAGCCGCGGGCGCTCTGACCCACGCGCGGCAGGAGCCGGGCCGCCATTCCTTTCTCCTCTCTGAGCGGCGGCTCCTCCGGTCTGCGCGCACGGCCAACCCCCAAACATCTTCCCGCAGCCGGCCGCAGACTTGCAGAGGGACAAACGACACCTGGGACCCCCGGGACCTACCATCATTTGTCATTTTGTGCCTGTGTTATATACATGAGGGAATGTATCTCTCTCTGTGTGTGTGTGTGTGTGTGTGTGTGTGTGTGTGTGTGTATGTCTCCTGGGGTTTTGAACTCAGGACTGTATGACTGCTAGGCCGATGCTCCACCGCCTGAGCCATGTCTCCAGGCCTCTTTTGCTTTGCTTTGGTTGTTTTTCTGGAACAGTCCTGCACTTTTGCTAACACTGGCCCGGGACTGCGACCCTGTCCCTGAGTTGTCCTCCTCCCCGCCCCCCCCCCCCCCTGCCAAGGATAGGTCTCTAACACCTGAGCCCCAGATCCACTGGGTGGCCTGTTGGTGGTTAATTGGCGATGAGTCTCACGCCTGGGCTGTTGGTGAACCTTGATCCTCAGGTCTTGGCCTCCTGAGTATCTCGAGTGACGGGCGTGAGTCACCAGGGCCTGGCTGGATGTGTGCTTGGATGAAATACATAGCAATGTTAGTGCGGGAGTCATGGTTCCATAGAGGGCCTAGCAGGACGAGGCCTGGCGCTGCAGCCCCAGCGCGGCCCAGCTCCCCCTCTCCTGCCGGTGTGTGTGACCCCTCATAGAAATGCAACCGAGGTTTGCAACGAGTGTGGCCTGCTCAAAATGCTGGGGGGCGGAGGGACCTCAGCCCTTGGTGCCCGGGCCTCTCCAGCCAAGGGAAGCCCTTGAGGTCCCCAAGGGAGGTCAGAGGTCAGACTTCCTCCTCTGCCCCCTTCGGGGACTCGCGGCTGAGGGGCAGGCACCGTCGTAAAGCCTCCGGGACCAGCCACGGTGCCGTTGTCCTCTGACGCGGAAGCCTGGGCTGTGCTGCGTGGCATCGTGTCCGGGCTCCGTGCTTGGCTCTGTGCCCTGTGAATATTGTCCACATAGGGACATGAGAGACGTCTGCCCCGCCCCGTGCCAGCAGCCCGCGGAGCCTCGAGACCCGTGCGGCCTGGTGAGCCAGTTTAGGAGCTGTCACTTAGGAACAGGGGCTCTAGATGGCGTCGTCTCCCCGGTCACCAGTTTCCCGCCCAGGAGGAGGCCGAGCCAGACGGGAGCACGGCCTAGCACTGGAGCGCAGAGGTGGCAGAGCCAGACAGGAGCACGGCCTAGCACTGGAGCACAGAGGGGGCCGAGCCAGACGGGAGCACGGCCTAGCACTGGAGCCCAGGAGGAGGCCGAGCCAGACGGGAGCACGGCCTAGCACTGGAGCGCAGAGGGGGCAGAGCCAGACGGGAGCACGGCCTAGCACTGGAGCGCAGAGGGGGCAGAGCCAGACGGGAGCACGGCCTAGCACTGGAGCGCAGAGGGGGCAGAGCCAGATGGGAGCACGGCCTAGCACTGGAGCCCAGGAGGAGGCCGAGCCAGAAGGGAGCACGGCCTAGCACTGGAGCGCAGAGGGGGCAGAGCCAGACGGGAGCACGGCCTAGCACTGGAGCGCAGAGGGGGCAGAGCCAGACGGGAGCACGGCCTAGCACTGGAGCCCAGAGGAGGCAAAGCTAGACGGGAGCACGGCCTAGCACTGGAGCGCAGAGGGGGCAGAGCCAGACGGAGCACGGCCTAGCACTGGAGCCCAGGAGGAGGCCACGCCAGACGGGAGCACGGCCTAGCACTGGAGCGCAGAGGAGGTCAAGCTAGACGGGAGCACAGCCTAGCACTGGAGCCCAGAGGAGGCAAAGCTAGACGGGAGCACGGCCTAGCACTGGAGCACAGAGAGGCAGAGCCAGAAGGGAGCACGGCCTAGCACTGGAGCCCAGAGGAGGCCGAGCCAGACGGGGAGCACAGCCTAGCACTGGAGCACAGAGGAGGCAGAGCCAGAAGGGAGCACGGCCTAGCACTGGAGCCCAGAGGAGGCCGAGCCAGACGGGAGCACGGCCTAGCACTGGAGCGCAGAGGGGGCCGAGCCAGACGGAGCACGGCCTAGCACTGGAAGACAGAGGGGGGCAGAGCCAGACGGGAGCACGGCCTAGCACTGGAGCGCAGAGGGGGCCGAGCCAGACGGGAGCACGGCCTAGCACTGGAGGGCAGAGGAGGCAGAGCCAGACGGGAGCACGGCCTAGCACTGGAGCGCAGAGGGGGCCGAGCCAGACGGGAGCACGGCCTAGCACTGGAGCCCCAGGAGGAGGCCACGCCAGACGGGGAGCACGGCCTAGCACTGGAGTGCAGAGGAGGTCAAGCCAGACGGGAGCACGGCCTAGCACTGGAGCCCAGAGGAGGCAAAGCTAGACGGAGCACGGCCTAGCACTGGAGCACAGAGGAGGCAGAGCCAGAAGGGAGCACGGCCTAGCACTGGAGCCCAGAGGAGGCCGAGCCAGACGGGAGCACGGCCTAGCACTGGAGCACAGAGGAGGGCAGAGCCAGAAGGGAGCACGGCCTAGCACTGGAGCCCAGAGGAGGCCGAGCCAGACGGGAGCACGGCCTAGCACTGGAGCGCAGAGGGGCCCGAGCCAGACGGGAGCACGGCCTAGCACTGGAAGACAGAGGGGGGCAGAGCCAGACGGGAGCACGGCCTAGCACTGGAGCTCAGAGAAGGTCGAGCTAGACGGGAGCACGGCTAGCACTGGAGGGCAGAGGGGGCCGAGCCAGACGGAGCACGGCCTAGCACTGGAGGGCAGAGGAGGCAGAGCCAGACGGGAGCACGGCCTAGCACTGGAGCGCAGAGGGGGCTGAGCCAGACGGGAGCACGGCCTAGCACTGGAGCCCAGAAGGAGGCCACGCCAGACGGGAGCACGGCCTAGCACTGGAGCGCAGAGGAGGTCAAGCCAGACGGGAGCACGGCCTAGCACTGGAGCCCAGAGGAGGCAAAGCTAGACGGAAGCACGGGCCTAGCACTGGAGCACAGAGGAGGCAGAGCCAGAAGGGAGCACGGCCTAGCACTGGAGCCCAGAGGAGGCCGAGCCAGACGGGGAGCACGGCCTAGCACTGGAGCACAGAGGAGGCAGAGCCAGAAGGGAGCACGGCCTAGCACTGGAGCCCAGAGGAGGCCGAGCCAGACGGGAGCACGGCCTAGCACTGGAGCGCAGAGGGGGCCGAGCCAGACGGGAGCACGGCCTAGCACTGGAAGACAGAGGGGGCAGAGCCAGACGGGAGCACGGCCTAGCACTGGAGCTCAGAGAAGGTCGAGCTAGACGGGAGCACGGCCTAGCACTGGAGCGCAGAGGGGGCAGAGCCAGACGGGAGCACGGCCTAGCACTGGAGGGCAGAGGGGGCCGAGCCAGACGGGAGCACGGCCTAGCACTGGAGGGCAGAGGAGGCAGAGCCAGACGGGAGCACGGCCTAGCACTGGAGCGCAGAGGGGGCAGAGCCAGACGGGAGCACGGCCTAGCACTGGAGCCCAGAGGGGGCCGAGCCAGACGGGAGCACAGCCTAGCACTGGAGGGCAGAGGGGGCAGAGCCAGACGGGAGCACGGCCTAGCACTGGAGCCCAGAGGGGGCCGAGCCAGACGGGAGCACAGCCTAGCACTGGAGGGCAGAGGAGGCAGAGCCAGACGGGAGCACGGCCTAGCACTGGAGCACAGAGGGGGCAGAGCCAGACGGGAGCACGGCCTAGCACTGGAGCGCAGAGGGGGCAGAGCCAGACGGGAGCACGGCCTAGCACTGGAGCGCAGAGGGGCCCGAGCCAGACGGGAGCACGGCCTAGCACTGGAAGACAGAGGGGGCAGAGCCAGACGGGAGCACGGCCTAGCACTGGAGCTCAGAGAAGGTCGAGCTAGACGGGAGCACGGCCTAGCACTGGAGGGCAGAGGGGGCCGAGCCAGACGGGAGCACGGCCTAGCACTGGAGGGCAGAGGAGGCAGAGCCAGACGGGAGCACGGCCTAGCACTGGAGCGCAGAGGGGGCTGAGCCAGACGGGAGCACGGCCTAGCACTGGAGCCCAGAAGGAGGCCACGCCAGACGGGAGCACGGCCTAGCACTGGAGCGCAGAGGAGGTCAAGCCAGACGGGAGCACGGCCTAGCACTGGAGCCCAGAGGAGGCAAAGCTAGACGGAAGCACGGCCTAGCACTGGAGCACAGAGGAGGCAGAGCCAGAAGGGAGCACGGCCTAGCACTGGAGCCCAGAGGAGGCCGAGCCAGACGGGAGCACGGCCTAGCACTGGAGCACAGAGGAGGCAGAGCCAGAAGGGAGCACGGCCTAGCACTGGAGCCCAGAGGAGGGCCGAGCCAGACGGGAGCACGGCCTAGCACTGGAGCGCAGAGGGGGCCGAGCCAGACGGGAGCACGGCCTAGCACTGGAAGACAGAGGGGGCAGAGCCAGACGGGAGCACGGCCTAGCACTGGAGCTCAGAGAAGGTCGAGCTAGACGGGAGCACGGCCTAGCACTGGAGCGCAGAGGGGGCAGAGCCAGACGGGAGCACGGCCTAGCACTGGAGGGCAGAGGGGGCCGAGCCAGACGGGAGCACGGCCTAGCACTGGAGGGCAGAGGAGGCAGAGCCAGACGGGAGCACGGCCTAGCACTGGAGCGCAGAGGGGGCAGAGCCAGACGGGAGCACGGCCTAGCACTGGAGCCCAGAGGGGGCCGAGCCAGACGGGAGCACAGCCTAGCACTGGAGGGCAGAGGAGGCAGAGCCAGACGGGAGCACGGCCTAGCACTGGAGCACAGAGGGGGCAGAGCCAGACGGGAGCACGGCCTAGCACTGGAGCGCAGAGGGGGCAGAGCCAGACGGGAGCACGACCTAGCACTGGAGCGCAGAGGGGGCCGAGCCAGACGGGAGCACGGCCTAGCACTGGAAGGCAGAGGAGGCCAAGCCAGACGGGAGCACGGCCTAGCACTGGAAGGCAGAGGAGGCCAAGCCAGACGGGAGCAGGGCCTAGCACTGGAGGGCAGAGGAGGCCAAGCTAGATGGGAGCACGGCCTAGCACTGGAGCGCAGAGGGGGCAGAGCCAGACGGGAGCACGGCCTAGCACTGGAGCGCAGAGGGGGCAGAGCCAGACGGGAGCACGGCCTAGCACTGGAGCTCAGAGGAGGCCACGCCAGACGGGAGCACGGCCTAGCACTGGAGCCCAGAGGGGGCAGAGCCAGACGGGAGCACGGCCTAGCACTGGAGCGCAGAGGGGGCAGAGCCAGACGGGAGCACGGCCTAGCACTGGAGCCCAGAGGAGGCAGAGCCAGATGGGAGCACGGCCTAGCACTGGAGCCCAGAGGGGGCAGAGCCAGACGGGAGCACGGCCTAGCACTGGAGCCCAGAGGGGGCAGAGCCAGACGGGAGCACGGCCTAGCACTGGAGCACAGAGGGGGCAGAGCCAGACGGGAGCACGGCCTAGCACTGGAGCGCAGAGGAGGCAGAGCCAGACGGGAGCACGGCCTAGCACTGGAGCGCAGAGGAGGCAGAGCCAGACGGGAGCACGGCCTAGCACTGGAGCGCAGAGGGGGCAGAGCCAGACGGGAGCACGGCCTAGCACTGGAGCTCAGAGGAGGCAGAGCCAGACGGGAGCACGGCCTAGCACTGGAGCGCAGAGGAGGCAGAGCCAGACGGGAGCACGGCCTAGCACTGGAGCGCAGAGGGGGCAGAGCCAGACGGGAGCACAGCCTAGCACTGGAGGGCAGAGGAGGCAAAGCTAGACGGGAGCACGGCCTAGCACTGGAGCACAGAGGGGGTCGAGCCAGACGGGAGCACGGCCTAGCACTGGAGGGCAGAGGAGGCAAAGCTAGACGGGAGCACGGCCTAGCACTGGAGCCCAGAGGAGGCCAAGCTAGACGGGAGCACGGCCTAGCACTGGAGTGCAGAGGAGGCAAAGCTAGATGGGAGCACGGCCTAGCACTGGAGCCCAGAGGAGGCCAAGCTAGACAGGAGCACGGCCTAGCACTGGAGGGCAGAGGAGGCAAAGCTAGACGGGAGCACGGCCTAGCACTGGAGCGCAGAGGAGGCAGAGCCAGACGGGAGCACGGCCTAGCACTGGAGCCCAGAGGAGGCAAAGCTAGACGGGAGCACGGCCTAGCACTGGAGCGCAGAGGAGGCAGAGCCAGACGGGAGCACGGCCTAGCACTGGAGCGCAGAGGTGACGGGCTCAGGCAAGGCAGAAGAGCGGAGACTGGTGGGGCAGGTGGCTGGGCCCTCCTGGGAGGGGCAGCCATGGACCTCCTGGGCAGGGCAGGTGGCTGGGCCCTCAGGGCGGGGCAGGTGGCTGGGCCCTCAGGGCGGGGCAGGTGGCTGGGCCCTCAGGGCGGGGCAGGTGGCTGGGCCCTCAGGGCTGGCCCAAGCCCCGAGCCCGGCTTGCCTTGGGTGGAGGGCGTGGAGGGCGGCCGGCTCCAGGAAGTCTCCTGGCTGGGATTTGGGAGAGGCGGGTCACGTGACCTCCTCGGGTAGCCGCGGGGAGGAGCCGCCCTTGGGGGACGTGTGGGGGCGGGGGGGGACGCAGCGGGGTCCTGGTAGCTTCCGCTGTGTGTGGAGGAGGGCGGAGCCCGGCAGCTTCCGTGTCAGCCCTAACCGGCAGGCAGCACAGGACGCTGCGCACTCGCGTGTGCGCGCACACACAGTTCCTGGTCTCCACTTTGAGCCTTCAACTCTCCTTCTCCCCGCCGCCATTTCCTCTTGAAGTGCACAAAAGATGAGCATGTGCACATCATAGTCCTCAAAGAGAGAGATAGAATACAATGAAAGGTTACCTAGGTGAGCAGACCACGCTCCCTCCTGCCGAGAGACCAACAAGCGTGCCGGGAGGCCACGGGCCAGGCCTGGAGAGCGCGGCTGGCACGGCCGTGGGGGGCATGGGGGGGTGGGCCTGGCACTGCCGTGGGGGGCATGGGGGGTGGGCCTGGCACTGCCATTGGGGGCATGGGGGGCGGGCCTGGCACTGCCGTGGGGGGCATGGGGGGTGGGCCTGGCACTGCCGTGGGGGGCATGGGGGGCGGGCCTGGCACGGCCGTGGAGGGTCTGGGGGAGTGTGGGCCTGGCACGGCCGTGGGGGGCATGGGGCGTGGGCCTGGCACTGCCGTGGGGGGCATGGGGGGCGGGCCTGGCACGGCCGTGGAGGGTCTGGGGGAGTGTGGGCCTGGCACTGCCGTGGGGGGCATGGGGGGTGGGCCTGGCACTGCCGTGGGGGGCATGGGGGCGGGCCTGGCACGGCCGTGGGGGGCATGGGGGGTGGGCCTGGCACGGCCGTGGAGCGTCTGGGGGAGTGTGGGCCTGGCACGGCCGTGGGGGGCATGGGGGGTGGGCCTGGCACTGCCGTGGGGGGCATGGGGGGTGGGGCCTGGCACTGCCGTGGAGGGTCTGGGGGAGTGTGGGCCTGGCACGGCCGTGGGGGGCATGGGGGGTGGGCCTGGCACTGCCGTGGGGGGCATGGGGGGTGGGCCTGGCACTGCCGTGGGGGGCATGGGGGGCGGGCCTGGCACTGCCGTGGGGGGCATGGGGGGCGGGCCTGGCACGGCCGTGGGGGGCATGGGGGGTGGGCCTGGCACTGCCGTGGGGGGCATGGGGGGCGGGCCTGGCACGGCCGTGGAGGGTCTGGGGGAGTGTGGGCCTGGCACGGCTGTGGGGGGCATGGGGGTTGGGCCTGGCACGGCCGTGGGGGGCATGGGGGTGGGCCTGGCACGGCCGTGGGGGGCATGGGGGGGTGGGCCTGGCACGGCCGTGGGGGGCATGGGGGGGTGGGCCTGGCACAGCGCGGGGGGGTCTTGGGGGGGCGTGGGCCTGGCACGGCCGTGGTGTACATCTCCCAGGAGTCACAGCAGAGAGGGTAAGAGAGAACAGGAGCGGGTCCCCTAACGGGACGCCCTCCGCACCAGCAGTGTCCTTCGCCTGGGTCTGGTGATGTCCGTCCCGGAGGCTGAGCCCGCGCTCCTGTTGGACGGCCCGGCCTGGGCGTAGGAGGGGGGCCCCGTCAGTGGGGGGTCCTCAGCAGCTCCGTCCCTCTGGGGGGGGCGTCCTCCTCGGGGCCCGCTCAGCGCCCCCCGCAGAGAGCAGCCGGAGACCATGTCCGGCCATCAGCCTTGGCGTGGTGGAGGTGGGGCGTCTGTGCGGCGCGTGCGTGTGTGTGCGTGTGTGTGCGCGTGCGTGTGAGTGTGAGGACGTGGCGCGGGGCCGTCATGGCTGAGCAAGTGTGCGTCCTGCCAGCAGGACACGGGGTGAAGAGCCGGGGGAGGGGCGGGAGGGCGGGGAGGGGGACCTGGGCTCCGCGTCCGTTGGGCGTGGGCGGCGGCTTCGTGGCGCAATGGCGTCGTGTTGGGGCGTGCGCGCGGTGCTGAGGTCTTTCTCTTCGGCCCCCGAGCCGAAGCACCGGTGGCTGGTGTGAATCCGAGCACCCCGCGCGTTCCCCGGAAGCCTCCGCCCACGTCTCCCTCCTGGCTGAGGGACGCGGCGCTGGCGTCGTCCCGAGTGACAGCTCGCCACTGGCCCGTGGAACCTTCCGCAGTATTCCGCCCCGGCCCTCGGAGGTGAAGGCCGCGATCTGCCCTTGTTCTGGAGAATTCTCCCACAGTGGGCCTTTCCCGGCCTCACCGGCACTGGCCTGTCCTCGGTCGTGGCTGCCCGATCTCACCGAGCCGCCGCTCTGACCCGCACCACGTCTGGGCTGACGCGGAGACTCTGCGAAGAACCCCACCCCACCCCAGCCCTGGGCAGACGCTCCCGGGGACACGCGGGCCGTGGCCTCCTGGGCCGTGCCCCCCCCCCCCCCCCCCCGCCTCCTTGCTTTCCTCTCACGGGCTGTCCAGGCTGTCACGCTCCTCCTGGCTCTTGGACGGCTCTGGGCCTCGCGGCGTGGCGGCCCCTGTGCGGCCGTGGCCCTCCCCACCCCGCCCGGCTCCCCCGGCTCCACAGACCCAGGGCCCAGCCTGGGGAACGCCTTCCCGGGCGGGCCCCCGCGGCGGAAGGCCCGTGACGTGACGTGACCTGACGGGGGCCGCAGGATCCGCCTCTGGCCCCGCGGCCCGGCCCCCGCCGCGTCCTAGGCGGCGGGAACTCTGCGGAGAGCGGGGGGCGCAAAGGATGGAGACCCCGGGTAAGGCCCTGCGCCGCCGCGGGGCCGGGGACCCACGCCACGCCGGAAGCCGCGCCCGGCTCAGCCGGCCGGGGGTGGGTGGGGGCGCGTGCTCCCTCGTTTCTAAACGCTTGCTGAAGGATGGACTCGAGTCACTGCGGTCTAGCCACACATGATGGAAGCAGCAACATCACTAAAGCTGACAAGGAGGCAGCCATGCCTAGAACCTGAAACCCCTCGGTGAGAGAGAGAACGGCCTTTGGACACCACCAGCGATCCTAGGTGTGGACAAAAATTCCAAAAACACATTTTGAGAGGGGCGAGAAGTTCAGCGTTCCCGGGATGGCGTCCAGGGCCTGTGACACTGAAGCCGTGCGGAGGAAAGTGACTCGGCCGCAGTCTGCCCGCCGGGAAGACCCCCCGGGCCAGGAAGACTCCCTGGCTTGATTTCCCATGTCTTCTTTAGCGTTCAGAGGCAGGGTCCACCCTCCGTCTGCGCTCCCTCCTCCCGCTCCCTCCTCCCTCCCCCCAAAACGCTCTCTTCTTGACAGATGAGACACAGATTTGGAAAACAAATTATGTTTTGGATTCGTGTGGCTTTGAGGGAGGAGACGATGAATGATTTCCTGTCTGGACTGGAGTCTTTTGCTTCTGACTTGGGGGTGTGAAGGCGGGGGAGGGGGGGCAGGGTGCTTTCAGGGTGAGGAGAACAATGGCTAATCAAATCTGGGAGGAGGGTGGGGAGCCTCTCTGAGCTTGGCGCCTGGGGCTGGGCTGCCGAGCTGGGTGGGGGTGAGGGGCGGCAGCTGGCTCTGCTCTGCGCGGCCTGGGTGCTGGGGTACTCGGTCATTTTGTGACACTGGGCCTCCGTGATTTGAATCTGGAGAATGGCTTAGTGGGGGGGGGGGGGGGTCCAAGGGTTCATCCACAACCCAGGGCCCCGTGTCCCCAGGACAAGCAAAGCAGTTCTGGCCTGTCATCAGCCTGCGAGCGACGGAGGACTTTCAGAGCCACGTGTGATGTCTCTGGTGCTGAAGGCTTGGTGGCCAGCGGGCGGTGGGGTTGGAGGTGGAGAGATCTGTGCCTGGGTGAAGGAAGCAGGCCACGGCGGGGGAGGGGGTGCGAGGCTCTGGGCCGGGGCCACAGGCCCTCCCTCCGCTTCTCAGTGCTGTTATGAGAGAAAACGAAAGACAGCCAAGCCAGGCAACCCCGCCGTATATCCCCTCTAAGATGTTTTCTGGAATCTGGGCCTTTAACTCTACTTTGAATTTCAGCAGTGCTTCCAGGAAGTTTTGTGGCCACGTGCCTTAAAGGGAATACAGAGGTGAATCATCCGCCCTTGAGCCCCCGGGAGCTGCAGGAGGAGAGGGAGAGACAGCCTCATTGAAGGGGACCCAGAGGACAGCGGTGGGGCTAGCACTGCTCCTTGGGGAAACGTGTTGTCCATCCACCCATCCATCCATCCATCCACCCACCCACACATCCATCCATACATCCATCCACCCATCCTCCATCCACCCATCCACCCATCCACCCATCCATCCACCCATCCACCCATCCACCCATCCATCCACCTACCCATCCATCCATCCATCAATCCACCCACTATCCATCCATCCATCCATCCATCCTTCCATCCATCCATCCTTCCATCCATCCATCCATCCATCCTTCCATCCACCCATCCATCTATCCATCCATCCATCTGTCCATCCACCCATCCACCCATCCACCCATCCATCCATCCATCCATCCATTCATCCGTCCATCCACCCATCCACCCATCCACCCATCCATCCATCCACCCACCCATCCATCCATCCATCCATCCACCCATCCTCCATCCACCCATCCACTCATCCATCCATCCATCCATCCATCCTCCATCCACCCATCCATCCATCCACCCATCCATCCATCCGTCCATCCATCCACCCATCCTCCATCCACCCATCCACCCATCCTCCATCCACCCATCCACTCATCCATCCATCCATCCATCCATCCATCCGCTCACCCTCTCTTTCTCCTAGTCACCCATCCCGCCTCATTCAGCCATTCGCACAGAGAACTTTCAACATGTCGGGTGTTACTCAGAGCCATAGACCCAGGAGCAAGCAGGACCGACTCGATCTTTGCCCTCTAGGAACTTGTGTTTTGTTGGAACAGATCCTTCGCAGTTGCTCAACACAGCGGCTTCAGGCGGTGAGCAGTGCAGCGAGGAAAAGCCGAAAGAGGGAAGAGAAAGGGCCACGGTGCTAGAAGGTTCTGCTGGGGAAGGGTGGGTAGGGGGAGTGGATGTCCCAGAACATTCTATTGCCCGGTGAGGTGGAGCCCTCTCTGCTGGCACAAAGCTCACTCACAGTGTTGGCAAAGCGTCACCGCCCATTCCTATCCTGGAACACTGTGTGACTGTGTTTCTCTTTAACAGATGATTCAATTTGCGCAGAGCACGGGGGCGGGGGGGGGGGGTGGCGAGCTGGGTCCTCCCAGGCCGCCTCGCGCCAGGCTCCTCTCCTGCTTCTTCTGGCCCTGACTTCCGGGACCCTGGGAGAGAGAGCAAGGGCCGCACGGCCACAGCCCCGGCCGCTCCGGTCACCCGTGAAGGACCTCCTTGCGCGTTCACGGGACCCTAAATCCCAAGGGGAATCCTGGGCCTCCGGGAGGGCTGTGGATCTGGGCCTCGTTGGGAAATACGCAAGCCAACTCAAACCAGATGGACGGAGACTAGCTATTCCACCCAACTTACCCGCGCGAGAAGAAGACCTTAGAACGAGAGAGGATTTCAGACCCCCATGGTTCGTTTCTGCATCCTGCAGCAAGTGGAGAGCGGCACTGCCCACCCGAACCCCAGGACGTGCCTAGGGCGACCACCAGACGGTGGCAGGCAGTCCCGGCCTGACACCCCCCCTCCCCTTCCCACCCCCCTGCTTATTTGGGCATCACTTATCAGCCCGAGCCTGGAATTGGCGCAGGGGCTGCCGTGATTGGCCGGACGCTGTTGCTTGGTTACCAGGGCATACAACCTGCTTGTACGTCAAGATAGGTTGCAGATCACCAGATACAGAGGCCACTCAGGGCCAAACTTGATCGTTCCAGGGTGGCAGGTCAGTTCAGTGCACACGTGCTTAGCCTCCATGTGTTTTACCTTGTTCCCATTTGTTTACGTACTTGCGCCTGTTAATATGCTATGAGTATCGATGTATTGCTTGAGGCGATTACTGTAACACAAGAGTCACTCGCCGCACTTAGAAGGGCTTTTCCTGGCTGGGCGTCCGAACCGGCCCCTCCTCTCGGGAGCCCTGCTCACCGGGCCCCCCACCCTCCCTCCCAGGCTTTCGGGCCTCCGGATTTTTCTGTTTTACAGTGCCAGCAGGTGTGCCGTTTGTCACTGTGAGCCTGAGCAACGTGTGCGGATCGCCAGCTCTTAAGCTTCATTCTTCAGAGATGTTCTCCATGCGGGTTCTGCTGCTACCCCCGGGGAGGGGGAGTCCAGGCTACAGTCCATTCCCGAGTGCCCGCCCCTCCCAGAATCCCAGCTGGCCTTGCTCTGAGGAGCCTGGCGGGGGGGGGGGGGGGGCTGGGGTGCTCCGCAGCCTCCTTCCTGGGTACTTGAACCGCTGCCTGTCGGGAACGCTGGTGGAGTTTTGCTCTGATTTTTCTGGGTGGTTTGTCCTTTTCCTACGGACTCAGGAGTTATTCTTGTAGTCTTGACAGGAACTCTTGATTCAGGTTCAGTCCTCCGGGGATTGCTTTCCTCACACTCTCTTGGGATGAGCAGAGTTCCTGTTTTTAATACAATCAAATAGGTTACTCATTTATTGTAGTTCACTTTGCCTTCTGAAGAATTCCTTCCTGGCTGGGGGCCCGGTGGCTCACACCTCTAATCCTAGCTACTCAGCCGGTTGAGATCTGAGGGTCAAGGTTCAAAGCCAGCCTGGGCTGGAAAGACTGAGACTCTTATCTCCAATTAATCACGGAAAAAGCCAGAAGTGGTACTGTGGGTCAAAAAGATCGGGGACAGTGCTCAGGCCCTGAGTTCAAGCCCCAGGACTGGCAAAAAAAGAAAAGAAAAGAAAAGAAAGAAAGCACACAGAATCCCTAGCCGGCGGCTGGGAAGGAGCCTAGTGGCTCGAGCCTGTAACCCGATGGGAGGCTGAGATCTGAGGTTGCAGTTGGAAGCCCGCTTTGGCAGCAAAGTGAGATTCTTGTCTCCAACTGTCTAACCACCAAAAGCCAGAAGCAGGACTGTGGCTCAAGTGGTGGCACACCACCCTTGAGCAAAAAAGCGCAGGGACAATGTCCAGGCCCTGAGTTCAAGCCCCAGGACCGGCACCAAAACAAACAAACAAAAACGCACCCTGCTGTGTGGTGCGTGTAATACCCACGCGTCCTTATCCTGTGTCTCTTATGTATGAAAAGGAGGTTCTCAAAACTTACTCCCTTCCGTCCCCCCCCCCCAGCTCCAGCTGGGGGTGATCCGTGGGGGGTGGGGTACCTGATCACCGCTGTTGAAGGTCAGTTGGTCGCACAGGTGTGGATGACTTGTAGGAGCTCAGTTCCGGGTCTCTTACGCCCGTGCCGTGTTGGTTTCTGTTGGTTTGATCTGTTTATTTCCACAGCACTGTGGTTTGAACTCAAAGCCTCATGCGTGCAGGCGGGCAGGCAACCACCCAAGCCATGTCCCCAATCTTTTTACAGATAGCGTCTCGTGCTACCTTCTCCAGGGCTGACTCCAAACGATGACCTTCCGGTCTCAGCCTCCTGTGAAGCTGAGCTCACAGGCATAAGCCACCTTGCCTGGCCCTTTGTTACACCGTTTATATTGTGCTAGCTTTGTAGTGTGTATTGAAGTCAAGTACTATGATACTTCTACCTTTTTCATTTTGGATATTCAGGTTGTTGTTGTTTTTTAATTTTGTGGCTTTATAAGACTTTTATGATATTTTTTGGTTCTGTGAATAATTTCATTTTGGCTTTGATAGGGACCGGACTTCTTTGAATTTGTGGGTGGGTTCGAGTGGTAAGGACATTTGAATACTTTTGATGTCTCCGTCCCGTGGATGTGGTCTCCTTTCCTTTTGGGAGGACCTTTCTCAGTTTCTTTCATAAGTGTTTTATAGTTTTTCAGTGTACAAATCTTTCTCTTTGGTTAAATTGGTCCCTGGGTCTTGCGGTAGTTTGGTGGCTGTTATGAGCAGGACTGCTTTCTGGATTCCTTGTGCAGATGATTTGCTGTGGTCATATAGAAACGCTACGGAATTTAGATGGTGACTTCGCTTCGTGCACCTGTTCTGAATTTGATGATGAGACCGTGCCGTTTCAGGGTACAGGCTGAGCGTTTCTAGACGTGAGGCCGTGCCGTTTCAGGGTACAGGCTGAGCGTTTCTAGACGCGAGACCGTGCCGTTTCAGGGTACAGGCTGAGCGTTTCTAGACGCGAGACCGTGCCGTTTCAGGGTACGGGCTGAGCGTTTCTAGACGCGAGACCGTGCCGTTTCAGGGTACGGGCTGAGCGTTTCTAGACGTGAGACCGTGCCGTTTCAGGGTACGGGCTGAGCGTTTCTAGACGTGAGACCGTGCCGTTTCAGGGTACGGGCTGAGCGTTTCTAGACGTGAGACCGTGCCGTTTCAGGGTACGGGCTGAGCGTTTCTAGACGTGAGACCGTGCCGTTTCAGGGTACGGGCTGAGCGTTTCTAGACGTGAGACCGTGCCGTTTCAGGGTACGGGCTGAGCGTTTCTAGACGTGAGGCCGTGCCGTTTCAGGGTACAGGCTGAGCGTTTCTAGACGTGAGACCGTGCCGTGGGACAGCAGCAATCGTTGGACTTTGCGTTCCCGTTTGGAGGCCCTTCCTCTGTCCGCGCGTGGCGCACCCCGTCTTTACGCAGGGCCCGCGCCCCTCCCGGTGCTGTTCCGGGGCAGGGTCCGTGCTGCCTCGCGGAGCGCCGACAAGCGCACTCTCCATTCCACTCGCACTCCTTGCGCGGGTGAGGGCAAACCCGCGTCTCGATCTCGGGTCAGCGACAGTATCGTACGAGCTACCGCTTGTAGGCGAGGGGAAGAACGGCAGCTCGCGGGGGGTGAGTCCGGGAGTCGCGGGTGGGCTTCCCTCAGCTCCGCTCGCTGCCGGGACGCAAAGTTCCTGCCAGCTGCCGTCCCCCAGCGCTCGGGAAAGACGGACGGATGGACGGACGGACGGACGGACGCTCGGCCCCGCGGTGGAGGCCCTGCGGAGAAACCCTTCGGGGCTGGACACAGAAGCGGTAGAGAGCATTTAAACGGCGGGGGCGCAACCGCGCGGTGCTGCACTGGTGCTCAAGCCTCTTTCTGAGTCACGAGCCACTGCTTGGGCCCTGGCATGGCAGGAAGAGGCTAGAGCAGGACTTTGATCCCAGGATTATCTCTGTCACCTCGGGGAAACGGCGCAACCTTTCGGGCTCCAGTTTTTCCATGCGTCGCATGAGCTGGGCTCATTCTAGATTCACCCGGCAGTCTCTCTTCAGGTCCTGGAGACTCGGCCTGGCTGTGGGCGGCAAACCTCTGCCCGGGAAGCGGGGGTGCGGTGGGGAGAGCACGGGGCCCGCCTCTGGGGGGCGCTGTGAGGAGCACGGCGCGGTGTTTCCCAGAGGCGCCGCCGGGCCAAGCTCCTCTGCAGAATCGGAGCTCTCTCCCCTGCCGGCTACGCACCCCGAGAGCCCCGAGAGGACGGGCGCCCAGGCTCAGCGAAGACAGCCAGATACATCGAGACGTCACGGGGCCAGGAAAATCCTCCCCTGCCTCGCTGTTGAAAACAACTAGAGCGGAATAAGAAGTCCAGAAATAGGCCCAGGAAGGAAAGAGTGTGCAGGGCACCGTACGGAGAAAAGGCTGGCAGATCGAGAACACTTAGAAATGGCCAGGCAGCAAGCTATCCAGTGAGAGCGTGGCCAAGAACGCACAGTCCATCTATAACGAGACTCTGACCCACAGAAAGAGTCCCTCAAGTGGATACGAAGATAGAGAACGTCAAGATTAAACCAGGGAGAAGAAACATTTTCAACTACCAGGTTGGCTGGAGTCTGAAAGCACACTAGAGCTGGTTTTCAAGATGGAAGGGCACAGACATCATTTTGATTATTGGCCTGAATGTAAGCGGACCCACCTTACCGGAAGGGGGATTGGACAATACTGGTCAAGATAAAAAGCCTGTCACTTTCACTGACCAATTGACCTCTACAATGATTAAATCATAGCGACACACTTTTTTATTTCAGGACCATTTCACATTCTAAAATGTGTAGAGAACACCCAAGAGTGTTGCTCATGTGGGTTCTACTTGCCATGAGAGATATCCAAATAAAACACCGAGAAGATGCTTACTATACATGACAGAATAAAGTTCATGGCATGCTAACATGAAAAGTTCATTAAAATTCTGTTGCAAAAAGAAATTATGAGAGCTTTCACCAATAGTTTCAGCATGTCTGGGTGGAGACAGCTGGGCCTGGGCTGGCCCTGTAGCCAGCGCAGACCCCATGCCTGTCATTTGGGTGGATGCCTGTGGGAAACAGTCTGTCCTCACTCGGGATTGGAGCCGAGAAGGAAAGTCCCTTGTAGTGGGCTTGGGACCCGGGGGACCTGTGTGGGAGAGGCCGAGTCTCACGTGCAGTAACACACGAGGCTAGGGTCTCTTCACTCCATGTCGTTTTCTTTTAAGCCAAGCGTTGCTAGAATCCGGCGGCTCACGCCTGTAATGCTGGCTGCTCAGGAGGTTGGGATCTAAGGACTGAGATGGCCAGCCAGACCAGACGGAACATTTCACGAGACTCGTGGCATCCATTAACCACCACGGAGCACCGCAGACAACAGCAGAGAGGTGCTGGCCTGGGCAACAAGAGCTCAGGGACAGGGCCCAGGCCCTGAGTTCCGGGCTCAGGACCAGCACAGAGGCATGTGCGTGCGTGTGCACACACACACACACACACACACACACACACACACACGAGCCAACGGCTGGCAGGCACGCGCCAGTCCCTCGAAGGGGCCCAACTGAATCAACCACGGCGCGTTTGTGTGTAGAAGCAAATCGTATGCCACCGTTAACATGACCGGAGGCCCTGCGTGTGCAATGGCACGGGCCAGTCTCCAGAGGCGAAAGGCACGTGGCGGAGAGAGCAAGCTGCACACTCGGTGGCATTCGCACACGTTCGTACGTAAAATACACCTGGAAGGGAGTGCATTAAAGCATTGCCGATGGTCGCTTTCCATTCTATATCCTTTGTTCCTTTCAGACTTTGTGTCGTAATGCACGCATCACCCAGTTACAAAATGAACCAACTAGAATGCAGACAAGAAACCTGAAATGAACGGATGGCTGAATGGATGGATGCAGCACCACATGAATGGATGAATGTCTATTGAAGACATTCCATCGGTGATATCCTTGTCATCGCTGCTACCAAGTCATAGAAAGCCCTGGCTTTTTATTATTTATGTGTTTTCCAGAGGTTCCTTCTTTTGGGAAGTCCTGCAGCCCCTGACTGCCTGGATGAAGACGACACAGGTCTAGCTTGAAAAGCTAATATAATATATACAGTTTATAATATAATAGTACATAATAAAATAAAATAGACCCTTGCTTCAGTGAGCTTTTATTCTCTAGTGTTAAACAATTTGCATGAATAGATTTTTGCTATTTAACTCATTCTTGAAATATTCTTGTGTACCTCTGGGTTATGAGAAAACCAGGTGCTTCACGTGTCGGTGGCCAGGGGCCAGGGTTGTAAGGTACACCATGATCTCTCTGTCTCTGTCTCTGTCTGTCTCTGTCTCTGTCTGTCTCTGTCTATGTCTCTGTCTGTCTCTGTCTCTGTCTCTCTCTCCCCTCTCCCTCTCTGTCTCTCTCTGTCTCTCTCTGTCTCTCTCTCCCTCTTTCTGTCTGTTCAAGTCCTGGGTCTTAAACTCAGCCTGAGACCTGTCCCGGAGCTTTTTTACTCAAGGCTAGAGTTGGATCACCTAAGCCTCCGCTCCACTTCCAGCTCTTTGGTGGTTAATTGGAAATAAGAGCCTCATAGACTTTCCTGCCCAGGCTGGCTTCAAACTGTGATCCTCAGATCTCAGCCTCCGGAGCAGCTAGGATGACAGGTGCGAGCCACTGGTGACTGGCTGAATCTTGTGCATCTCGTAAGAATTTTTCCTAAGGCTTTATTTTTGGGGCGGGAGGAAACTTCCTACATACACTTCTAGACTTGCACATTTGGCTTGTCCCATTAATAAATACCATGCGCTTTGAGCATAATAATTCATTGTTCTACTTCACTTGGTCTGAGCCTTTCCACATTTCAGGCAACACCAGCATTTCCTCCCTCATCTTATGCAACATCTAAATTTAAGATCCAATCTGTTTGGAGAAATGTCACAGCCATAAAAATAAAATTCAGCATTACTCGTTCCACTTTGAAAAGGCTGAGGTAGGAATGAGACTTGGAGAACACACCGCGCCCTGGGATTCCACGGGGCGGAGTCACGTCTGTCCCCACCCGGCTCTGGCCCTGCTCACGCCACGCACCGTGCCTGGGACGACCACAGTTCCCAGCCCCACGTTCTGAACTCGGGATCCGAACCCGCAGGCTTGGAACCCCAGGCCGTCCGCCGCCCGTCTGTCCTCTGTGGCTGTGCAAGCGCTCGCCGAGCCGGGCGGTCGGCTCTCCCTCCTCCGTTCCAGATCTGTGGCGTAGGGACGGAGGCGCGGCCAGGACCCGCGAGACGCCGCCACGGCCCTCGGGGCACCGCGCGCCTCCTTCTCCCGGGCTGCACGGAAGCGGGTCATTGTGCGGCAGCCCGGCCCGTCCTATGCCTGTCAGTGACAATCACAAAAGTCATGTGTAAGGTAAATTAAATCCCTCCATCAAAGCCACACGGGAGCGCACATACTTCTAGAGAAAAGCAATATGGATGGCGAAAGATGTGTATCGTTTACTTCCAAGAGGAGATGAACGCGCGGATCGGTTCCGTTTGCTCGCCGCCTTTTCCGTGGCTCCAGACGTCAGTTTCCCAGTCAGGTCTGCTAAGGGGGGAGTCGGGAGCCGGGGCTGGGCCCGCCGCCTCGGCCAGACGGAGGGTCTGAGACCCGCGCAGACCAAAGAGGGGGAGTCGCCCGCAAAACGTCAGCAGCAGCGGGGAGTTCCCTCGTCTTGATTGTGAAGTGGGGCGAGGGA
Organism: Perognathus longimembris pacificus; assembly: GCF_023159225.1. Classification (NCBI taxonomy): domain Eukaryota; kingdom Metazoa; phylum Chordata; class Mammalia; order Rodentia; family Heteromyidae; genus Perognathus; species Perognathus longimembris. Next base: position 72,027,677 of record NC_063169.1, read on the forward strand.
AGGAAGGGGACATTTTTATCACAATTCCCCATCAGTGTTCACTGACAGGAGGATGGGGAGCTGGGGGGGGGCACATGGGGAGGGACCGAGAAAGTCCTCCCCGCAAACGTCAGCCCGTGAGTTTATCAAACCCCACTGCGAAGGGCCCCGAGAACCAGCTAGCCATGAGGAGAGCTGGGCTCATGCAAGGCGAGCCCTGCGCTTGAGAATGATTCTAGAAGAGAACACAAAGGCCAGCCAAGATCGTTAACCAGAGTCGAGGAAGCCTCTGGACTTGCAGCTTTGGGGACCTGCCACATACACGCCTCGGCCTGAGGCCTGGGCTCGGGGGCGTGTCCCCACCGAGTACACGCCTGGGGCCTGGGTGCAGGGGTATGCCCCCTCCCCCCCGCCCCCCCTCCAGTCCAGTACACGCCTCGGCCTGAGGCCTGGGCTCGGGGGCGTGTCCCCACCGAGTACACGCCTCGGCCTGAGGCCTGGGCTCCGGGGCTTGTCCTCATCGAGTACACGCCTGGGGCCCGGGTGCAGGGGTATGCCCCCTCCCCCCACCCCCCCTCCAGTCCAGTACACGCCTGGGCCTGAGGCCTGGGCTCGGGGGCGTGTCCCCACCGAGTACACGCCTCGGCCTGAGGCCTGGGCTCGGGGGCGTGTCCCCACCAAGTACACGCCTCGGCCTGAGGCCTGGGCTCGGGGGCGTGTCCCCACCGAGTACACGCCTCGGCCTGAGGCCTGGGCTCGGGGGCGTGCCCAGGACCAGGCTTCCGGGCTCGGGTGAGCAGGCAGGACCAGCCTCTGTCCCCTGCTCCCAGGCCTGCTGGCCCCTGAGGAGCCGGGGGAGGGGCTGGATCCTTCCCATCCACTGAGGAGGAGCACAGGTGCTTCTGCACACACCTGTGCCAGTTCACACTGCAGCCTCCCCTGAGCACACACCTGTGCAGTGCACACTGCAGCCTCCCCTGAGCACACACCTGTGCCAGTGCACACTGCAGCCTCCCCTGAGCACACACCTGTGCCAGTGCACACTGCAGCCTCCCCTGAGCACACACCTGTGCCAGTTCACACTGCAGCCTCCCCTGAGCACACACCTGTGCAGTGCACACTGCAGCCTCCCCTGAGCACACACCTGTGCCAGTGCACACTGCAGCCTCCCCTGAGCACACACCTGTGCCAGTACACACTGCAGCCTCCCCTGAGCACACACCTGTGCCAGTGCACACTGGTGTCTCCCCTTAGCACACACCTGTGCAGTGCACACTGCAGCCTCCCCTGAGCACACACCTGTGCCAGTGCACACTGCAGCCTCCCCTGAGCACACACCTGTGCCAGTGCACACTGGTGTCTCCCCTTAGCACACACCTGTGCAGTGCACACTGCAGCCTCCCCTGAGCACACTCCTGTGCCAGTGCACACTGCAGCCTCCCCTGAGCACACACCTGTGCCAGTGCACACTGGTGTCTCCCCTTAGCACACACCTGTGCCAGTGCACACTGCAGCCTCCCCTGAGCACACACCTGTGCCAGTGCACACTGCAGCCTCCCCTGAGCACACACCTGTGCAGTGCACACTGCAGCCTCCCCTGAGCACACACCTGTGCCAGTGCACACTGCAGCCTCCCCTGAGCCCACACCTGTGCCAGTGCACACTGCAGCCTCCCCTGAGCACACACCTGTGCCAGTGCACACTGGTGTCTCCCCTTAGCACACACCTGTGCAGTGCACACTGCAGCCTCCCCTGAGCACACACCTGTGCCAGTGCACACTGCAGCCTCCCCTGAGCACACACCTGTGCCAGTGCACACTGCAGCCTCCCCTGAGCACACACCTGTGCCAGTGCACACTGCAGCCTCCCCTGAGCACACACCTGTGCCAGTGCACACTGCAGCCTCCCCTGAGCACACACCTGTGCCAGTGCACACTGCAGCCTCCCCTGAGCTCACGCCTGTGCAGTGCACACTGCAGCCTCCCCTGAGCACACCCCTGTGCAGTGCACACTGCAGCCTCCCCTGAGCTCACGCCTGTGCAGTGCACACTGCAGCCTCCCCTGAGCACACACCTGTGCCAGTTCACACTGCAGCCTCCCCTGAGCACACACCTGTGCCAGTGCACACTGGCGTCTCCCCTGAGCACACACCTGTGCAGTGCACACTGCAGCCTCCCCTGAGCACACACCTGTGCAGTGCACACTGCAGCCTCCCCTGAGCACACACCTGTGCAGTGCACACTGCAGCCTCCCCTGAGCACACACCTGTGCCAGTGCACACTGCAGCCTCCCCTGAGCACACTCCTGTGCCAGTGCACACGGGCAGCCTCACCCCTGGCACGAGCCTGTTGTCCTTGTCCATTGTCCTACGTGGACAGCAGGCCCTGTCCTGGTGGGGAGAGGGGTTTACACAGCCCCTCCGCTGGTGGGGGGGGCCCTGTGGACAGCGGGCCTGTCCGGTCCCCACAGCACCTCCTCTCTCTGGCCGAGTGTGCACCGCCCGCCCCCCCGAAGGAAGCTGCTTGGGACGCCTGCTTTTCAAGCAGCCTCCGATGACGACTTCTTTTCCTGATGCGTTTCATAAATAATAGATCCCAGCCCGTGTGTCTGCCGGAAGCCTGCCGGGGAGTGTGACTGGAACTGAGCTGCCAGCCTTTCCCAGGGGCCATGGGTGTCGAGGGTGCCCCGGGCATGTGGCCTCGCCAGCGCTGAGGTCCGGAGGCAGAGCCTCCGCGGGGGGCGGGGGCCGGGGGCTGGGCGAGGGATGCCCTGAGCCCCCACAACCCAAAGCCAGGGCTCAGCCAGCAGCTTGGCGGAGTCCTGCTGGGCGTTTCTCTCTGACCGAGTCACCAGATTTGCCGGGCCCCTTGGGTTCCTGTTCTAGACTTACAATTGCTCTCTCTGCGTCGAGTTCTTTCTCTCTTGCTGGACTCGGGCTCTTCGCACCGTTGAACGCATCCCGCACACTCTTCTCCTTGCCCCCCAGCTGTGTGAAGAAAACGCAGCTGCTCCCAGCTCTGTGCGAGGAGGCCTGTGTTCCGCGGGGAGCGGAGCGCCCTTCTTCAGGGCGGGCTGCGAGGGCTGGGCTGCCCCGACGGGCCTTCGTCACCAAAAGCCCTAACCCAACGGCAGAGCGAACACGCAGAGTCCTCCACAGTGTTCTCAGCGCTTGGGGTAGCAAGGCATGCGCCGAGCCAAGGAGAACCTGCGGGGCCTTCGTGATCGGCCCAAGGACACCTTCCATGTCCCCGGCTCCGGAGACATCCCCGTCGCTTGTCAGAGCCTGCCTTCGTCACCCTGCGTTCGGCGTGGCTGCCTGAGGGGCTCTGAGCCCTAGGGAAAGCCTTTCGAGGCTCACGTGGCGGCACTCGGTCCTGTCGGCGCTGGGAGGGCTTCCCGGCTTCGGCAATCCTAGCTGGGGTGCGGGGCTGTCTCCCCTTTCCGAGCGAGGAAGCGGGAGCCCTGGGAGGTGGACTGCCTTTCGGGCAGCCCTGCGGCTGGAGGCCCGGAGTGGCGGGACCGGGCGCCGGCTGGGAGCGGGGCCTGGGGGCGGAGGGGCTGCTCCCACCCGAAGGCCGTGGCGATAACCAGAACGTTCCATCCACGGCTGCAGTACGGCTCGCTAGCCACTCAGGCACCTGTGACTTTTTCAGCGTTTTGTGGCTTTCGGCACACAGACAAAGGTATGGACTTTTATGTTTTACCTAAGTATACATTTCTGTAGGAACTGTGATGTGTGGTACGTTATTAACGTCAACGCTCACCATTTTGGGTTCCTGTATGTAAAGTCCATTGATTTCTGTGTAGAGCTTATGGCGGCTGGTTCTGTACCCTCGTAAACCATACCAGTTCCTCCCCAGCTGGCAAATCACCCTAAAACAACACACGCTGTATCCTCACGCTCCTAGAGATGAGAAGCCGAAACCCAGCCACTGACAAAGGTAGTTTACTTCCAGAGGCCCTAGGGGAGAAGAGGTGTCTTTATTTTTTTCTAGTTTCTAGAAGCTTCCCCCATTCTTGGGTTCACAGACGGCCCTCCGCCCTCCTGGCTCAGTCACGCCTGTTCCCTCCTAGCTGACCCTCGCTTCCTCTTGGAAGAACACTTGAGATTACATGGGTCCCACACACGATCTGCTTCAGACTCTGAACCAGGCCGGCAAGGACACCCATGCTTCCCACCCCTGCTGACTTATGCGTTGTCATTCTGCGTGATGTTCATTCCCACACCTCACAAAGAGTCTGCCTGCCCCTGCCCCTCCCTTCTTCCTGCAGGAACTTGCCTAGCAGGTCGCCAGCCACGGGCCCTTCTCACCCGAGCCACGTCCATCAGTGCCGCCCTCCTTCCCGGACTCCGCGGCTGGGGCGGGTGGAGGGAGAGCAGGCTCTGTTGGCTCCTTGGGGATTAGTTCACCTGGCCGGCTGAGTTGTGTAACTGGGACGCCGTCGTGGGCGGCTGTGGCGGGGGCAGGACCCGAGGTTTTGTTTCGTGGGTGGACCACCCCCACAGTGGGAACGTGGTAGCCCACGCCCTTGGGCGGGAGGCCAGGCACTCTGTGGCCACTGACGTTCCCAGGTCCACGCACAGGGCTTGCGGCTCCGCCTGGCCCAAACCGAGGTGCTGCAGGAAGGGAGAACGCAGTTTGTTGTAGCTTTTCCACTTTGCTTTGCCTTTTCAATGCTTTTCATTAGGCGTCTGATGGGCATTTTGGGCAGCAGGACCCTTGATTTACAGGGCCATCCCTGGTGGGATGCGTGGTGGGAGGCGTGGTCGGATGCGTGGTGGGAGGCGTGGTCGGATGCGTGGTGGGATGCGTGGTGGGATGCGTGGTGGGACACGTGGTGGGATGCGTGTTGGGATGCGTGGTGGGATGCGTGGTCGGATGCGTGGTCAGATGCGTGGTGGGACGCGTGGTGGGATGCGTGGTCGGATGCGTGGTCAGATGCGTGGTGGGACGCGTGGTGGGATGCGTGGTGGGATGCGTGGTGGGATGCGTGGTGGGACGCGTGGTGGGATGCGTGGTGGGACGCGTGGTGGGAGGCGTGGTGGGAGGCGTGGTGGGAGGCGTGGTGGGAGGCGTGGTGGGATGCGTGGTCGGATGCGTGGTGGGATGCGTGGTGGGAGGCGTGGTCAGGTGCGTGGTCGGATGCGTGGTGGGATGCGTGGTGGGATGCGTGGTGGGATGCGTGGTGGGAGGCATGGTCGGATGTGTGGTGGGATGCATGGTGGGAGGCGTGGTGGGATGCGTGGTCGGATGCGTGGTCAGTTGCGTGGTGGGATGCGTGGTGGGATGCGTGGTGGGATGCGTGGTCGGATGCGTGGTCAGATGCGTGGTGGGATGCGTGGTGGGATGCGTGGTGGGATGCGTGGTGGGCTGTCCTCTGAGGTCGTGAGTGTGGCACATGGCTTCCTTTATGCTCCCTACCAAGGGAGAAGAAAGCTCTGCCCGTGAGCCAAGGCCCCCTAGTCCTCGGCCCCCAGCCCAAGGACAGAGCCCACCCGCAGGAGCCCCCGGTGGCCTCCCCAGCCTTGGGGGAGTCGCCGGCCCCAGGGTGGTGGAAGCCGGGCCCGGGCCTGGCCCTGTGTCCGCAGGCGGCCGGGCCGTGGTGTGGAGCCTGGCGGCCGGGGTGAAGCTGAGATCCGGAGCGCCGGTGTTCTACACAGCGTCAACAGGCTGCGGCCGTCGGCCACGGGCTGAGGATGCCCGGCGCCCAGGGTGGCTTCTGCTCGCCCGCCTCCAGGAAAGCAGCCTCCACACCTGCGGGAGCGGCACTCAGTGGTGCCCACGAGGGCCGCCCGAGAACCAGGGAAACGCAGACCCTCTGCGCACCAAGCCCCCACGGAGCCTGCGCCGAGGCTGGCTTGATTCCTCCTCCCTGGCTGAGCAGGCGCGCGGGTGCCCAGTCCCCCCGCGGTCCCCACGCCTGGCACGGCCCGCCCGGTGGGAAACGGCCTGTGAGGCCCGAGGCTCGGGGGGCAGAGCCGTGGCGCTGTCCCTCCTCTACGTGGCTTCCTACGCACACACGGGCCCCCCCAGCTGTGTCTTCGGAGGGTAAGAAGTGGGGTGCGGATGAAAGCCAGGGCCGCAGAGTGCAGATGAGAACTCAGGGAGGTTCAAAGCCGTCCACGGCCACAGCTGAGGAAAACACTAACTAAACAAGCTCACCTTTGCCTTCGTTCCTAGCCAGAGTGAACTTGGACGAGGAGCTGGGCTTCCTGGAACCGCGTCTGGGCCGCACTTTCCATTCTCTCACCAACCCGGGGCTGCTCTTCCCCCCGCTGGCGCCCCCAGCCCTCCACACCCCGCGAGCCAGCTTCCTGCCAGCCAGCAGGGCCCCCGCCCCGCCCCAGCCGTCCTGACAAGAGTCATCTGCGGGCAAGGGACGGGGCTGAGCAGGGGCTAGGGATCCAGCCACGCGTGCCCAGGCACGTGGAGGGGCACGCAGCAGGGGGCACCTGCAGACACGGACGGCAGGAAGGGACGGGGGCGGCGCCAGGGTGGGCACGGCCTGCCCGCTGCAGGCCAGGGAGCGGATACAGGGCTTGTGGACGCCATCAAGGACTTGGAGGCCTCCTGAGATGGACGTCCTTCCCACCGCTCCCTTCCTGTCTCCATCGGCACTGTTGGTGAGTGCGAGGCTTTGCCCTGAGGCGGAGAATAGCGCCTACCGGTTCCCAGGCCGCCGATTTCTGCTCCGGTGGGGTCTGGCTGGGGCGTGGGCGCGAAGGCGCTCCGGTGTGCACACAGGGCTGGGTGGCGACAGCGCGCTCTCCTGGAATCCTGAGCGCTGGGCTTGGAATGTGAATGGCACGGGGGAGGCGGCAGGCGGCGGTGAAGGACGCCCTGTCCTCACACGGGAGACCGGCTGCAGCCGCACCACGTCCTCGGAGAAGCCAGGCAGAGGCTCCTGCGCCCTCCGGGAAGGCCTCTGGCCCTGTCAGGAGGCAGGGCTAGGCCAGTGTGGGTACATGGGGGACAAGGGCCCTCCCATTCCCTGCCAGGGTCCTGGAGGGCATGAGTCCCTGAGTAGATCAGACCCCACCTTCCTAGAAGGTACGATTAGCCAGGGCTCCGGTGGACCCCAAGGGCACCTGACTAGCGTAGGAAGAGCCGGCCACTCTCATCTTGTCCTGCAGACACTTCCCTGGGCTACCAGTGCAGTGGGAGGACCAGGCCCCTCTGGAGTGCAAGGAGGAGGACCAGGGCCCCCTGGAGTGCAGTGTGAAAGACCAGGTACACCCTGGAGTGCAGGGAGGAGGACCGGGCCCCCCCCCGGAGTGCAGGGAGGAGGACCAGGACCCCCCCGGAGTGCAGGGAGGACCAGGCCCCCCTGGAGTGCAGGGAGGAGGACCAGGACCCCCCCGGAGTGCAGGGAGGACCAGGCCCCCGCTGGAGTGCAGGGAGGAGGACCAGGACCCCGCTGGAGTGCAGGGAGGAGGACCAGGTCCCCCCTGGAGTGCAGGGAGGAGGACCAGGTCCCCCCTGGAGTGCAAGGAGGACCAGGCCCCCCTGGAGTGCAGGGAGGAGGACCAGGGCCCCCTGGAGTGCAGAGAGGAGGACCAGGCCCCCCCTGGAGTGCAAGGAGGACCAGGACCCCCTGGAGTGCGGAGAGGAGGACCAGGCCCCCCCTGGAGTGCAGGGAGGACCAGGCCCCCCCCCCCCGGAGTGCAGGGAGGACCAGCCCCCCCTGGAGTGCAGGGAGGATCAGCCCCCCCCGAGTGCATGGAGGATCAGGACCCCCTGGAGTGCAGGGAGGACCAGCCCCCCCCCTGAGTGCATGGAGGACCAGGCCCCCCTGGAGTGCAGGGAGGACCAGCCCCCCCCCCCCGAGTGCATGGAGGATCAGGACCCCCTGCAGTGCAGTGTGAAGGACCAGGGCCCCCTGCAGGGCAGTGTGCAGGTCATCCAACATCCTTGCACCTCCACCCTGGACATGCACGCTGATCCCCATGGACCCATGCCACCCCTGGCCTCTCCCAGAGCCCCCGGAGCGGGTGGGGTAAGGAGGCCCCCACGCTCACGGGCCCCCAAAGTCTCCAGACAGAACCGCATGGGAGCAGCCCCCAACGCCCTGTGCCTTTCTTTTCCATTCCAAGGTGGATCAAAGCCCTCTGGCGCGTGTTAGGATTGGCTTGGGGCTGTGGTAACAAGCCCACGGCCACTCAGGCCGGGCTCTCCAGTGACAGCCAGGCTCGGCCTCTGTTCTCGGTTCACCTCCCTCACATTTCTCATAACTGGAGCCAAGTTTGAGGGCAGGCAAGGGAGGACAAACAACACCTTTGAGAATTATTTCCATTCTCTTATTTATCTTGAGCAGAGATCCCTGGGTTTGCTTTGTTTTCCTTCAGTTCTCACTGCCCTGAGCCTGCCCTTCCCTCTGGGCCTTAAAAGAGAAAGGCTCTTCCAAACTCACCCACAAAGAGGGTGAAGCAGGTTGCTTGCCTGCCTTCCCTCCCTCCCTCCCTCCCTCCTTCCCTTCCTTCCTTCCTTCCTTCTTTCCTCCCTCCCTCCCTCCCTCCCTCCCTCCCTCCCTCCCCTTCCTTCCTTCCTTCGTTCCTTCCTCCCTCCCTCCCTCCCTCCCTCCTTCCTTCCTTCCTTCCTTCGTTCCTTCCTCCCTCCCTCCCTCCCTCCCTCCTTCCTTCCTTCCTTCCTTCGTTCCTTCCTCCCTCCCTCCCTCCCTCCCTCCTTCCTTCCTTCCTTCGTTCCTTCCTCCCTCCCTCCCTCCCACCCTCCCTCCCTTCCTTCCTTCCTTCCTTCCTTCCTTCCTTCCTTCCTTCCTTCCTTCCTCCTCTTGCTCCTCTTCCTCCTCCTCAAGGGGCTTTATTCTTTCTTGGCTGGTGCTCTACCACTTGAGCTACACCTTCAGTCCTGTTCTTTGCTAGTTGTTTTTGGAAATGGTCATTCAAGGACTTTATTACCTCTGCTGGCCTCAAACTGTGGTCCTCCGGATCTCAGCCTCCTGAATAGCTAGGATTCTAGGCAGGAGCCCTGTGAACCTATTTCTTAGTTTTTCTCCACTCTGCCAAAGATGATTTATTGGGTAATCATGCTACCCTTTATCTGTTAGTTCATTTAATCCAAAACAAAGACTTTAGATCATTGGCTCAAGGTTACATTAGTTATTATTGTCGCATAACAAGCAACCCCTAAACCGTTGGCAGTGATAGACACATATTTTCTTGGCGATCCCGTGGGACAGACTCAGGCGGGCTGGGCGGTCGCCCCAGCTTGGGGTCTCTCGTGACTGGGACTTGGGCCTGTGTGGCTGAAGTGCCTTTCGGCCTCCTTTTGAGAGGGCGCATCCTGGTGGTTGGTGCTGGAGAGGAGACCGGGCTTGGGCTGTCACTCCAGCTGTGGCTGGTTGATGGAGGATGGTGTGTCAGTAACTAGGACCACTTTTGATTTACGACAGCCATATTCAAGTCTGGCTGTGCTGTCTTCTCTCCCTCCCTCCCTCCCTCCTCCCTCCTCCCTCCCCATTTCTTCCTCCTCCCTTCCTCCCTCCTCCCTCCCCCTTCCTCCCTCCCACCCCAGCACCCCAGGGACGACAGAAGCCACCCCCCCCCCCCGTTCTGTCGTTCTCAGTCACAGTCGGGAACTGGCGAGCTCGGTGCTGGCTGGCTCTGACACAGGTCTGCAGTTCCAGGACTTTGGGAACTGATGGCTCTGGTGGCTCAGCCTGGGTGAGGGACAGTGGGGGGCTGGGGACATGGGGAGTTGGCCCTATAATGAGACAGGAATTTGAGGTGTCCCAAGATGGAGAGACGGGCCAGAGCACAACTGCTGGTGTGGTTTGAGGTCTGGCCAGAGTCACTGTCCTAAGTGTGCAACGCCCTCCGTAGGTGCCCGCCCTGTCCCTCAGCTTTGGCGGGCTCACCACCGGGCCTTCCGTGACCTCCCAGGGGGAACATCATCCCCGATGCACACAGAGGCCATGTGCCGTCCTCTGTGGCGTCTAACACAGCAGGTTTGGGGTTCGAATTGAGGCTGTGACAGCAGGCACTCACTGCGGGCCCCCGGGGTCTTCTAGCTTGTGATTAAGAGGAACCCACAAGCAGCTAATGCCAGGAGGCCGGTAGAGACCTCACTGGGTCACCGCGATGCCCGCGGTCTGACCACGGAGCGCCCGGCGCCCAGAACAGGCCAAGGGGCGAGGGAAAGCGTTCCTCCTTTGTTTTTGTTTACCTTTCCAAATTTTAAACATGATGTGCATCTTCCTTGGTTTTTGTCTTGTCCATTGTGTAATTTTTGGATATCAATCCGTTCACGTCGAAGCACTTTATTATTAAAAATAAGCCATCACTACGCCGATTTCATAAGCAGCGCACACGGGGCGAAGCTGAAACCAGCGTGAAACGATTCACATTAAAACAATCATTGCTGACAAGGCTGGAACTCAAGACGGATTTCCCTGCCCCCACCCCGACCTACATAAACCACGCTTGTTTTCTGCTACCCCGAGTTTGTATCAGGACTATTCTTGCTGTGTAATTCATCCTGAGCACATCAGGCTTTACCTCGGAGAAGCAATTAAGCAGCACCCAGCCAGGAAAAGATAAAGACTTTAGAATGCTTCATACAAGGAGAGTAGACCGGAGACGCAGAAATCTCAATTAACCTTCTAATCTGCAGGCAGAAGGAGGGGCTCGGAGTTACAGGGAAAACACAACGTTGATTTCCTGTGGACCCCATCGAGTTGATGACAGAATTCGGAGCACAGGGATTAGTGATCATAACAGCAGAAAGCAAAAGATTGTGTGGTTTGTTTCTGAAAAGCCTAGGACCAAGGCACTTAGGTCCAAATGTCAAGCCTGAGACAGGACCCAAGAATGCCTCTCCCACCATGTGCAAAATAACCATCGCATTTCCTAATAATCGCTTTCTAGATGAGGGGCACCAGGAAAGAGCAATTACCACCAAGGAGACGAGGAGTAGAACCACCTCACCCTATAACGGCGCAGCTGGGGAGTAGGGATGTATTGGAATGGGGGTGAATGGGAATGGGGTAAACTGGAATGAGGGTGTATTGGGATGGGGGTGTACTGGAATAGGGTTGCATTGGAATGAAGGTGTTTTGGAATGGGGCTGTGTTGGAATGGAGGTGTGTTGGAATGGAGGTGTGTTGGAATGGGGGGGTGTTGGAATGGGGGTGTACTGGAATGGGGTATACTGGCTCCCTGCAGGCTGAGTTGTTCTCCCCCAGGAGAAAACAGCCAAAACACAGCCACGTGTAGTCGTCACAGGGTTGATATTTCACAGTGCACGCGTGTAGCTAGTCACCATGTTGTGCGCTTTAAGTATACACAAACTCGCCCAGCATTTATACCTCTATAAAGCCAAAACAATTTAGTTGTTGAAACTTAGTCGTTATCCAAAGAGCAGTGAGAGAAATCCGATTTATAGCCACAGCCCTCAGCCCGGTCCCTTTCACCCCCGGCCCCAGGCCTTCCCGGGCCTGCGTGCTTCCTGCGTCCTGCCCTGTGCTTCGCAGTGGCCGCCCGTGGCCACCAAGATCCCAGTAAAGCAGCAAGAGGCAGGCCGGGCCGTCTGCAGGCTCCTGCTCTGCTGGGGCGCGGCCAGGAGCCCCCACAAACTACCCCGTGTCTGCACAGAACCCTCTGAAGAACTCAGAGCGATCAAAATTCTCAGCCTCGTGATCAATGAACTATTTTGACAGGCTTTCCCCTCTGTCTTAAGGTTGCTTAGCTGCTTCTTGCTCGTGTTCAATACTCTGACTTTACAAGATCCCCGGTGGCTCTGAGCACCTCGTTTAATGAGCGCAGCCTAACACCGTGCATCCAGGGGAAGAAAGCAATCTGCCCAGCAGGAAGCAAGAGGCGTCCCCCTCTTCCTACGTGCTCCCACCGCAGAAAGACGTAGGTTATTTCCTCGTCCCAGAAGAGTCGAGGCACAATCCAACCGCACAGTACGCTTCGTAGTTTCTGTCACCACCACGTTTTCAGACTGTCATTAAACGCACGTGACAAGATGGGGCTCTGCTTGGATGCAGACCGAACTCTTCTCGGTGTGGCCCAGTGTGTGTCTGCACGTGCAGCTGGAATCCAGATTGATGGTTAAACGGCAGCCCGCACCCCTGCCCACGCGCACCTGCACACGGGTGGGAGAACGGCACTCGTTCCCACGTGAACGGGTTCCAAACTCCAGCTGCGTTAGGTGACTTGTGGGACGGCAATACTGTAAATACTCCAGCTGCGTTAGGTGACTTGTGGGACGGCAATACTGTAAAGAGGGTTTTTCCCTGAGGTTCCTGTGGTGATACATATCAATAGTTGACAGATTTTTACGGATTGATTTATGTTACGAGAAAATAAGTGCTAAACTTCTTGAGACAGCCATTAAAATATAATTTAAATTTATATTTTAAAATAGAATTCTATCAGTGTTCCTACAGTACACAATTAAATAACACAGTTTAATGGTGCTATTTTCTGGGAGAGGTTTGTGGTGTTTTAACTCTTTTATTGTTATTATAAAGGTGATGTACAGAGGGGTTAGAGTTATGTAAGTCAGCTAATGAACACATTTATTTTTGGACAATGTCACCCCTTTCCTTATGCTCTGCCAGTTTTTTCCTCCGGCCTCCACCCAAAAGTTGTACAGTTCATTTTCAACATAGTGTCTAGTGACTAGTCCTCTAGTGAGTACCATTGCTACATTTGTTCACCTTTAGCCCTCCATTGCCAAGATAATTCATGTGCAATGTTGGGTTTACTGTCAGTTTGGGAGTAGACTCATTTCTTTTGTTTGTTTGGTGGGTTGATTTTGGATTTCGCTAGTGCTGGGTTTGAACATAGGCTTCACACTTGCTTGGCTAGCACTCTACCACTTGAGCCACTCCTCCATTTCAGCTTTTTGCTGGCTATTTAGGAAATAAAATGTGATCCTCTAGATCTCAGCCTTTTGAGTTTTACAGGTGTGAGCCACCAAGCCCATCATCTTTTATGTGCTTGGTATCAAATAACCAGGTAGCTCTAGAGGGAATTGATAAAAATGTATTTGAAAGACAGCAAATGATGGAGAAGGTCTCATGGAGAAAGTCCCAAGGGAAAGCTTAATGGAGAAGCCTTCATGGAGAAGGCCTCATGGAGAAGGTCTCATGGAGAAGGTCTCATGGAGAAGGTCTCATGGAGAAGGCCTCATGGAGAAGGTCTCATGGAGAAGGCCTCATGGAGAAGGCTTCATGGAGAAGGCCTCATGGAGAAGGTCTCATGGAGAAGGTCTCATGGAGAAGGCTTCATGGAGAAGGCCTCATGGAGAAGGTCTCATGGAGAAGGCCTCATGGAGAAGGCTTCATGGAGAAGGCCTCATGGAGAAGGCCTCATGGAGAAGGTGTCATGGAGAAGGCCTCATGGAAAAGGCCTCATGGAGAAGGTCTCTTTGAGGTCTCATGGAGAAGGCTTCATGGAGAAGGTCTCATGGAGAAGGCTTCTCGGAGAACGCCTCATGTCGAGATCCTACGGTGGTGTCACTTGCTCTGCCGCGTCTTCCTTGCCATGATGGACTGACACCTGTGAGATCATAAGGCAGAATAAACCTTGCCCTCTTAGCTGTTTCTGCCCCCTGTTCTAACAACACAAAGCCTGACTGATGCAGACAGATACCTCTAAACTGCTCCTCTGTAGGCCCCGTTGAACCTCGTCCCCCTCCGGGAAGCCAGGTGCCTGTTCACCTGTTTCTCAGGTCTCTTCTCTCTCATTCAAGATTGAACACAGATTGCCTCTAGGCTTCATAGTCTCATGGTCAATGTCTGGGGTCATCTGGGGTCTAAGAGCTTATCTTTTTTTTTTTTTTGGCCAGTCGTGGGCCTTGGACTCAGGGCCTGAGCACTGTCCCTGGCTTCTTTTTGCTCAAGGCTAGCACTCTGCCACTTGAGCCACAGCGCCGCTTCTGGCCGTTTTCTGTATATGTGGTGCTGGGGAATCGAACCTAGGGCCTCGTGTATCCGAGGCAGGCACTCTTGCCACTAGGCCATATCCCCAGCCCAGAGCTTATCTTATAGAAAGCTGGTGTTCTTGTTTTATTTGCTCTTTGAGATTTCAGTTCTCTGAGGTTTGCTCTGTCCTTTCTGTTTGAACATCATTTTTTTTCCATAAAAGAGATGAAAAATCCACTATAAATTAAATTTTGTGGTTTCTTCTCCATCTGTTAGCATTGCACCATCTGCCCCTTGCGTCTTCCAGGAAGCAAAAGGAAGCAAAGCAGAAAGCCTCAACGATTCTAGGCTCAGTTGTTGTGGCCCTAAGTTCAGATAAGAAGAATGCAACAGAGGGTGGAAGAATTCCTAAGGGCAAAATGCAGGTAAGGAGACCTCTTTGGGGCCTAGACCCCAGGGGTTGGCCTGGCTCTACAGGTCTGTCTATACCTGCCGTCAGGGCGGGCTGGGAACTGCAGGAGACCCGGGAAGCCCTGGACGGGCTATAGGCAGAACCCAAGGAACAAGCTGCCTTCTGCTGAGCGGTCAGGACACTGTCCCCTGGGAGCTGTAAGTAAAGCCTCTTGGTGAGGAGCAACGCCAAAGCTGGTGTACACACAGTAGTTTTGTAGATGTACGCACAGTGGGGTTGTAGAGGTACACAAAGTGGAATCATAGATGTGCACGCAGTGGGGTTGTAGATGCACACACAGTGGGGTTGTAGAGGTACACGCAGTGGAGTTGTAGATGTACACACAGTGCGGTTGTAGATGCACACACAGTAGTGTTGTAAATGTACGCACAGTGGAGTTGTAGAGGTACACGCAGTGGAGTTGGTTGTAGAGGTACACACAGTGGGGCTGCAGAAGTATGCGTGCTCTAATAGAAGACAAAAAAATCAGCAAAGGGGAAATCCCCCGATGAGGAGGAAGGCGCGAACGCCGCGGGGAGGAGGCACATTTCCACTCGGCTGCTCGTGGCCTCCGTGGTCTGAGGGCCGACGAAACCGCAGAGGCTATGGGATTCGGTGACTCGCAGAACCGCCTGTAGGCCTGGGCGGCGTCCCGTCCCGCCTTCCTCTCCCCCCCCCACGCGCACTTTGTCCTCGCTTTCCACCCGGGTGAACGGAACGGTCCTCCATCTGGAGAGGGACGTTTGTACCAGACTGGCTCAAAGGGAGGCGCCCGCCGAGAGCAGCACCCAGGGGGCGCGGTGAGTGGACCGCAGGCCGCTCTCCCTGCGGGGTCCCGGGCCCCGGGAGAAGGCTGACCCCGCGGCAGAGCGGTGGGTCGGGGCCCGCGGACTCACGCGTGCTGCGGGCGGGGGGCTGGCCGGGCCCCCAGGAGCCGGGGGGACTCGGCAAGCGGGGAGACGGGCTCTTTCATCCGGGTCACTGCAGGTCCGCGCTAATGGTGCTGTAGACCAGAACCGCCTCCATCGCTCCGTCCGTGATGCCTCGGCGGCACAGACAACCGCACCTTTCACAGCACGCCGTCTGTGCGTGGCTCCCGGCGGTGGACGCGGCACTCACGGGCTCCGCGGGGGGCGCACTTCTGAGAGGCGTACCCCGCTTTCCCTCCTCCGTCTGCCCGCGCGGCCCTGGCCCTGGGCCCTGCCGGCCAGGGGGAGGCTGGACGCGGGGCGTCTTGTCACTAGGAGCCGGTGCGGGCCGGGCACTCGGAGGGCGCCGCGGGAAATGAAGGAGAAGCTCTCCCATCGGTGCCGGGCGTGGACGAGATGCTCTCCCATCTGTGCCGGGCGTGAACGAGAAGCTCTCCCATCGGTGCCGGGCGTGAACGAGAAGCTCTCCCATCGGTGCCGGGCGTGAACGGGAAACTCTGCCATCGGTGCTGGGCGTGGACGAGAAGCTCTCCCATCGGTGCCGGGCGTGGACGAGAAGCTCTCCCATCGGTGCCGGGTGTGGACGAGAAGCTCTCCCATCGGTGCTGGGCGTGGACGAGAAGCTCTCCCATCGGTGCCGGGTGTGGACGAGAAGCTCTCCCATCGGTGCCGGGCGTGGACGAGAAGCTCTCCCATCGGTGCCGGCCTTACGGAAACCACCTCTGTCTTCCGGGTGGGAGGACAAGCTCTGATTTTCAGGATGAAAGTTCCGGATGCTTCAGTCGCCAGGGGCAGCGTATCAATGCAGAGTGCGCCCCAGGCCCCTCTGCACCCCACCCCCAGGCCCACCCCCTCTCCCTCCGCCGCTCCTCCTCCTCCTCCTCCTCCTGGCACGCCCACCGAAGACCCGCCGGGTGCAGAGGTGAGCAGAGGGCCTCCAGGACGACGTGGCGGCCTTTAGACAGGCACGCCCCCGCGATGAACCCTCCCACGTGCAGTCACGCGCGGCGCGGCCAGGGGGACAGGCCCCCAGCGGGGCACGGAGGCCTCTGCCCGGTCTCTAGCTTTTCTGAGGGCCCTGGCGGCGGGTCAGCCCTTGTCGGCCACGGTAGCTTCTAAGAGTGCAACGCGAGTGCTGACTGGGCGGCCCGGAGGATTTGATATCGAGATAAACGCAGAGCGTCAGCCTGGCACTGACCGAAGAGTGGGAGCCCGGGGACTCCTGTTCTGATCACGGGGTGGCCGAGGGCTTCGCCCCGGAGCTCGGGGGATTCCTGTTCTGATCACGGGGTGGCCGAGGGCTTCGCCCCAGAGCTCGGGGGATTCCTGTTCTGATCACGGGGTGGCCAAGGGCTTCGCCCCATTGATGGCAACATTAAGAGAGAGACACACGGTACACGACAGGCCGGACTCTCAAGGGGACCAGAGAGGTCAGGTCGCTTGGCCACTGAGCGATTCTGGACTCGGGACGCTTCATTCACTAGACCCGAGAGTCCCACAAACCCAAGAGGCGATTTTCATCATCACCAACACTGTGAATAAAATGGGCAGGGCATCCCAGATTAAGAATGCCGAAGGCGGGCTGGGGATATGGCCTAGTGGCAAGAGTGCCTGCCTCGTATACATGAGGCCCTGGGTTCAATTCCCCAGCACCACATATACAGAAAATGGCCAGAGCGGCGCTGTGGCTCAAGTGGCAGAGTGCTAGCCTTGAGCGGGAAGAAGCCAGGGACAGTGCTCAGGCCCTGAGTCCAAGGCCCAGGACTGGCCAAAAACAAAACAAACAAACAAAAAAAGAATGCTGAAGGCGACACGCCAATCACCCTTTTCAGTGGACGGCTAGTTCTCAGGCAAGAGACGACACCCCGAACGCAGCGCCAAAGGCCTTGGAGACCAGGGGGACAGGCCGGTGGGGGGGGGCAGCAAACAAGAGGACTGGGGTTCCGATGTCCCTGAGAAATGACATCCCCAGGGAGCAAGGAATGACAACTGACACCCTGTGTCAGGCTGAGCCCCTGGAAGGCTCCCCAAGGGAGCCTTGTCACACACCTGAGAACCATGGAAAACAGCTGGGCCCCTCCCCGTGGGCTTCAGGGTTGAAGGGCACCGCCCCTGAAAACTCACGGCCACGGGCCCACTCTTGCCTGGTCCCGGGGCTGCTGCCGTCCTGACATCCCGGCCCCCCCGGCACACCATCCTGCCCCCCCCCCCGGCCCGGCACGCCTTACTGGCGTACAGGAGGAGAGGCCCAGCCGCCTTTCCCCACCGCGGTAGAGCCGGGGGTCAGGCAAGGGCTATGCTGTGCCTTGGGGGAAAGTAGCCGGCTTATGATTTAAGGAAGGAGCAACCCACACAGGTCGCTCTTTGGTCAAATGGGGACGAGGAGTGTTTAGAAAAAAGCCTCAACTCGGGAATCGGCGGGTGTGGCTGTGTCCTGCCCAGGCGCCCCTGAGCCCGGACGGCCCTCCCCGCGGCCCCCGTCCCGGGCTCTGAATCCCGGGTCACACTCCTACCATCCGTGAGGACGTCTTACAACTCTGCGGCAGATGTTGCCCTGGAGGAAATTGATGCCGTACAAATGACTCTTTTCTCATCGCAATGCAAATGAATTTTGTCTGGTAGAAATGCAAATGATGTGTCTCTGGCAGAAAAGATAACCACAAAGTTCAGGGTTTCATCGTCCCATAAAACAATAAACTGTCTTGTATCAAATTTGGCAATCTTACCATAACATTACATCTTTCAGTAACTATAAATACTTCTGTCTGTTCTAGACTCTGGTGAATGAGGATTACCATAATTCTTCCCTCTTGTTAATGGTTTAAGTAAATCTTTGTCGCACCCTCATTCGTATCTGTAAGAGACAAGCTCTGGTGGTCTCTACCCCGTTCAAGGGAGATGCATATTAACTTTGCTAGATTCAAACTTCATGTCAATACTTCCAGAGTGAAGAACAAATACAGAGCATATACCTGCCAAGCAGGGCAAAGATTTAAAGCAAGCCATAAAATTGATCCAAACTCCCACAGGACAGCAGGGAGATTCAAAGTAAATGGGGGATAAAAGATAAAGCACAAAATAAGATGGTGGGAAGAACCCCTAAATGCCGGCATTGTTTTTTTTAGGTGAATTGTTTACACTGACTAATGAAGAGACAGAAACTCTCAGATAAGATGAAGAAAGAAACTGGAGGCTGCGGGTGGGGTGGGGAAAGAGGGGAGGGAACAGTGGAAGGGCGATGCTGACCGGGGGCCTTGTGTGTGTTTATAAGCTGATGTGTCCCCGTGAAACCACTGTGTGCCGCTCTGTAGAGACGGTGATGACGATGATGATAATAATAAAGATTAAGAAGGAGAAGCCTAGTCCGGTGGCGTCAGAGGTATTTAAATAACTACTCTGTGTTTGAATACTGACTAGTTCCTTGGGCCCATGAATTCATTAAAAGCAGGGCCGGCACCCAGCCTCCATGTCAGTAGAAACTGTTTTGAATTCTGAAGTTTGATTTAAAATCCCCAGGTTAGGAGTGTATAATGCAACCCTCCCTGGTGATGTTGGGGGTAGTGGTGAGTCCAGTATCTGCCAGCACATCCCATCGAACCAGAATAACTGTGCTATCAAACCAGCCTAAAAACGCTGTCAGCACCCCGAACACACAGGCAAAAGCTAACCTGGAGAGCCCACCAAAGCCTGCCGAGTCCTCCCTGCAACAGTAAGACTGGAAATACACACATAGCTTTCAGCTGGAAAAAAAAAGAAAGAGTGATCACATGGGGGGATCCTGTGGCTCTCCTCTACAGTGGACTTCACTGGACAGTTGCAATGAATGAAATAGAACTGCCAAGACGAGCGACCGCAATGTGAGGTATTAAACCAAGTAGTCTCAGAAATAAAGGGCTTGCTGAGTCCTGGGCAGGGGCGTTTATTACCGTGCTCCAGGGCTGGACCGTTGAGAAGCACGGAAACTGGCGTTCCGTAAGAAAGTCTTGCTGAATGGGACGAAGATGGACTTGAACGTGGCCCCCTGCCTGGGTGGAGGGAAATTTACCCAGGACTCCACCTGGCAGAACCAACTTTTCTCTTTCGGCACCTTTTAAGGCCAAGTTGCTCTCATTAAGGCAAGCAAGTGTCCTTATCGATACATCGCTTAATCAGCAGTCTTCACCCAGTACAGGGACTGTCCTCACCTCCGCAAAAATAGAAGAAATTAAATAAATCTCCCGGGGGAGGGGGAGGGGGAGTGGGGAGGGAGAGGAGAGCGAGCAGGTTGGTGACGTGATGGACTCTGTTCCCAACAGAGAGAAAAAGATAAAGCAGTCAAATCACACCTCTTCTCTTTTTTGCCTGGCAAGCCCCATAGATTTCGGAATGGACTGGGCTAGACTCGATGGGTATGAGGCCTCTAAACCGCTTGACCCTTCCCCTCCCAGCCCGGGTTCAGTCGGCGGCGTGGGCCGGCCGGGCTCCTGCCTGGCTGCCCGGGAGGCGGGGGCCTCAGGATGGGGGCGGGCAGCGGGTCTCGGCGGTCCCGAGTCGTGTCAGGGGCTGAGCACGCGGGCCTGGAGCCCCGTGTCACAGTGATCGCCCGACCTGAGCCCGGAGCCAGATGCGAGGGCCTGCGGGGTGGGGAGGGCTCACGGGGCTCCACCGGCCGGGGCTCCCCTCCATCCCCTCCCGTCCTGAAAGGCCTGCCGCTCCTTCCTCGCTGAGCAGACGTCCACGTTCTGAGCACGTTTCACTAGGAAGAAGATTCCTGTGACAGAGGAGACCCGCGGAGACAGAGACGGCAAGAAAGACCGAGAGAGAGACAGAGACAGAGAGAGACAGAGAGAGACACAGAGACGGCAAGAAAGACCGAGAGAGAGACAGAGAGACAGAGACAGAGAGAGACACAGAGAGAGAGAGAGAGACAGAGAGAGACACAGAGAGAGACACAGAGACGGCAAGAAAGACCAAGAGAGAGAGACAGAGAGAGAGACAGAGACAGAGAGAGACACAGAGAGAGAGACAGAGACGGCAAGAAAGACCGAGAGAGAGAGACAGAGAGACAGAGAGACAGAGACACAGAGAGAGACACAGAGATGGCAAGAAAGACCGAGAGAGAGACAGAGAGACAGAGACAGAGAGAGACAGAGACAGAGAGAGACACACAGAGAGAGACAGAGACGGCAAGAAAGACCTAGAGAGACAGAGACAGAGAGAGACACAGAGAGAGAGACAGAGAGAGACACAGAGAGAGAGACAGAGACGGCAAGAAAGACCGAGAGAGAGAGACAGAGAGACAGAGACAGAGACAGAGAGAGACACAGAGACGGCAAGAAAGACCGAGAGAGACAGAGACACAGAGAGAGAGACAGAGACAGAGAGAGACACAGAGAGAGAGACAGAGAGAGAGACAGAGATGGCAAGAAAGACCGAGAGAGAGACAGACACACAGAGACAGAGACACAGAGAGAGACACAGAGAGAGAGACAGAGACAGAGAGAGAGACAGAGACAGAGACAGAGACGGCAAGAAAGACCGAGAAAGAGAGACAGACAGAGAGACAGAGAGAAAGAGAGAGAGAGAGAGGCTAGCCAAAAATGTTTTCAGCTCACGGCAGCCTCCAAGTTTGGGAGGAAACAAAAGGTGCACCCATCTTTCTTAGGAATGTGGGTGGCTGTCAGAGGTCAGGGCCGCCGGTGCCGCCCCCCCAGACGGGGGGCCTCCCAGGGTGGGGGGGCCTCCCAGGGTGGGGGCCCCAGGAGCACCGCGGGCTGGAACGGTCACTCCTTCCCACCGTCACCGACGCCTCATGGGGGTTCGAGTCTGGGTGTTTTTATCTTCCCTGAGGCTGATTTTAGGGGTGACAGAGACGGACGCGAGGTTGTGGACCATGTGATCGGCGATGCCACGCGAACCCCGTGGTCTGACGCCACAGCGGCGAGTTATCGGGATACAGTGAGGCCAGGCTGGGGGGGGGGAGTGGGGGGGATGGGCGTGGCCGCAGGTGGGGCTGTCCCCGGCCGCCAGCCCCAGGCCGCCGGTGCGCGGGGATCCCGGGTCCCGCGCGGAGCCCCAGGCCGCCGGTGCGCGGGGATCCCGGGTGCTGCGCGGAGCCCCAGGCGCCGCCCCGCACTCGCCCGCGCGCAGGCCACCCGAGGGTCCTGCGGTGAGCTGCGGCCAGGAAGCCCCGGGCCGGCCGCTTGTCCCGGGGCTTCGTGGAAAGCCGTCACTGCCGGAGCCCTCCTGGGAGGCCTGTGCGTGTGCGTGCGTGCGCGTGCGTGCGCGTGTGCGTGCGTGTGCGTGCGTGTGCGTGTGCGTGCGTGTTCGTGCGTGCGCGGGGGGTGGGGTGGAGAGGAGGCCCGGGCGGCAGCTCCCCAGACCTCAGCAGACTCTGGGAGCTGGGCACGGCACCGCGCCTTCCTTCCTGGCGGCCTGGCTCCAGCACGGAGCGAGGCCTCGAGGCCCTGGACCCCACTGGACACCACAGGCACCGGGCGGCGGGGCGTCCCCCCCCTGCTTAGACGGGGCGCTCCCCTCTGCGCCTGCGGCGGCTCGAAGCCCACCTTTCCCTTCGCTAGACGGCCCCCAGCCTGGCCCTGCACACAGAGGCTGATGGACAGTGTCACACGGAAGCGTTCTGTGTCGCACGGAAGTAACCTTCGACCTCAGCGCCCTGCCCGAGGGCCGCCTCGCTCGTGTGTCCGGTGCTCGCCCACGTGCCCGCGACACAGGACCACACTGTCCGGGTCACCACCAGACTCTACGTGGTGCCTGGTGGCGTGGGCCACCCGCGCCCCGGCGGCGCCTCTCCCCCGATCCGAACGCGCTCGCCCAGGGTGGCCGCCCAGGCAGGGAGCGGGCTCACCCACCCCCGCGTCTCCCTCGGTCTTTCCTGCCCCCCCCTCCCTCTCCTCCTGCCAAGACCCACAGGAACTCTGGCCGCGGGGCGGGGGCGCGGCTCCCACCAGCGTGCCTTCAAATGCCTGTTCATCATCTCGGCCACTCCCTGAAATTCCACGCGCCCAGCGGCGGCCGCCCCCCCTCCCTCTCTCTGCTTTGAATTCTTCACGGGCCAGGCTGTGGCCAAGATCCTCCCGGTTCCCCGCCTTGCTGCCCCCACCCCGCCCATCCGCTCCAAGGGCCCTGGCCTCCGGTGCTGGCCCTCCCCCCGGGACGGTGACCGCCCCCCCAGCCCGAGGCGGCTCCCTCCCGCGCTGAACTCCAGACAGACCACCCAGACGTGTGAGGAGGGGACCCGTTAGCAGGAGAGAGCACACGCGTGGGGCAGAAATGGGGGCAAATGTTCGGAGTAGAAATCACACTAGATTATAACCTTTCGAGAAGGAGCAAATGCCCCGAGCCTGACCCAAAGGAGCTCCGGGCGGCCAGGCCAGGCCCGCGACGCGGGGCGAGGACAGTGGAGAGACGGCGTCCCGGCCCCGATGACGTGTGTTCAGGTCGTGTTTCCCGCCGCGGGGGCTGTGACAGCCGGCTGTCCCTTTGTCCCTGGATGCGGGAGAAGGCTTGTGAAGTCTCCCTTTAAAAGCAGGGACTCGACAGATGGCACGGGACGGAAGGAAACGCACTCACTCCCCGACTCCAGTCGTGGTAACCCCCTGTACATCGCCTCTGTAATAACAAGGGGGGACTCCTCACGTACTGTCCTTGATGTCGATCCATCACAGAGCAAGAATTTCTGGACCAGTCACAGTGATTAAGAAAGCTTGGCAGGACTTTACTAAGTAAACTAGCAAGCAAGCAGACAAAAAGCAAAACAGCAGAGACAGGCTCTAACAGAATGTGGGTGCTCCAGAGGCAGGCACGGCTCTGGCTCTTTGGAGTCGGGGGGTGTTTTATGGTAACGGCAGGAGTCTCACTTAAAGATAGGCGCTTATCTCTGCTCTCAGTCATTCTTGGTGGTGTTTCACTTCCGGCGTCTCTGGCTTTTGTTTGCCATTCTGCTTGTTGGCGTACTTCCTGCCAAACAAATGTGAATTCTTGGGGTAAGAACTGCACTTCTCAGGAAGCCGTGCATCCTGTTGTCTCTCTCTTTTTTTTTTTTGGCCAGTCCTGGGCCTTGGACTCAGGGCCTGAGCACTGTCCCTGGCTTCTTCCCGCTCAAGGCTAGCACTCTGCCACTTGAGCCACAGCGCCGCTTCTGGCCGTTTTCTGTATATGTGGTGCTGGGGAATCGAACCTAGGGCCTCGTGTATCCGAGGCAGGCACTCTTGCCACTAGGCTATATCCCCAGCCCCCTGTTGTCTCTCTTTGAAGCAGAGTGCTTCTGTAGTTCTGAACACCAGGCCTGTCTCCTCAACTCGTCTTGCCTCCTTACGGGAAGCAGATGAATGAATATCTGTATGTGCTTTAAGCTGAAGACTTCGGGGTTCCTGACAGCCACTCACCCTGCCTCGGTTTCCCCGGTCTGCCCTGCCCACCTTCACGAGCCGCAGGTCACCCTGGGACTTGGGTTGGGCTCTGGTGTCGGGCTGGCTTGGGTGGGCCGGTCTCCACGTGGCAGCCCCTCCGCCGTGCCACGCGGTGAGAAAGCCCATGTTCTAACTGACCTGCGGGATGTCAGAGAAGGTGGGGGGCCGGAGGGGGGAGGGGACTCTCATGAGGACATGGCGGGCGCCGTGCTAGGATCTGCAGCGTGACAGAGAAGATGTAGCTGCTTCCGCATCGCTTCACGCACACCACCCTGCAGATTCCTCCTCTCCAGCTGCTGCCACGTGCCACACAGGAGGCACAGAGTCATCCTCCTGGACACTGCAGGCCAGGCGAAGGCGTGGGCAGGGAGCAAGTCCAGCCGCCTTGCCGGGGTGGCTGTGGTCTGGTATCTGTGGTCCCCAGATGCGAGGCGGAGGTCTGGAGGGAGAGGAGGTCTGGAGAGGTGACACTGCTGGAAATGACACCTTCCCCCTGACAGCTGTGCTTTAGAAATGCCACCTCCCCTCCACTCCCCCTCCCTAGACACCCCCTGCGGGGTGACAGCGATAACCCCAGAGCCGGGGCCTCACTGCTGACACGTCTGCTACAAAACAGATGCTGTAAAAAAACAAAACAAAGCCAACCCCAGCACAGCAACAACCCTTCCCAAAACTCAAGATAAGATTCTGTCTCTGCACAAAGAGCCCCTTCTCCGTTCCCATCCTGCCCCTCCCCATCACAAACTGCCCCAGCCCCCCTGCCCCGCCTGACTTGGTGCTCCCGGCCCAGTGAAATGAGAGCTCCGATCGGAGGGGCGTGGGCGCCACTTCTCCCGCAGACGGCCGGAGGCACGGTTGCCCTCCTTGGGTTGCTCGGTAAAGCGTGCTGGCTTGCGAGCTGTCTTTCTGACCTTTTCTTTCTTCTTGCCCTGGGCACTCGAGTGAGGTCCCTGCAGACAGCGTTCCGGGGTCTAAGAAGGGGCTCTAGTGGGCTGCCCTCAGGGACGACGCCCCTGAAGCAGGAAGGGGTGCTCAGGGGACGGGGCGTCTCCCCTGGGCCCGCGGCCCCCGGCGGTGTTGGCGGCTGCCGGCCGGGGCGTCTGCAGGCCGGGGCCTGGGCGGAGGCGGCCGCGGGCTGAGGGAAGGCCGGCCGGGCCTGTGGCGGGCGGAATCTTCTCGACGCCTCCATCTGAACAGGAAAGGTGTCCAGGCAGAGGGGGCGCCATCTGCAGATGGGTTTGGTGCTGGGGCAGCGGGAATTTGGGTCATGGAGACCTTTTGGGGGTGGCCTCTGTAGCCGCGGGCCGGCACGGAGGACCTGCCGGGGCCCGGGGTGCACCCGCAGGAGCCGGTGGAGGCGGAGGACACAAGGGTGCAGGCCGAGGAGCCCATACCGGCTCACCCCCAGCTGAGAATCCCATCCCACCCTGCGCTCAGCCCGCCCTCCTTCAGGACTGCAGGCAGAGGGCGTCTTGTTCACGGGACAGCAGGGGCGTGCAGAGGTGGGCAGGGTTGGGCGGGCATTGCAGGGGGTGCGGCTGTGTGTGTGGAGGGGTACGGGCACGTGGGCACAGGCCTGTGTGTGCAGGGGTGCGGCTGTGCGTGGAGGGGGTACGGGCACGTGGGCACAGGCCTGTGTGTGCAGGGGTGCGGCTGTGTGCGTGGAGGGGCATGGGCACGTGGGCACAGGCCTGTGTGTGCAGGGGGGTGCTGCTGGGCATGGAGGGGGTACGGGCACGTGGGCACAGGCCTGTGTGTGCAGGGGGTGCGGCTGTGTGTGTGGAGGGGTACGGGCACGTGGGCACAGGCCTGTGTGTGCAGGGGTGCTGCTGTGCGTGGAGGGGTACGGGCACGTGGGCACAGGCCTGTGTGTGCAGGGGGGTGCTGCTGTGTGTGGAGGGGGTACAGGCATAGGCCTGTGTGTGCAGGGGGGTGCTGCTGTGTGTGGAGGGGGTACAGGCATAGGCCTGTGTGTGCAGGGGGGTGCTGCTGTGTGTGGAGGGGGTACAGGCATAGGCCTGTGTGTGCAGGGGGGTGCTGCTGTGCGTGGAGGGGGTACGGGCACGTGGGCACAGGCCTGTGTGTGCAGGGGGGTGCTGCTGTGCGTGGAGGGGGTACGGGCACGTGGGCACAGGCCTGTGTGTGCAGGGGTGCGGCTGTGCGTGGAGGGGTACGGGCACGTGGGCACAGGCCTGTGTGTGCAGGGGTGCGGCTGTGTGTGCTGCAGGTGTGAGCCAGCATTGGAGGAGGGGCAGTGGGGCGGCCGTCCCCACGCTGAGCTGGGCCTCAGGCCTGCACAGCATTTTGCAGATTTGGACACTTCCACCTTCCTCATCTTGGCCTTTTTGTCAGTTACATGATGGAAATAAGTCGAGCCCTGGTGGCGCATGTCTGGGGCTGAGATCCGAGGGTCACGGTTCGAAGCTAGACCAGGTGGAAAGGCCCCACA
Organism: Perognathus longimembris pacificus; assembly: GCF_023159225.1. Taxonomy (NCBI): domain Eukaryota; kingdom Metazoa; phylum Chordata; class Mammalia; order Rodentia; family Heteromyidae; genus Perognathus; species Perognathus longimembris. The sequence goes on from NC_063169.1 coordinate 72,053,789, forward strand.
GGGTGCATTTCTAGTGAACCAACAGAAACTAGAAGTAGAGATGTGGCCCACGTGGCAGAGTGCCAGCCTTAAGAAAAAACATTAAAAAGCCAAGCAAGAACACGAAGCTCTGAGTTCAAGCCCCGGTACTGCACAAGAAACAAAAAGAGGGGAGGGAGGATAGGGGTCAAAACCTGCTGTGAATGTAGCCATAAATGCAGCGAAGCGCCCTGTGCAGCCGGCCTGCAGTAGCACTTAGGGTCAAGGATTGAGAAGGGAGGGAATCCTTGTCACATCTGCCAAGTTCCCCGGGAGTTAAAAATCTTCTGTTTGTTTTGCATTCCCTCCTTTAGAACCCTCCCTGGTGCACCTTTGGTGGAAAACGAGCAGTGAGGCTAAGTGTTGGTGCATTCAGTTAGGGGACAGAGTGTGCGCAGACCAACAGAAACTCGGTGAGCGGGGGGCCTGTGCTCACGCGCGTCGATTCGGTGCTTCTGTGCACACGTCCCTCGACTTGCTCATCCGCCAAGGGTGGAGCTGGCCAGGGTCTCCTCACCTCCGCAGGCTCTGAGCGGCAACCCGTCCCAGCGTCTCACAGACGAGAGGCCAGGCACGAGAGCTCAGACGCCGAAGCCGTGTCTGACAGACAGAGGGCCAAAGGAGCAAGAGCACCAGCTGAGCACCACCACCACCGAGAGACCGTGACGTCAAGAGCACCAGCTGAGCACCACCACCACCGAGAGACCGCGACGGCAAGAGCACCAGCTGAGCACCACCACCACCGAGAGAGCGTGACGTCAAGAGCACCAGCTGAGCACCACCACCACCGAGAGAGCGTGACGTCAAGAGCACCAGCTGAGCACCACCACCACCGAGAGACCGCGACGGCAAGAGCACCAGCTGAGCACCACCACCACCGAGAGAGCGTGACGTCAAGAGCACCAGCTGAGCACCACCACCACCGAGAGACCGCGACGGCAAGAGCACCAGCTGAGCACCACCACCACCGAGAGACGGCGACGTCAAGAGCACCAGCTGAGCACCACCACCACCGAGAGACCACGACGTCAAGAGCACCAGCTGAGCACCACCGCCACCAAGAGAGCGCGACGTCAAGAGCACCAGCTGAGCACCACCGCCACCAAGAGAGCGCGACGTCAAGAGCACCAGCTGAGCACCACCGCCGCCGAGAGACCACGACGGCAAGAGCACCAGCTGAGCACCACCACCACCGAGAGACCGCGACGTCAAGAGCACCAGCTGAGCACCACCGCCAACGAGAGACCGCGACGTCAAGAGCACCAGCTGAGCACCACCGCCACCGAGAGAGCGCGACGGCAAGAGCACCAGCTGAGCACCACCGCCACCGAGAGATCGCGACGGCAAGAGCACCAGCTGAGCACCACCACCACCGAGAGACGGAGACGTCAAGAGCACCAGCTGAGCACCACCACCACCGAGAGAGCGCGACGTCAAGAGCACCAGCTGAGCACCACCGCCGCCGAGAGAGCGCGACGTCAAGAAGCGTCTCTTCTGGTAAAGACTTCAGGGCGGGCCTGAGCACCGTGGGGCGTGGTGCTCGTGGAATAGCTCGTGGGAATGTGTGCACACAGTGACCCTTGACCTCAACGCCAGGCTCCTGCCCACGCCTCTCACCCAGGGCTCCAGGAGGGACTGTCGATTTGAAGGCCACATCTTTCATGGGGCAGAGGTCAGAGGCCAGCGAGGCTGTGTCACAAGGAGTGCAACTGTGACGTGGTGTCTCGGGATGGGGTCACATGACCCGTGAGAACTAGGGCCGTGTTGACCAATGGGGATGTGGTCACGCCAGGCCAGCGTGCGTCAGCTTGAAGGGACAGGGTGCCTCCTGCTTTTATCTCTCTGTGGACGGTGTGGCTCCCTGTGGCCTCGTGGCGGTGGGGTCTCTGTGGACAGCGTGGCTCCCTGTGGCCTCGTGGCTGTGGGGTCTCTGTGGACGGCGTGGCTCCCTGTGGCCTCGTGGCTGTCTCTGTGGACAGCGTGGCTCCCTGTGGCCTCGTGGCTGTGGGGTCTCTGTGGACAGCGTGGCTCCCTGTGGCCTCGTGGCTGTGGGGTCTCTGTGGACGGCGTGGCTCCCTGTGGCCTCGTGGCGGTGGGGTCTCTGTGGACAGCGTGGCTCCCTGTGGCCTCGTGGCGGTGGGGTCTCTGTGGACGGCGTGGCTCCCTGTGGCCTCGTGGCGGTGGGGTCTCTGTGGACGGCGTGGCTCCCTGTGGCCTCGTGGCGGTGGGGTCTCTGTGGACGGCGTGGCTCCCTGTGGCCTCGTGGCGGTGGGGTCTCTGTGGACGGCGTGGCTCCCTGTGGCCTCGTGGCGGTGGGGTCTCTGTGGACAGCGTGGCTCCCTGTGGCCTCGTGGCGGTGGGGTCTCTGGTAACCAGGTTTGTCTCAGCCAGGCCGGGGCGCTGGTTAACTGGACTTTGGCGTGTGGGCGGCCACGCCTCTCAGGATCGCCGGGCTGGTGGGAACACAGCCTGGCTCTCGGCCACCGCCTCTGCGGTGAACTCTGGACCCGGCCTGTGGCTGCAGCAGGTGGGAAAGGGCACAGAGGGGCGGAGGGCTCGGGCTTTGCCAAGGTCCTGTGGCAAACCCTGTGACTCAGAGTTTCTGAGCTCTGCTCGAAGGAGGGTGCAGCACCTGGTCAAAAGTATCTGTGTTTGCTGAGGCCTCTGGAAGAGCAGTGAGCTCTGGTCTACCTTCCTGCACAAGCCCAAGCGCGCGCGCACATACACACACACACACACACACACACACACACACACGGCTCAGGCGGAGGACAGAGGAGTGCCCACTTGTCCCTGCTGTGGAATGCCCACGCCTGGAACAGGGCCGTGGGGTCTGTGGAAGGGGCTGACACGAGGGGTGTGCCCTTGTGCGTGCCCTCCGCGAGTGCAGCGCCGGGTGTCTGGCTCAGCCGCCCGGGCCCTCGTCCTCCCGGGATCCCGGCTGGTCTCTCCCCAGGTCGGCGGCAGAACAGGCACAGTGGCACCTCCCTCCCCAGCGGCCACGCGGGTCCCATGGCCTGACTCGGCGTCCACCGGGAAGGGCGGCGGGGCGCCCGGGGCTCTGCGTCTCCAGCTTCACCACGCGCCCGCCGCAGGTGGGTGGCCGATGGCTCACGGAGTTGAACAGCCAGCCCCAGGGCAGGCTGTTGGGTAACGTTACAAACCTGGATGGACTCCAGGCTACAGCCGTGGGGGAGAGCCCCAGGAGGCCGGCGGGGGGGGGGGGGGGGCGAGGCGGGAGCCACGCAGGGGCTGAGATCTGCCAGACCTTGGGGAAATGGATCCTCACACCCACAAACACTTCCCCCTTGTGACCCTACAAGCCATGCGCCGCATCGAATTCCGAAAGCCTCACCAACGTTTCTCCTTTAGAATCGCGGTGCTAGCCGTGGAAGAAAATAAATGTGTTTGCATTCCTGCTGCTTTCATTTTTCAAGGTAATGTTTACTTTGAATTTTGGTGCCTTTAAGCCAGTGTGCTTTGATGAATGGAGACCTCCTGAGTATAGAATGGAGGTGCTGGAACTCGCAGACGTGGGCCCTCGTCAGGTGTCTGCGGTAGCTGTGACTGACTGTGTGCTCTCTGGACTCTCTCTGGTGCCTTCCTTATCTGCTCCCCAGCAAAAGGACTAAATGAGGCCGCAGATTGGGAGCAAACAAACACGTGACACATAAGAGCACCTAAGGAAGGAAAAGAGAGCTGCTGTCAGGGGGCTAGACCAAGCTGCTTCTGAACTGCAGATTCTCCAGGCTGCTGTCTTTCTGGGTGTTACGATGGCTCTTGCAATGAGGCGCTTCCGTGCGGTGAAGCAGGTGCACCAAGTCATGCTGCTCACAAACCCTGAGAGGTGCCCGCCCTTGCTCTTCTGCAATCTGTCCACAGGAGATTGAGACATGGGGCCTGTCTGAGACTTAGGGAAAGTTCACCAGCACTGAAGCAGTGGAACTAGCTCCACAAGCAGCCCCCCCCCCCCCGCCCGGCTGGAGCAAACTCCGAACCCAGGAACCTCAGAAAGTGCAGGTTCTGTGAAGATCCTCCCTTGCACACCTGCACTGGGGCACAGCAATCGGGCTGTGTAGGTACACTGCTACGTAGCACGTTTGTGACTGTTTGTTACATAGCATTCTCTACTGTATCATTACATAAGGATCTACAAATACATTAAGTAGTTCTTGCCGACTTAGCCACCTCTACCAGGAACAGAAAGCCAGCCTGCAAACACCTGTATGTTCCAGAGGGACTACATCTGACAGTGCCTTCCGGCGGCGCGGAGAGGCAGCCGTGGCCCCCGCGGCTTCCCGGCTCTGCTTGGCTGCGAGGTGGGGGAGGGGGACAAGGTGTCTGAGGCGGAAGTCGGAGGCTCGAAATAGCTTCCCGTGGGCCCAGTGCTCGGCAGGAGGCGGGCCAGACGGGGTGGGGTGTGGAAGAGGAAATGGTGCCGTCCTCCTCCTCTCCTGTAGGTGCTGTGGAATTCTTGTTAGCCCAGAAGGCCGAAAGCAAATGGCGGAAGTTGGTTCTGAGGGGGGTACCCCCTAAGGGGCCGGGGCTCCCGAGGGGCTCACCCTTGTGCGAATGTCCGGAATCCCTTTTAGCCAGTGTTAAGAGTTGTTCTGGACCGGGAGCCGGGAACGTCGTGGACTTTCCAAATCCATCCGGCAGTTTTGGAAGGCTCGGGGCGAGGCCGGGACTGGACGCTTGCCCGCGAGCTCCTGACCCCCTCGACCCGGAGGCGGGGGCGGTGCACGCCGCACCCACGGCCCGGGGGCAGGTTCAGGCCCTTTTCTTACAGGGCATCCAGAAATCAACAAGGACGGCGCCTGAGCCAGGCCCCCCGCAGGGCCCCCCGCCCCGCCTGCCCTTGGGGGCCCATGGGGAACTCCTTGCTGAGCCAGTGCGGGGCTGCGCTCGGTTCCGGCCCCCACGGCCGGACAAGAACTACAGAGACGGCGCACGGCGCTGGCACGCGGAGTGGAGCCAGGGCGGCGGGCAACCACGCGACACGCGCACGGATGGAGCCCCCCGCGGGCGCGCCGAGGCCCCACGCAGGGGCCCACACCAGGCCTGGGGACCCATCTCCCGGGAGGATGAGCCGGCCTGGCGTGGGGGTGGCCGTTGGGCCACCAAGCTGCCCTGTGGGGTTCCTTGTCAGTGCAGAGCCCGTCCTGAGCACACTGTGCCTGTGTGTGCATGCGTGCGTGCGTGTGCATGTGAATGTGTGTGTATACGCATGTGTATGCGTGTGTGCGTGCGTGTGTGTATGTGTGTTCGTGTGCGTGCACACGTGTATGTGTGTACGTGCGTGTGTGCATGTGCATGTGTGTGCATGTGCGTGTGTACGCATGTGTAAATACATGTGTGCGCATGTGTGTGCGTGCATGTGTGTTCGTGTGTATGCGTGTGTGTGCACATGTGTATGCGTGTGTGTGCATGTGCGTATGCGTGCGTGCGTGTGCGTGCATGTGTGTTTGTGTGCGCACATGTGTGTATGTGTGTATGCATGTGCACGCGCGCGTGTATACGTGTGTGCATTTGCGTGTGTGCACGTGCATGTGTGTGTATGCGTGTATGTATGCGTGTGCATGTGTGTGCGCATGTGTGTACGCGTGTGTGTGCACGTGCGTGTGCGTGTGTGTGCATGTGTGTATGCATGTATGTATGCGTGTGCGTGTGTGTGAATGTGTGTGTATGCATGTGTGTGTGCGTGTGCGTGTGCGCGCTGGCAAGCTGTGCTTCACCTGTCCGTCAGAGACCCGGGCGTGAGCAGCCCTTGCAGCCCTGTGTCTTCCTCCCTGCGCGTCAGCTGTGGACGGCTGGCCAGCGCCGCCGCGCCTCCACGCGCCTCCGCCCCCCGACATTCTCTTCCTGGTCTAAAAATAACCTCCCAGGATCAGGGCGCTGGGTAACTGGAGCCCGGTCTCGGGGCTCCTCCATGAAGGGGCCATTGTCTGGCCTTGGGAAGCTTCCAGCGTCTGAGACAGGCCGGGTTCACTTCCTTGGCCTGCCTGGGGCGCTAGGGACCCGGGATGACAACACAGGCAGGGGTCCGCGGCCCTGTGGGGAGAGGCCGGCGAGGACCAGGCCCAGCGCGCGGCCCCGACGCCCGCCACGCCCGAGGCCGGCCTCGGCTCAGAACGTCCTCGGGAGGGTGGGGGCAGGCTGGGTGGGGCAGAATGGGCGGAACGGAGTGCAGTCCTCTGCAACCTGCTCGCAGGGCCGCCCCAGCGCCAGTCTCGTCTCTGGGCTTTCGCCAAAAATCACACCGTCTAACCTTCTCTTTCACCGTATCTACCCGAAGAACGCCAAACAACTTGTGTCTGTGTCTAGAAGACCCCCATTCCATTCCAGAGCTCAAGGCCGACACGGGGGGCGGGGGGGGAGAAGAGCGCCATCTTGCTGCTGTGTTTTCTACCTAGCCCAAGTACACCCGTGGGTGACTGGAGTCCCAGGGGGAGGGGGTGGGTGGCTGGGGCCCCCAGGGCAGCCTCAGGTTGGGGCTGCTCACCCCAAGGACGGGGGGTGTCAGAAGGCAGAACACCGTCCACCCAGAGGAGATGGCCTCTGGCTGAGCTCAGCACAGGTGACGGAGATGTCCTGGGCCCCGGGGAGCCCTCCTGAGGAAGGGTCCCCTCCCCCCGCCGCTGCGGAGCCCGGGGCTGGGGGCGGCCTCTCCACCCTCTCCATCCTCCCCTTGCCCCTCAGCGCCTGCAGCTGCACCGTCTCGAGCGAGCTCCGCAGTCTACACGCCCTCTGAGCTCCCCGGACCCCGCAGCCGCACACGCCTGGGTGCCTAGCGGGGGCTGCGGGAAGGTTGGTGCACACCGACGCCCCACCGACCCGGAAGGTTGGTGCACACCGACGCCCCACCGACCCGGGTCCAAGCTGGCGGTGCAGGGGGTCAAAGGCTGGGCTGGGAAGCTGTTCTTCAGGCATCGTTGCCAAACACTGTGCTTTCAAGAACTCCAGCTTAGGCTGTGCCCTCTGAGTTGAGGCTCCACCAGCCTGACCCTACTCCAGCCTGATTCCACCCACAGATGCCAGCCCCGCAGACCTGGCCCTATACACCCCCAGATGCCAGCCCCGCAGACCTGACCCTATACACCCACAGATGCCAGCCCTGCAGACCTGGCCCTATACACCCACAGATGCCAGCCCCGCAGACCTGGCCCTATACACCCACAGATGCCAGCCCCACAGACCTGACACCCACAGATGCCAGCCCCGCAGACCTGACCCTGCGCCAGCCCGGATCCATCTGCACAAGCCGGCCCCTGTGGCAGGTGTAGTAGGGTGAGCTTCTCCCGTGGTTTGGCTTCCGCATGCCTGCCAGGCACCTCTTGTCAGGGCCCTGGGGTCTCCACCCCCCACAGTGTTCTGGTGACACTGGCTGGAAGGCCTGGGCACAGTGAAGGTGCGGGAAGGATGATGGAGGTGATGGTGAGGTACCACAAACTTCAACGAGGAAGAGGAAGGCTCTGGTGTGTCTGCATAAAGATCTGATCTGTGAGATGGAAGAGCGTCTGTCTGCCGGGGAGCTTCCCACAGGCTCAGAGTCCTGCCGGCCTAGCAACGGGTCAAGAGGGTCCGAGTTCGAACCCCAGCTCCACAGAGAAAAAGCAGAGCTGTGTTCTGGAAACAGATGCATTCACCCAGATCTAGACCCTGCATTCACCCAGATCCGCCCTGTGTCCAAATCCCTGTGGCGCGGCATAAACACAGGCAGACGGGGCTCTGCGGCAACGTCTCCGCTCCTCCCGCGTCTCTTGGGGAAGCGGTGGCAGCCTGGGGGCCCCCTGAACGGAGGAGACCCCCATTCGGGGCCCCTGCTGGTCTACCCGCAGGCACGTGGGGAGCCAGCCCGGCCCCCGCTGAGCCGTGTCCCCCGCGTCTCACACCCGTGTCCCGCGGAGGACAGCGCCCCTCCGCCCTGGTTCCCGGCCCGGCCGCGCGGTCAGCGCCTGCCTTTCTCTGCGTTTTCAGGTCGAGCCCGTTCCGTCGCCGCAGAGCCAATCAATCACCAGAAGGCGGCGGGGCGCGGCCACTGGCAGACGCGGCTCTGACGGCCACGCGCTTGCCTCTCTCACGGGCCCTTGGCCCTTCCTGCGTTTCCCAGAATATTGCATTTCTATTTGTCACGCCCAGGCCGCTCCTCCCGCCTCCCGCTCCCGGCTCTGGGGAGGAGCGAGGAGGGCAGGCGTCCTCGAACCCTTCCACCCGGGGCCGTCGGCTCGTTCTGTCTGTGAGGTTGCTGTCGGCGATGGTGGGTTGGTGTTTTGGTGAACAGAAGTTTGACAAAGAAGAGGGTGCTGACCTGGGGGGGCAGGGGGGCTCATAGTCTCCCCACCCAAGAAGTTGATCCAAACCCAGTGGGGCTGCAGGAGGGGCTGGTGCAGACAGAGTGGGCATGCCTCCCCCCCCGCAGGGCAGAGGGGCGCAAACCAGTCCCACGGGGGCGCAGAGCCGGTCCCGCGGGTGCAGAGGGGCGCAGAGCCGGTCCCGCGGGGCAGAGGGGCGCAGAGCCGGTCCCGCGGGGGCTCAGAGCTGGTCCTGCGGGGCAGAGGGGCGCAGAGCCGGTCCCGCGGGGCAGAGGGGCGCAGAGCCGGTCCCGCGGGGCAGAGGGGCGCAGAGCCGGTCCCGCGGGGCAGAGGGGCGCAGAGCCGGTCCCGCGGGGGCTCAGAGCCGGTCCTACGGGGCGCAGAGCTGGCCCTGCGGGGCGCTCCTGGGGCTGGTTTTCCAAGAGTGGCACACTTTCGAGACAAGGAGTCTGAGGTAATGTGAGAGCGCGAGGACCTGGAAGTGGAGGTGAGGGAGGGCAGACAGCAAAGCGTGGGCGGACAGGCAGGGGGAGGGCGGACAGACAGGGAGGGCAGACAGAGGGAGGGCGGACAGACAGAGGGAGGGCAGACAGACAGGGAGGGCAGACAGGCCAAGGGAGGGCGGACAGACAGAGGGAGGGCGGACAGACAGAGGGAGGGCGGACAGACAGAGGGAGGGCAGACAGACAGGGAGGGCGGACAGGCTGAGGGAGGGCAGACAGACAGGGAGGGCGGACAGGCTGAGGGAGGGCAGACAGACAGGGAGGGCAGACAGGCCAAGGGAGGGCGGACAGACAGAGGGAGGGCAGACAGACAGAGGGAGGGCAGGCAGACAGGCCGAGGGAGGGCGGACAGACAGGTTCTCCCCGCCCCCCCCCATCACCAGTCCCAGCTCCCACACAGGACTGGGGTTCCTGCTCCCCTCAGAGTCTTCGGGCCCCCCCAGCCCCATGCCGGGGCCCCTGTGGTAGAGCACCTCCAGAGGAGCACAGGGTGCGGCTGGCGGAGCCACGGTCTCCCCAAGGGGCACTCGGGGGGGAGAAGGCCCGGAGCAGGAGAGGCGGGGCGTGCCTGCGGGCGGGCGGCGGGGTGATGAACTCACTGGACGCGACCACGCCGCGCAGCCCCGCAGGGCGTCCGGGATGGGACGCAGGGCCGCCGCCTGGCCTCACGCTCCCTCCCCCCCTGCTCGGCTGGGACATGGCGGGGGGGGGCTCCCTCAGCGGGCGGGGGACATGGCGGGGGGGGCTCCCTCGGCGGGCGGGGACATGGCGGGGTGGGGGAGGGAGCGGGGGACATGGCGGGGTGGGGGGGGCTCCCTCGGCGGGCGGGGACATGGCGGGGTGGGGGGGCTCCCTCGGCAGGCGGGGGACATGGCGGGGTGGGGGGGCTCCCTCGGCGGGCGGGGGACATGGCGGGGTGGGGGGGCTCCCTCGGCGGGCGGGGGACATGGCGGGGTGGGGGGGCTCCCTCGGCAGGCGGGGGACATGGCGGGGTGGGGGGGCTCCCTCGGCAGGCGGGGGACATGGCGGGGTGGGGGGGCTCCCTCGGCGGGCGGGGGACATGGCGGGGTGGGGGGGCTCCCTCGGTGGGCGGGGGACATGGCGGGGTGGGGGGGCTCCCTCAGCGGGCGGGGGACATGGTGGGGGACACAGCCCCGGGGGTGCCCTCGGCGGGCGCAGACAGGCCTTGCCTGCTCTTCTTTGTGAGGCAACGCGAGCCCCGCGGGGGAGGCCTGGTGTGCGAGCCCCGCGGGGGAGGCCTGGTGTGCGAGCCCCGGGCCGCGGGGCCATCTTCAGCTGGCGACGGGGCGGCCCCGGGCCTCGGTGACACCGTCACACCACGGGCAGGAGGGGACGAGACGAGTGTGAGCGTGTTCACACACCCGCGCACACTGCTCCTCCCAGTGCGATTGTCAGACGGTCCCGCGGCACTGGGTCACCTCTGCACCTGCTTGCCTGGGGCTCACTGTGTCCCCCCCGCTGCATTCGCTGACAGCACAGCGCGGCCCAGGCCGTCCCGCCGCGTGAACCTGGACTGTCATCCCGGCCGCACCCGAGTGTGAACACACGCGTTCTTCCTCTCCACGCGAGGGTCACGCCGGCCGGGCTCCTCGCTGCTCCTCGTCCTGCTTCAGCACTTGTGGGAAGGGGTGCGTCTCCCAGACAGCAGGGCGAGCGGCTGTGCTGTCCCGAAAGGCGGGAGCTAAGGGCGTGCTCTGCGTGGAAGAGCAGGAGACACGGCTCTGCGTGGAAGAGCGGGAGACGCGGCTCTGCGTGGAAGAGCGGGAGCTAAGGGCGTGCTCTGCGTGGAAGAGCGGGAGACGCGGCTCTGCGTGGAAGAGCGGGAGCTAAGGGCGTGCTCTGCGTGGAAGAGCGGGAGACGCGGCTCTGCGTGGAAGAGCGGGAGACGCGGCGCCCAGTTCCCCAGAGCAAGGTTCTCACGCTCGGCTGCGCCGTGGTCTCCGGTAGACACTGGGGCTCCGGTGCCCTGCAGAGACTCCACGAGACGGGAACTGGGTTGCAAAGCCCGCACCCCTGCGGCCTGGGAGCCGTCGGGGCTGAGCCTGGTCCTGAGGCTGGTGTGGCCCACGCCGCCGCCCGCCCCTCCCTCCCTCTCCCCGCCCAGGTGACGTGTCTGCGGGCCTCTGCCTGGTCTCACCCCGTGAGCCCTCGCCACGGAGGCGCCGGAGGGACCCGGGTGGCCCGCGGGCGCCCGCCTGCTCATGCAGCCACAGCTTGTGGGGACGTTTGTCACGGCTCTGTCAGTGCCAGCCACACACAGCCTGTGGGCCACCGTGGCCCGACACGGCCGCTTCTCAGCTGGAAACCGAGAGCAGCTCCGGCCCGCAGGCTGCGGAGGTCCGCACGGGACTGGGGACCCCGGGCGCAGGCTGCGGAGGTCTGCACGGGACTGGGGACCCGGGGCGCAGGCTGCGGAGGTCTGCTACCACACGGGACTGGGGACCCGGGGCGCAGGCTGCGGAGGTCCGCACGGGACTGGGGACCCGGGCGCAGGCTGCGGAGGTCTGCACGGGACTGGGGACCCGGGCGCAGGCTGCGGAGGTCTGCACGGGACTGGGGACCCCGGGCGCAGGCTGCGGAGGTCCGCACGGGACTGGGGACCCGGGCGCAGGCTGCGGAGGTCCGCACGGGACTGGGGACCCGGGCGCAGGCTGTGGAGGTCCGCACGGGACTGGGGACCCGGGCGCAGGCTGCGGAGGTCTGCACGGGACTGGGGACCCGGGCGCAGGCTGTGGAGGTCTGCACGGGACTGGGGACCCCGGGCGCAGGCTGCGGAGGTCCGCACGGGACTGGGGACCCGGGCGCAGGCTGCGGAGGTCTGCACGGGACTGGGGACCCGGGGCGCAGGCTGCGGAGGTCTGCACGGGACTGGGGACCCGGGCGCAGGCTGTGGAGGTCTGCCACCGCATGGGACTGGGGACCCCGGGGCGCAGGCTGCGGAGGTCTGCAACCACACGGGGCTGGGGACCCCGGGCGCAGGCTGCGGAGGTCTGCACGGGACTGGGGACCCGGGCCCAGGCTGCGGAGGTCTGCTACCGCATGGGACTGGGGACCCGGGCGCAGGCTGCGGAGGTCTGCTACCGCACGGGACTGGGGACCCGGGCGCAGGCTGCGGAGGTCTGCTACCGCACGGGACTGGGGACCCGGGCGCAGGCTGTGGAGGTCTGCACAGGACTGGGGACCCCGGGCGCAGGCTGCGGAGGTCCGCACGGGACTGGGGACCCGGGCGCAGGCTGCGGAGGTCCGCACGGGACTGGGGACCCCGGGCGCAGGCTGCGGAGGTCTGCTACCGCACGGGACTGGGGACCCCGGGGCGCAGGCTGCGGAGGTCTGCACGGGACTGGGGACCCCGGGGTGCAGGCTGCGGAGGTCTGCTACCGCACGGGACTGGGGACCCGGGCGCAGGCTGCGGAGGTCTGCACGGGACTGGGGACCCCGGGGTGCAGGCTGCGGAGGTCTGCTACCGCACGGGACTGGGGACCCGGGCGCAGGCTGCGGAGGTCTGCACGGGACTGGGGACCCCGGGCGCAGGCTGCGGAGGTCCGCACGGGACTGGGGACCCGGGCGCAGGCTGCGGAGGTCTGCACGGGACTGGGGACCCGGGCGCAGGCTGTGGAGGTCTGCCACCGCACGGGACTGGGGACCCCGGGGTGCAGGCTGCGGAGGTCTGCCACCGCACGGGACTGGGGACCCGGGCGCAGGCTGCGGAGGTCTGCCACCACACGGGACTGGGGACCCCGGGCGCGCAGGGTGGGGCGTGGTGACCGGGATGACAAAGAATCCCTGGGTCCTGTGCTTTATGGAATGCAGTTGCCACTTCCCGGTGACCCCTTCCCTGCTCTGATGCACGGTCTAAAGCCAGGTCCCCCACAAAGGCGGGCTCGCCCCCCTCACCTCCCAACGCCCCGCCGCCCCCCCCCCGGCAGGGAAGCCGGGCAGCCTGGAACAAAAGGCCTGGCGCTTCCCCCCCCCCCCCCACCACCCCCAGTATCTCTGCAGCTCCTGACCCTGCTGGGGCAGCTGGGCTGCCAAGTCCCGCTCCAGCCTCGGGGTATCCAGTGCCCTCCCTCCCCTCCCCCCAGGGTGGGGGGCTTTTCAGCTCCACGCCGCTCCCAGCATGCACCGGCTCGGCTGTTGTAATCACAGCGGCAGTAAGGACAAAGAGCCGGCTTGCTCACTAAGGCAGAAACACAAAGGCCGGACTCAGCCACCGCCGTCACGCGGAACGGCCACCGAGGAACCCAAGGGCAGCGGACCGCGACGTGGCCCCGCTGGGCCCCGGGTGCGCGGGGCCGCCTCTGGGCTCTGACCGCGTCCTGATCCTCCTCATGGTGGGCAGGACCCACAGCGGCTCCGGAGCCCCGCCCCCTGGCAACGGGCCCCGCCCCCAGGGACCCCGGGCCTGGCACCCAAGCCACACGGGACGCACACCCCGTGGCAGTCCCACTCCACTGGCTCTCGGGAACGGCCGTGGGCGCCGTGGGCCGACGCCCAGGTTCCCTGTGCCTCCTCACACAAGGGCGAGGCTGGCTTTTGTTTCCAGTGCGGGGGGGGGGGGGGGTGTGCGGGGCTCCTGGGCCCCGGATCGATTCCAGAGCTTGGCCCAGCCCAGGCCGGCGGGCTGCTGCTCTGGGGCCAGCCTCCCCAGGCCCTGCCCACGCGGCCTCCCCAGCACCGCCCGGCCCAGCGGCTTCCCCGGGCCTGGCACTTGCTCTGGGCTCCCCCACGGGCTTATTTTTAAGCACAATTCAGGCGGCATCCCACGTGCAGGGCTGAAGCAGCTGTGAGCGCTTTCCTCTCACACCAATTACAGCCTAATCCCATGCTCCTTAGCATATGAATCGAGGCACCTGGGAATATCGGTTGCTGGTGGAGGAAGCCTGCAGCTCCCCAGAGCTCTGCAGATCTGGGCCATGCGGACGGGCCTGCTCGGTGCCGAGCGCTGCCCCTTCCGTCCACGGGTGCGGGGACAGCAGCTCCTACGCCGTGTTACTCGGCGCAAAATGGGGACCGAGCCTGTGGAGAACGTCAAACCCTGCACGCCCCGCTGGTGCCCGGACACACACCGGTTGGAGGAGAGATGTTCTCGATGGACGATCAGAAAGGGTAGAAGCCGAAGGATCTGCCCCCCCTCCCCCGTGCTGGCGCCCGTGGGTTCTGAACTGAAGAGGGGGTTGGGAGGGACTGGGGATTTGTGTGCGTCACAAGGCAGGAGGAATTTTCCTATTCCATCAGCGCCTCTCGGGCTTTCCCTTTCCCGCCACACAGCTCAGCTGACACTTCCTATCGTGACTGAGAGACAGACAACCCTGTCTTACGGACTAGCACTGTCCGCGAATACAGATGTGGCTTGGTTTCACGCCGAAGCGAGTGTGGAAACCGGCAGGGCAATGCCTCTGAGGCTGGCAGGAAGCCCGGGCCTCTGACAGCCAGTCAATATATGACCATTGGCGACCGACAGCAGATAGACCATGTTCTTAGGCCTGAAACTCCCCGCCACGGTCCTTAGCTACGTCCACGACAGAGAAGAGGCCGTTCAGGAGACCTGCGGGTCTGCGTTCCGAGCCCACAGACCAGTCGGTTGTTGAGAAATTACCCATTGCCACCGCAGCGTGAGCGGGAGCTCCCGGCCTGAGCAGACCCCGTGTCCACGGCCTCGGCTGGACCTTCCTTCACCGTCCGTCCAAGGACCTGCGGGGAGGCCCATCGAGAGCACGCTGCGGGGGACGAGGGGAGCCCTTCGCCCTGGCTGCACGGTGCGTGCTCGGCGTGGAGACCTGGGGGGGCTGGTGGCCCCGGACTCCTCTCTGCCGCGGCGGGGAGCCCCAGGGGAGCACGGCCCAAAGCTAAGCGCGCCGAGGCAGAGCACGCGAGGGCGTCGCCGGCCTGGCCACCACTCCACCTGGGAGCCGCGTCCGTGCCGTCCCGCGCCCTGGCCTGCGGTGGGAGGAAGTGACCGCAAGTCCTGAGCCAGCGCCAGACCTGTGGTCTCCAAGGCTCGGGGGGAACGGGCCAAGGACCCGCGCTGACCGACGTGGGCCAAGCTAACATGGAACGAGAAGCCAACCCGCATCCAAGCGGCCATCACGCCGCACGAGAGAGGAGCTGACGTCCTCCAGCCTCCCGGGGCGCTGGGCGAGGCCCCGCCCCTTCCTTCATCGCCCCTCCGCACCCTCGGGCGGCGTGCGAGGAAGGCCTGGGGTTCCCAGAGCTTGGCAGGCGCCGCCGGCGACTAACCCGGGAGGAGGGAACGCGTGTTGAGGAGTCGAGGAGTACGCCTCTAGCAGCCTCAACCGGGCGCCAGGGCAGACCTCACGGGAGGCAGGGGGCTAATGCCCGGGTGCTGGGGTGGCGTCGGGAGGGGGTGACGTCATGAGCACGCAGCCCTCACCATGCTCTCAGGACCAAGGACACCCGGGTTTACACAGCAAGAGTTCTAGAGCTTTCCACGTTCCCGTCCCGCACAACCACGGGGCTGACTTGTGTGTGTGTCGACGCGCAGTCGCCAGCCGCGTCTGCAGGTGTTTCTCACCTGACTGCCCCGACTCGCCGCCGTCCTTGGAGAGCGCCCTTCCCCTCATCGGGCTCCGACACTCCCAGAATCTGGACTCGAGGAGGGGATTACCCCGACCCGCTAGCCTTCCCAGTGCCCCGCGGAACCTCTCATTTCTCTGGGGGTGACCCTGACTCTTAAGGTCTCAGAAGCCGAGGGAGGGCCTGCTCACTCCCACCCTATGTCTGTCTGTGTCTGTCTGTCTGTCTCGGAGACCGCACCTCCTCCTCGGGACGTCCACGGGGCTCCGGGAGGGGCTGTGTGGCCGCCAGGGCCCCACCACGACGGGTCGACGCTTCCTCGTGGGAGGCCGCACAGCTGCAGAACCCCGCAGGCTGCAGTTCCTAAGTCCCGGAGCAACGAGCCACAGCTCACCCACGACGGAAGCGCCCGGAGCCTGACAGGCGGCTGAGAGCAACAGGCAGCCCTCTGTGTCCCTGCCCTGTGCCCGAAAATGAAGCGGTGGCTGCCAGTGTCACTCCTTACGGGAGACAGGTGCACCCCGCACAGCCTCCCCTACCCTAAGGGCCGAGGCCGGGCTCCAGTCCCCCTCCGCCCATCTGACCCAGTGGGCCAGTCTCAGGTGCGACTTGTCCCACGCTTTCAGTCACAGGCGCGGGTTTGGGACGGGGAGGCCGAAGGGGCAGCCTCTGACTACTCGGGTTTTTTGCGGACCCCATTGCTGCCAGCAGCACCCAGGGGCTTTGTGCCAACTGTCTCCATTGATCACCAAACCGCTCATCAGATGTCTGGGTCAGGGGTGAGGATAGAGCTTGAAGGAGGAAATCACTGCTTGTGGTTTTGAAGATGTCATTTTGTTCCCGTTTACATAAATTCTTTCGACATCTCACGAGCGGAGAGGAACAGAGCGGCGTGATGCCCTCGGGCTCCGCGCCCTCCCTCACCGCCCCGCACTTCCTGAGACACTGAGGAGAAACGGCCCGTCAGCCCCCGGCGGTGCCTCGGTGGCCTTCTTCGCACACGCATAGCCTTGGGCCTGCCCCACGTGACAGGCGTCGCTGATCACAGGGGTCCACCTGCGCCACCGGAGGAATCTATTGAAAGACACGGAAAGACCGCGGAAATGGCTTTCAGTGTCGCGGTACGCTGGCAGGGGCTTCTGAGCACCGTTCTTGGCTTGGAGCAGCAGATCTAGTGTCCGCATCTGGAGTTGAGTTTACCACCAACTTCCCTAGATGCCACAGCTCAAGTTCAAAACACCACACCACACGCTTGGTCTGAAGCCATAAAACTAGAACTAAGTCATCGTGGTTGCCTTCAGACGCCGTGAATCCCTCCAAACGCCAAGCCTAGGTGCGCGGAGAGGGACTCTGTCCCAGCTTCCACCTCACCTGTGTCTCTGAGCCTCATTCCACCTTCTAACACCGTGTCACCACACTACATCAACAAAGTCTTCTAAACACCCTTCTGCCCGGACCCCCGAGAGGCAGGGGAGGGGGTGACCTCTGAGTCCACCTGCAGGGGGCACAAACTAAGGAGACACGCTGACTAGTGGCTCCCCCGAAGAACTGGGAGAAAAAGTAACTCAGATGCGCACTAAGGAGAGGAGCTTCCGAGCCCAGGGAGCTCCGAGGCCAGCCCCCTGGCTGCCGGTCCACAGGCTTCGGCACCGACCCCGGGCCTGCTGGAGCAGATCCCACGAGAGCTGACACAAACACTGCCTACACGTCGTGAATGCAGAGCCTCTGAGCCGGGACTGAAGGGGACAACTCATAGATGGTCCTGGGGAACTAAAGCCATCATGAGGAACCCAGCAATGAACTTCGGAGAGAAGAAGCGGCCCAGAATAGAGCTTCTTCACTGGAAGATGAACAACCCACGTATAGAACGTTCTTAATTAGAAAAGGGGAGGGGGGAAAAGGGAGAAAGGGAGCGAGAGAGGCAGAGAGAGACACAGAGACAGGGACAGAGAGACAGAGGGAGAGAGACAGAGGAGGGAAATGAAGAAAGGAAGGAGAAAGGAAGAGGCAGGACAGAAGAGGGACAAGAAGAGGCAGGGAGGCCGGCAGAAAGAAGACAGGGAGGTGGAAAATCAGAATTGAAACCCAGGGAGACACCATCAGAGACTTGGCAAGGGGAAGACCACCCAGCTTCACACTTTCCCTAGGTGGTAATGATCACCTAGAGACAAAGACAGGATGTACACAGGGAAGTGAGAAGGGAACGGGAGGGGAGCGCTCACACCGTATCTGGATGCCACGTGCATTCACTACACAGAAATGGAAATTACAGCACAGGAGACCTTCCCGTGGTCCAGTAATCAAGCCAAGTGAAGACGGAGGAGCACACGCTCGCATGGGGCTTTCTCCTTACTGTCCTTTAAAAACATGTCTTTGTATTCCGTCCTTCCTTTTCCTTTTCTTTCCTGAGATGGACAGGGCCAGTGGAGTAGGAAGAGCAGACCAGGGAGTGGGTCAAGGTCAGGGCAGGACGTGAGCTCACCAGGACTTTGTGAGAGCCTGGGAATGTGGAGGTGATCGGGTGGCACTGTGGAGGTGATCCTGTGGCACCATGGAGGTGATCCGTTGGCACTGTGGAGGTGATCGGGTGGCACCGTGGAGGTGATCCTGTGGCACTGTGGAGGTGATCCGTTGGCACTGTGGAGGTGATCCTGTGACACTGTGGAGGTGATCGGGTGGCACTGTGGAGGTGATCGGGTGGCACTGTGGAGGTGATCCTGTGACACTGTGGAGGTGATCGGGTGGCACCGTGGAGGTGATCAGGTGGCACAGTGGAGGTGATCGGGTGGCACCGTGGAGGTGATCTGGTGGCATTGTGGAGGTGATCCTGTGGCACTGTGGAGGTGATCCTGTAGCACTGTGGAGGTGATCGGGTGGCACTGTGGAGGTGATCGGGTGGCACCGTGGAGGTGATCCTGTGGCACCGTGGAGGTGATCGGGTGGCACTGTGGAGGTGATGGGGTGGCACTGTGGAGGTGATCCGGTGGCACTGTGGAGGTGATCCGGTGGCACTGTGGAGGTGATGGGGTGGCACTGTGGAGGTGATCCTGTGGCACTGTGGAGGTGATCGGGTGGCACCGTGGAGGTGATCCGGTGGCACTGTGGAGGTGATCGGGTGGCACCGTGGAGGTGATCCTGTGGCACTGTGGAGGTGATCCGTTGGCACTGTGGAGGTGATCCTGTGACACTGTGGAGGTGATCGGGTGGCACTGTGGAGGTGATCGGGTGGCACTGTGGAGTTGATCCTGTGACACTGTGGAGGTGATCGGGTGGCACCGTGGAGGTGATCCGTTGGCACTGTGGAGGTGATCGGGTGGCACTGTGGAGGTGATCGGGTGGCACTGTGGAGGTGATCCTGTGGCACCATGGAGGTGATCCGTTGGCACTGTGGAGGTGATCGGGTGGCACCGTGGAGGTGATCCTGTGGCACTGTGGAGGTGATCCTGTAGCACTGTGGAGGTGATCGGGTGGCACTGTGGAGGAGATCGGGGGGCACCGTGGAGGTGATCGGGTGGCACCGTGGAGGTGATCGGGTGGCACTGTGGAGGTGATGGGGTGGCACTGTGGAGGTGATCCGGTGGCACTGTGGAGGTGATCCTGTGGCACCGTGGAGGTGATGGGGTGGCACTGTGGAGGTGATCCTGTGCACTGTGGAGGTGATCGGGGTGGCACCGTGGAGGTGATCCGGTGGCATTGTGGAGATGATCCATTGGCACTGTGGAGGTGATCGGGTGGCACCATGGAGGTGATCGGGTGGCACCGTGGTGATCGGGTGGCACCATGGAGGTGATCGGGTGGCACTGTGGAGGAGATCGGGGGGCACCGTGGAGGTGATCGGGTGGCACCGTGGAGGTGATCGGGTGGCACTGTGGAGGTGATCGGGTGGCACCGTGGAGGTGATCGGGTGGCACTGTGGAGGTGATCCTGTGGCACCGTGGAGGTGATCCAGTGGCACTGTGGAGGTGATCGGGTGGCACCGTGGTGGTGCCCCTGTGGCACTGTGATTATGGTCATTAATTTCAGTCCTGACTCACCCAGATGTATCAAGGCAAGGCTGGACAGCATTAATGTAAAGGGAAAACCCCCAAGACCGTCAGCGAGCAGGGGTCCTCCCAGTGAAGGGCAGCCACTCCACTGACCACCGACTGACACCAGGCTCCCCTAAGCCAACGCACTAAAATAGCAGCCGCTGCCAAGGGAGACGGGCAGGAGAGAGGCGGAGTTTCCACGTCCTCTCCCCTTCAGGCCATGGCCTGGCTTTGCCATTCCTCTTCTTGTCAAGTGGAGCAGCAGAGTAATCAGTAAGAGAAATCCGGGCCAGTGTCTGGAGGAAGCAGGGATTCGAGACAGGGCCGAGACACTGACTGCAAGTGGAACCCTTGAGGGGGTACAAGCCGCACGCAGAGCTCTCTCCTGCTGGGGCGTCTGCTCTGCCGCCCGCCTGGAACGCGCAGGGGGAGGCGTGGACCCAGCCTCCTGGCTCTGGGCAGGCCAGGCAGGTGGACCCTGCGGGAACCCGTGGAATCCTTTCCCAGGGCTCCAGTCAGAGCCTCTCACCCAGGCGTGGAGAACCATGGTGGAAATACAAAGAGAAACCACGAGGTCTTCCTCCCACAGCCCACTCCGTACTTCACAGGACTACAGAACACCGCTCACTCCTCAGCGCCCCTCTCCTGGCCACCCTCGGTGCCCGCCGGGCAGCTGCCTGTAGCCTTAGCGGCCGGAGGCCCACAGAGGCAGCTGGAGGCACAAGGACGGCAGAACGCGTTCCGCTTCCTTCCAGTGGCTCAGCTCTTCCCATCTGCACGGGAGGTGGGGAGGGTGTCCTGGGCGGGGAGACTCACCCTGGTTCAAATGCAGAACCCAGCCAACCTCCTGCCCGGGGTTTGTCCAGAGAGGTGGAGAGCCACAACCCTCCGGCATGTGTGGGCAAGGGTCTTCCCGGTGCCTTTCTTGTCGTAGCCCAAATGTCGATTAGCTGGGGTTTGGCTAAAAAGAAAAAAAATCCATTGGGCTACGCAAGGAAGCTATTTCAGGAATGATATGCACCTCTGGGTGCTGATGTGCAAAGATGTGTACAGCGCATCGTTCAGCGAGACGCACAGGGAGTACGCGGCGGGGCTCGTGTGCGGCACCGTCGGTGCGGTGAGAATCGGCTCCGCCTTGGCCTCTGTCTCAGGGAAGAGCAGGGAGCAAAGCCGGAGTCTCGCCACCAGCCATGGCGGGGGTCTGGCTGGCTGGGGTAGAAACTATGGAACTTCTCAGTTTAAAAAAAAAAAAAATCTTCTTTGGCCTTTCTGCTGTTGAGTTGCGCTTTTTGGGGACTAGAATATTTATACTTTGCAGACAGAAAGAAAGCGGTAAAGGTATTGCTAATGTGAAGTTGTTTTTCTATGAATTTTAAAAATTGCAATTACTTCTCATAATAAGGGATTTACCTAGATACCTCCATCATCTGTTTATCTACTCTGATGCTTTATCTTCCAGATTATTCCTGCTGCACAAGGAAGCAGCTCCATCCTCCCCCTCCTCCATCCTGCCCCCCTTTCCTTTCCTCATTTGGTGGGGGAGGGGAGGATGGGCTATGAAAGACACATTTGGCGTGAGATTCATTCTGTTTTGGCAAGGAATCACTTTTGAGCGTGGCCTCCGTGGTGTTTGTACTCACACACTAGCTCTCTGCAACCCAGCACCGACTGCATTCGTCCTACGGTCAGCGCACGGGTTGTTTCGCGATAGAAACGAGCAATGGGGTCACTCGAGGAACCCGTCTGCCTCGCTCACCGCCCTGACCTGTCTTCTGACACCCGTGCCTACGCGTGGGGCACTGCGGGCGCTGCTCCCGGGCTCGTGTCCCGCGTGACCACGCGTCCAGGAAGGTTGGCACCTGGCCTCTTGGTGGCAGTGTCTTGGCAGCCACCCCAAAGCGCCGTCACCATCGGTCCTTCAGCAGGGCCGTCTGTCAGCCGCGGCCCCGAGGCCCTGCCCCCGCGACCGGGATTCTCCGTCCTGTGCAGATCTCCAGCAGAGAACGTCTCATGGCCTTCCTTCGCAAGCAGCGAGCCAGCCCACGAGAACAGAAAGTGTGTCGCCACGAGGCGACACAGGGCCGCAGGAGCCCAGATGGGAGCCCGCACGCCTGCCCGGCTCCCGGGGTGGCTGCGGGCTTTCCCGGGCCCCTAGGGGAAGCCGCGCGGGTGTCCTCACCTCCCCTGCCATCCCAGGAGGGGCTCTCCCAAGCCCAGTGCCCCCCTTTTCCGGGTGAGGGGATTGAGGCGTGGGAGGGGACAGGGCCGCATGGCCGGGCAGCTCTGGCCTGAGATTCGCTGCCCTCCCTGGAGACCATCTGTGCAACCCCAAGAGCATTCTGGAGACCGGTTCCGGCTGGTCAGCAGTGGGGGGAGGGGGAGATAAACAACTAGCTATAATAAAGGCACACCCGCCAATCAGGGACATTCCACACCAGACTGGCGGCCGGTGGTCTCAGCCTTGAGGAAGTCTGAGGCAAGATGTCACTGCTGCCACAGGCGGTGACACCAAAGGGAGGGAAGTAGAAAGAGAGGAGGAAGGGGGGCGGGGGGGGCAGAGGAGGAGGAGGTGGAGGAGGGGGAGGGGGAGGAGGAAGGGGGGCAGGGCAGAGGGGGCGGAGGAGGGGGGAGGAGGGGGAGGAGAAGGAGGAGGAGGAGGGGGCAGAGGAGGAGGGGAAGGAGGAGGAGGAGGGGGAGGAGGGAGAGGAGGGGGAGGAGGAGGGGGAGGAGGAGGAGGAGGGGAGGAGGGGGAGGAGGGGGAGGAGGGGGAGGAGGAGGAGGAGGAGGGGGAGGAGGAGGAGGGCAGGGCAGAGGGGGAGGAAGAGGAGGGGGAGGAGGAGGAGGGGCGGAGGGGGAGGAGGAGGAGGAAGGGGGAGGGGCGGAGGGGGAGGAAGAGGAGGGGGAGGAGGAGGAGGGGCGGAGGGGGGAGGAGGAGGAGGGGGAGGAGGAGGAGGAGGGGGAGGAGGAGAAGGAGGGGGCGGGGCAGAGGAGGAGGAAGAGGAGGGGGAGGAGGAGGAGGAGGGGGTGGAAGGGGAGGGGGAGGAGGGAGAGGAGGAGGAGGGGGAGGAAGAGGAGGAGGAGGGGGAGGAGGAGGGGGTGGAGGAGGAGGAGGAGGAGGGGGCAGAGGAGGAGGGGGAGGAGAAGGAGGAGGGGGAGGAGGGGGAGGAGGGGGAGGAGGGGGAGGAGTGTTGGGGGGAAGCAGTGAGCCTAAGGAAATGCCCCTGAGGTGGAAGCAGAAGTTGGCAGCCTGTGAGAGGTCCCCACGGGTCCCCACTGTCCACCCCACGGGGAACACAGCCCTCTGCTGCTGTGAGGGGGGTGGGGGAGGGGAGAGGCATCCTGTGCCCTGGGAGCCCAGCCTCGGCCGTCCTGGGGCTCCCTCCCTGCGCTGTTCGCGTGATGCTGGGGAGCACAGTGAGCACCTTGGGGAGCATCAGTCCTCCTGAAAGGAGGCTTCCTGACTCCCGACGTCCCCTGGACAGGCCCGGGGTCGCCCTCATCCCCCGCTGCACCCGGGCATGGCCCCCGCTGGGAAGGGGCTTGGGGGGTGCGGCGGGGCGGGATGGAGTTCTGTGTCCAGGCCCCTGCGGGCTGATGTCGTCTGGGACGGGGACTCCACACGGTCCCTGCTCTCAGCCTCTGGCCGCGTCAAGGCCAGGCTTGGGCCCCCGCTCCCCCTGGGGCAGCCTGAGGGAGGAACAGGGAGAGGCTGAGCCCCATGCCATTGTGAGAGGCCTGATTCACCCCTGGCAGGCCCGCCCTGCACTTCCTGTTTCCTGGAGTGCCGGGGGATCCACTTCCTCTTTATCTGAAAGCCAGCTTGAGTCAGAGTTTCTGCCTCTCACCACCGAGGGCACCGCCTATTTCCCTTCATTTAGCCGGAGATCCGGAACTGTAACCTGTAAGCTTCACCGGAAAGGAAACCTGCCACATGGTTCAGGCAGAAAAGAGTTTGGGGGGGGTGGGGGAGGAGGCTGCCGGAGAAGCCAACTGCGGCCTGCACAAGATGGAGGTGTAGAGAGACAGAGGGGAAGGAAGAAGAGAGAAAGAAGGAAAGAGAAAGGAGAGGAAGAGAGTAAAAGAGCAAGGACTCAAGTTGAGCCAGACTATAGAGCGGAGGGCGGGAGGCGGGACCGCGGCCGATACCGAAGTGAGCGTCCCTCTGTCGGAGGAAGGGGTGACCAGGTGGTTCAGGGAGGGACCTCAGCGGGTGAGGAACTGTCCTCACAGTCTGGGCTCCTTTGCTAACTCACAGTCATGTTACTGTGATTACTAGTTTCAGGCAGGTAAAGAAGATTGGGGTGGGGGTGCTCTTGTTCTGGGCAACCTAACATTACCCGTAAAACCAAGCATGCTGTGGCGGAATGAAGCCAAACCACACCTGGTGGGACTCACACCAACCTGGTGGGCCTCACTCCACACCTGGCGGGACTCACACCACACCTGGTGGGACTCACACCACACCTGTCGGGACTCACACCACACCTGGAGGAATTCACACCACAGCTGGCGGGCCTCACACCACACCAGGCGGGACTCACACCACACCTGGTGGGACTCACACCACAGCTGGTGGGCCTCACTCCACACCTGGCGGGACTCACACCACACCTGGCGGGACTCACACCACACCTGCTGGGACTCACACCACACCTGGTGGGACTCACACCCGGCCTGGCAGGACTCACACAACAGCTGGCGGGACTCACACCACACCTGCTGGGACTCACACCACACCTGGAGGGACTCACACCACAGCTGGCAGGCCTCATACCACACCTGGCGGGACTCACACCACACCTGGTGGGACTCACACCATACCTGGTGGGACTCACACCACACCTGTTGGGACTCACACCACCCCTGGCGGGACTCACACCCGGCCTGGCGGGACTCATACCACAGCTGGCGGGCCTCACACCACACCTGGCGGGACTCACACCACACCTGGTGGGACTCACACCACACCTGGCGGGCCTCACACCACACCTGGAAGGCCTCATACCACACCTGGTGGGACTCACACCTGCCTGGCTCTGTGGCTCCCTAGGCTGGAACCCCCGGCCACTCTCAAGGGACAACGAGTCATGCATCTTTTTAAAGCCTAACGCTGTGGCTTTGGAATGTTCAGCTGTGAAATCGTTAGCTCACTGGCATGTGAATTTTCAGGCCAGTTACCATATTCTATCTGCTATTTTGGGCCTCCCAAGGACATTGTGATCAGAGCTCACTAATAAGACAAGAGTGGCTTGCGCGGCTGCACGGCACTGCACCCCGATTTCACTGGGGGTCTGGATTGTTGGGGATTCAGCTTGGCCTTGAAGGGGGAAGGGAGACGAGAGCTCCGGAGACGCCGCCCTTCCCCCAGCCCTGGGGCAGTGTGGAAGTGAGCCACACCTATCTCCTTCTGGGTCCGGAACCAGGAGGGGTAGCTTTGTGACCAGCCCCCTGCAACTTCTCGCCAGCGAGCACGTGTGCCTCCCTTTTGCAGGCTTTGCCCAGAGGGCGGGACCATGGGAAGTGACGTTAGCCCATGAGGGGGTCCCAGGGAGCTGCTCTTGGACGGACAAGCTCACCGGCCTATCGCCAGCTCCTGGTCTATCACCCCTTTCCTCGTCATCTCTGCTGGTATAAACTGTTAGCCCCTCCCTTGAATAAACCAGAACATCCTTTGAGAGTTCCCCAGGACACCCACGTGCCGTGTCTCCCTTGGCGGGTATGGGGCGTCAAGCAACCACGCGCCAACTGAGGCTAGTTAATACCCTACTGGCCAGGGGGATGGGAGAGAGCGGCAGAGGACCACACACGGACGAGGCAGAGAAGCCCAGGACCCCCACGTGGATGGGGGGTAGAGCGAAGCCCGGCACTGGATGATGAGGAATGGGGTGGGGTCCCCAAGGGAGGAGCCAGCCTGCTCCTGTCCCTGCAACCGGCCAAGTCTCCCCAAAGTCCCCCTCCCCATACACCACAATGGCAGAGCATCCCGGACAGACGGCAGGAGGAAGCGTGCAGAGCAGGCTCACACGCGGCACATTCCACTGACCTGCCCTAGCCATGAAGAGCAGATGCCCGTCCCCGGCGGAGGGACACGGTCCTGACACGCGTGTTCCCAGCAGCCAGGAGTGGGTGGGGTGAGCTTGGGTGGGACTGAGGCATCCTTAGGGCCTGGAGCCCTGGTGGGGCCCACAGTAGGAACACTGGCGGCGGCAGGGAGAGAGCCACCCTCCCCCGTCACCCACCCCGGGCTGGGCACCGCCGGCCTGGGTCCCCGCCAACGTGACACGAGAGTCACCCACAGCCAACGCCCAGGAAGGAGACCGGCCCCCAGGGATGGGGCGTATCCCAGCATGCCCTGCGGTGCACCGGGTGTGGGCCCCCGCCGAGGTAAACCGGGGGCCACGCCAAGCTCCCCGGGGGCCAGCAGCACGGGCCGCCCCGAAGGTGACCGGCAGTGGGCGGGCAGAACACCCCGCCTCCGCCTCCCGCGGCCCGTCACGCGGAGACGCCCCGAGCGGGGTGTGAGCAGGCGTGGCCCGCGCCCGCCTCAGCGCACGCTACGGCTTCAGACACGCGAAGTCGCGAGGTCCCGGGCTGGAAGACGGCGCAGGCAAACTCTGAGCACAGGTCCCGGCCATCGCAGGGGACCCTGCGGAGATCGTCACAGGCAGGAGAAGAAGGTCCACGAGGAGGGTTATTCGTGGGGCCATAGCTCCCACGGGAGAGGGCGCTGCATGGCGTCTGCACCCGATCCAGACGGCAGCTTCTCTCTGGGGTACAGGGGAAGTAGGTGGGTAGTGAGTAGGAGCGGCTCATCGAGTATGGGTGGATCTGGGGGCTACGGGAGGAGCTGAGGGCCGGAGGCGGGGGAAATGTGAACACCCATCACTTGCGAGGGACACATCATTTCACCGATGGCAAACAGTCAGCAAGATGGAAACGGAAAGACGCCACACCTGCAGAGTAAGGCTATAGGTGGAGAATGCCCCATGGACTCCTGGGAGACGCAGCCGGCGGTGCTGAGGACAGACGCCCCCCCCCGC
Organism: Perognathus longimembris pacificus; assembly: GCF_023159225.1. NCBI lineage: Eukaryota > Metazoa > Chordata > Mammalia > Rodentia > Heteromyidae > Perognathus > Perognathus longimembris. The sequence goes on from NC_063169.1 coordinate 72,080,245, forward strand.
CCCCCCCCACTGCAGGCCTCCGGGGCCTCGGGCTGGGCTCCCCATCGCGGGCTTCCTGCGCCGTCTCCAGAGAGCTGCTCTGCCACACGGATCGCTGATCTGTGGCCAAGTCAATAACCACAGGAAGCCACCACAAAACCTCAGCGACTTACCCCACCACCGCCGGCTTCCGAGCCCGGGCGGGCGCCGCCCGGAACACGCGTCCGCCCCGCGCCGCGTCGCAGGCTCCCGGGGCGTGGGGGGCTCTTAGACCGGGCGGGGGCCTCCTCTCCAGTGCGGGGGTGCGGGGCCCGGGGCGGAGGGCAGTGCTGCCACGCTGCGGCGTCTCGGGCACACCCGGGGCCACGTGGTCTCTCCGCCCGCGGCCCCCCCCCCCCCCGCCTCCGCAGCCCGGAAGCCCGGCGCCTCTGCCAGGCTTCCCTTTCGGTGAGGGTGGCCACGTGCCCAGTTCTGCTCAGGGAGCCCACGGAGAGGTGAAGCACAGGGGCCTTCTGGGAGTGCTCGCCCCTCCCCGGCACAGAGGCCGGGAGCGGTCATCTCCAATCGACTAGCACCGAGCTGGAGGTGGAGCCGTGGCTCAAGTAGCGGAGTGCTGGCCTTGAGCAACGAAGCCAGGGAGAGCAGGAGGCTGCGAGTTCAAGTCCCAGCATTCACACACACACACACACACACACACACACACACGCGTGCGCGCGCTGTGAAGCCACACCCAGCTGTGCCCTCCTCCACAAAGAGGTTTCAGGAGGACTTGGGTCTCCATGCTGACCTGGGTTGACAAAAGGGAGTCGGGTTACGGTGGCTGCCTCAACTCCTGTCCAGGTGGCTGGCTGCCACTTGGGGGCCACTGGGGCCACAAACCGTCCCATGAGCCAGGTAACCAATGAACGAACACCATGGCATAGAGCGCCAGGACCGCCCCCAGATCTGCCAACAACCGCGGATCTTCAAACATGTCCCAAGGACAGGGCCAGGATGGGCGCTGGGTGCCTGGGAGGCGTCACGGGGCGGGGGGGGGGGGCGGGGGCGGGGGGCCTCAGGCGTACGGAGCGGATGCCTGGCCTCTGTCCTCAATTCCACTCCCACCCTGGCTGACCGGCCGGGTGAGTTGGGCCCCTCTGGCCACACGCTGTGTGATGAACTGTGTGGACCCCAGCACTGCGGCCCCACACCAGAAGGGCCTCCAGCGGGGCCCTCCCGGGCCGGCCGCTCGGGGCCTGAGGTTTCTCTCCTCCTGGGATCGCAGCATCTGTGCTTTTCCTCAGCCTTTTGTGGCCCACGTCCAGGAATGGATTAGGCAAGAGCGCAGCTGGCCCCCGTCCAGCGGACGGCAAACACTGCCCCGTCCCCTGGGAACTTCCCGCCTCCCTGGGGAACGCAGGCCACGGGCGGGGCTGCTGTGGCCCGGCAGAGGTCGGACGGCGAGGAACACAGAGTGGCATTCGTCCCCAACGTCCCGAGGGGTCCCGATCGTAGTACTCGACCTGGGAGAGCGCGAGAGAGGAGAAGCCAGGTAGCAGGAAGGCTGAGCTCTGCGTCGTGTAACTCACGTGCTTGTCTGACTCCTAAGTCAGAGCCCTTTACGTCGGAGGGGAAACAGGAACCGGAGAACACCATGCACCTGCATTTTCTAAATCACGACTTGTGCGACCCGATCGAGGTCTACAGATTCCCGCCCAGCTCCATCACGTGGTCCCCTCGGCCCTCAGGAGGGGTGTCCGACGCCACGTGGTCTCCTCGTAGGACAGGTCTCTACACAGAGTGTCAGACATAAGATAGTAAACAATACTGACTCACTCCAGAATTGTGACACGGGCCTCACCAAGAGCCCTTTATCCAATCTGTGAGTGATCACTGTGGAAGTCCTCCACAGACATAAAATGGTCTCCTTGGTGCTCACGCGAGGGATTTGTCTTCAGCGGAGTCGCCGGGGTCTCAGACCCCTGGGGTGTCTCTTGCTCCCATCCTGAAGGCTCTGGCCAGTTCAGCGGGCAGTCCTTGGGTGGCAGGGCCTGGTTGGTGAAGTGTGTCCCTGGGGTGCGCCCTGCCCCTGCCCCTTCCTGTCTTGCTCTCTGCTTCCCAGGTGCCCCCAGAGGCGCCACTCTGCTCCACCATGCCCTTCGAGAGAGCCGTTCGGCCTCCCGAGGTCCCAGCTTGCCACGACGGAACCCCGTGGACCTGCAAGCCACGAAACCCTTCCTCCTGTGAGTTACGTCCAGCATCGTGTTACGGTGACCGGAAACCGGCCAACACGCCCTTCCTTTGCACGTTTGCTGTGAACAAAGGCATTATCTTGGGACCAAGGCCAAAATATCCTGATGGCTGGCTTAGAACTCACAGATGACTTCCTTTTTACTTTATTTCCTAGCCAGGTATGTTCACGCATACCTATGATCCCAGCCCTAGGGCGGCAGAAGGGTTGAAAGTTCACTGGTCATGTGTGTCCCCCGTCCCCCGGCCCCGCACACGTGGGGATGGGTTCCCAGCTCCCAGGAGGACGACCCAGGAAGAGCGGAGGAAAATGTCCCCATCCGTGGCTCAGGCCCAACAGTAACATGCAGACATGGAGCAAGGTGAGCCCAGGACAGGAAGCTTCCTGGGCTGCAGGGCCCTGCATGAGAGGGGAGGGATGGACCCCCCTCCTCCCCCCCCCCTGGCTGCCCTGCGCACACCCCTGCTCTGTCCGTCCCCTCTGCCCCGGAGGCCCCTGCGGGCCGAGCCACCTCCACGTCCCCAGTGGCCACAGCCCGGGACCGTGCGCGCTTCCCCGCCACCCTCTGGCCCTGCACCTCCCCGCCCGGTTTGGTTTGGCTCAGACGGATGCTAGAGCATGTTTTTAAAATTATTACTATCATTAGTGTTGGTTGTCTTAATTTCCAGAGCAGCTACTTTTCTGCCAAGTTTAAAATTTAATAATGACTCTTGGAGCAGAAGTTCCAGCTCCACTTCCTCCGGGTTCCTCCCAGCTCCCTAGGAGCTCGCCCACCCCGCCCCTGATGGCACCTAGAGCCCCCCCCCTCATCCCCCCTCCCCCTCCTCCCGGCCCCCGAAGCCTGGCAAGATAGAATCCAAAGGAAGAAGCAAACATGAGAGAAAAGGCTTTCAGCAGAGAAGCTGCCCTTCGCTAGAGCCAAGTCCTTGTGGGCTCGAACTCAGGGCCCCGTGCTCTCGGTGTTCTCTACTCCAGGCTGGGGCTCTACCACGTAAGCCACACCTCCACTTCCGACGTGTTTTGCTGGTTAATTGTAAGAGTCAGCCTGGCCTGGAAGGGCGATCCTCAGACCTCAGCCTCCTGAGCAGCTGGGGTTATGGTGTGAGCCACGGGGCCCCGGGTCGTGGTTTCTCCGGGGGCTGGATTTGTCCCCCGAGGGCCCGCTGTGGCCTGGGGCACCCAGGAGTTTTTGGAGCTTTTGTGCCGCCAGCCAGCACCCTGTCCTTTCCTACTGCAAGACCCTTCCCTAAGGAACCGCTGTGGACTCTGCCCCCGTGGCAGTCAGGCCCGCCCGGTTCCCTCTGTGGTAAGGGCCCCCCTGCCCACGCCCTGTCCCCAGGCTGAGGTGCTGCGGCGGGGGGGGGGGGGCCTGCAGCCCCCGCAATCCAGGGGCCTTCCTCTCAGGAAAGGGAAGCAGTAGGACCATGCGTAGGTGTTTCCAGAAGGTGAGCTAGGAAGAGAGGCTCAAGGGCCGTGTCGCCAGGGTTTGAGCCCTAGCGTCAGGGCCCCCCGTGAACGACAGGCCGGCCCAGCTCAGCTTCGACTCCACGGAGAGAGCGAGGTGGGGGTACACTTGTGCCGAAGAGCTCACAATTTACAAGGAGGGTAGATGTGACCGGATTCCCTGCCTTGCTTTGTGCTGGTGTAGGCTCTGCCAGCCTTGCCCCGGCTCAGTCTGAAGCTAGAGCCGGACGGCTCCAGGAAGGAGGTGGGCGGAGTGTCTGCCTCGTGAATGGACTGAATGGACGGGGAAGAGAAGGGCACCCCCGCCCAGGACAGCCGGCAGCGCTGCGGCGGGAGGGGGGGGCGGGGGTGCAGAACCCTCTCTCGCAGAGACGGCCCAGTGGGCCAAGAGGTTTCCTGACTACAACCTCGGGAGAAGCGTCCAAATCAACCTCCAGCCCGGCTGGAAAAGCCAAGGCGCAGTTCCCTTGCAGCAGAGGTCTCTTTTCTTAGGCAGGGAGAGTGAGTCAGGAGTGGGGCGGGTGGGAATGTGGGAAGGGGCTGTCGGTGCAGGTGCAGAGATGGAATCTTATCTGGAGTTTCAGGAAAGGATGTTTTTGTTTTTGTTTGTTTTCACAGCACCTGTTGCCCAAGGGTAGGGCCCAGGGTTCACAGGTTCTGTCTGTCACAGCCGCAGGGTGGGGCTGGGGAGGGGAAAGGTGAGAGGAGATGGTTCCGCACGGTCCATTTCTCAGGTTGTGACTGTCCAGTGGGGAGAGGCGTGTTTCCAATTTCCACCATTTCCCAGCGCCGGGGATGACGTGGGCTGTAACCTCACCTGTAACCTCGGCACTCAGGGGCAGAGGTGGGAAGATGGCCAAGTGCAGGTCAGGCTACGTAATGAGCTCCAGGTCAGTTTGAACTGTACGACGAGACACTGTCTGCCTCCTGCCTCAAAAATACGTTTACATGTACGTATGCATGTCTAGGTGTATGTGTGTGTATGTGTGTGTATATGTGTGTACACCTACACCCACACACAGACACATATATGGGAGAAGGCTCCTGATCATAAACGTATAGATGGTTTTCAATGTGTTCACTGGTCTCTAACAGAAGTCACAGGACACATAGGACATTCATTTTGTTTGCATCAGAGGAGAGATTCCGGGTTTACATACAATACTTATTAAAGACACTGAGTCCATAATTTCAAAACTTTCCCTAAAGAAAGCTCCAAGCTCTGATGACTTTTCTGGTGAATTCCACCAAACATCTTAGAATGGAATAATGCTAAACTTATAGCCACTTGGAGCACTGAAAAGGATACAAAACTTCCCAACTTGATTTACGAGGCCTGCACAACCTTCAAACTAAAAGCCGGGGAACGGACCTTACAGAAATGAAAACCGTAAGCCAGTCTGTCGCAGCAACGCGCTCGGGACCTCAGGCTCCGGCTCGGCTTAGCGCTGGAGCCACAGCGCCGCTTCCAGACGAGATCCGCGGCTCTCCCCCTCGTCTTCCCAGGCTTGCTTCCTTCCTCACCCTCAGATCTGGGCCTCCGGAGTCGCGGGGACTGTGAGCACGCACGGCCGGCCTGGCCCCGCTGAGTGGGTTCAGTAGCCACCGACTGTTGAGACAAAGTGGAAAGACGTGGAAGAGGATTGCGCTGTGATGTTTAGACTCAGGCTTCCCGGAATCTCTGTGTCCTCAGGACCTCAGCGGCCACCGGCCCCCCAAGCAGGAGGGAGGGGCGGCCACAGGACGTGGAAGAGGCTGGGGCCTGCGATAAGGAGTCAGGAACCGGGCCTTGCTTCCCGTCCCTATCTTCCGCTCACCGCGCCCCCGCCCCTGCCCCCCGTCCTTCTCTGCTCTGTCAGAGGCGCTGTGAACTCTGGAGGCTGCCAGCCGGCTCCCGTGGAGGTGCTAGGACAGGACAAGCAGGGACCCTGCTGGGGGGTCCCGCCTGCCATCACCGGCCCTTCCTTGGATCTCAGGAACCCCGAGTGACTGTGGAGGAGTCTCTTCAAAGGTTTGGGAAGCCAGGCACCCTCAGGACGTGTTCTGCTGCTCCCCTGCGCTCCGGTCTTCCTCTAGGGCTGGAGGTTTGCAGAGGGAGGCATCATGTCCTACAGAACACCCCGCCCGTCTCGCTGCGGGGCGGGGGGGGGGGGGTTTCCTTTCAACCACTCTCACGGGAGCGCACATGAACACCTGTCCAGCTGCAACCATTGCCGCTGCGCTCGGCAAGCTAGGACCAGAAGGGAACTCACGTTAAAGGAAGTCTAAGAGAGCCGGGCACTGCCGTTCACACCTGCCACCCGAGCTACGCAGGAGGTGGAGAGCTCAGGACTGCTTTTGAAACTTGGGCAGGCAAGTCTATGACAATCTTCTCTCCAGCTGAACACCAAAACCCAGGAGTGGAACTGTGCCTCAAGTTGTAGAGCGTCTTCCTTGAGCAAACAGCCAAATGTGTTCAAGGCCCCATATCCTCTCTCTCTCTCTCTCTCTTACACACACATACACACACACACACACACACAAACAGAATGTCTACAAGAACCCCGCAACCCCATGAAGATGGACGGTGGCAAGGCAGAGGAGTCCTGTCCGCTACTGGAAATCCTCAGGCAGTGGAAAAAGAAAAAAAGGTGTGAAGATTAGGAAGCAGGAGACAAAACTGCTTTGTCCAACAAACCACAAGACTATTGAAAGAATGGACAAAGAACCTGGAACTACTACCTGATACTGTCTATAAACCTATCCACCAGATTAATTAACAGACCTGCAGTGATGAACATTTGAGACTTGAAGCCTGAAATGCATTTCCACGTGTTTAATATCCCCAGTATGGGATGCCTTCAAGCAAAATGGAGACACACACACATACACACACACACACACACACACACAGAGAGAGAGAGAGAGAGAGAGAGAGAGAGAGAGAGAGAAGGGGGGGAGCTGTGTGAGGAAAACTACAAAACTCCCATAAAGAGATATCAAAAGGGACTGAGAATTCCAAGTCCATGAGTAGGAAAAGTCAACGTTGTCAAGATGTCAGTTCTTCTCAACCTCATGTATAAATTCAGCACAATTCCAATCAATTCCCTGAAAGTTAGGTTGTGGATATCAAGTAATGAATTATAAATTGCATATGGACAGTCACAAGACTCAGAATAGTCAGCACAGTATTGAAGAGGCAGATAGAGAACAGAATTCTGGAATGACATTATCAGCAAGACGGTGCGGTGCAAAATCAATGCAGCAGTGAACAGAGAGCACAGAAATCCACCTCCGTCGTTGGCTGACGCCTGACCAAGGAGCATAGGTGATAGGTCATCTGAGCCCACACCAGCCCACTGTGCCCCACCGCCCCACCCGACCGCACGGAAAGGCTCGGTCCCAGCCATCCCCGGGGACCATGCGGAGACAGTCACAGACAGGAGAAGAAGGTTCCTAAGGGGGGTTATTAGTGGGGCCCTACCTCCCACGCGAGAGGGAGCTACATGGCGGCTGGCTTCTGCACCTTATCCAGGCGGCAGCTTCTCCGGGGCTAATCGGGAAGTAGGTAGGTCTTAATGGCGAGTGGGAGTGGCCCGCCATAGCGCTAGGGCAGGGGGTTTAGGTGTGGGTGGACCCGGGGGCTCATGGGAGGAGCTGAGGACCTGAGGCGGGGGAAACGCTAACGCCCACCGCCTCACCTGATCCTCTGCCTCTCTCGCACCCTTGTGACCGTTACGGCTGTTCCCCGGGGAGGAACAGTCCCCGGGGCCCTGACTCGGCTGGAAAGGTGTGTGTGAACCCGGGGCTCCTGGAGCCTTGGACCCAGACCCCGCCGCCGGGAGCCCCTTCCTGCACGGAGGACGTCTTTCTGGGCCCGTATTCCGGGACCGCCGTCTCCCCGTGCTCCCCGCCTTCCAGTGGCTTTTCTGGCTAGATGCTTCGGTTTCCGCTGTGCCGAAATCCCTCCCTAGGAGACCGACAGCCAGCCTGCCGTGTTCTCCCGTCTTTCTGAACTCAGCTGCGTACAGGACGTGGGCCTGACCTTGTGCAACTTCCTGCCGGGAATGCGCCCTTCCGCCCGAGGAAAAGGGCTATTGAAACCCAGCCGGCCACCGCGCCCATCAGCCACTGCAGAGCCGGACCGCTCGGGCCCTGCCGCTCCACCGGGGGCCCCGTGCCCCGTGGTGACTCGGGCTGAGTCACAGCCTTCGCAGAGCGGCTTCCCAGGGGCCCGTGGCTGGCGCGCAGGCCGCCCCCCTCCGGCCCTCCCCCCCCCGCCCTCCACAGCAGCTCTGGCTCTCACAAAAGCCCATGCCAAGGGCGTCCCCAGGGGTCCAGCCCTGCCTGCCACGGGTGGAGCCCCAGCACAGGGTGGAGCCGCACCAGATCACAGGCCTCGCTCTGGGCTGGGTCTGCAGTGTCTTGAGGCGTCTGGGCCCAGGCCAGGCCGCCCGGCCAGGGACGCTCAGCGCGGAGATAAAGCTCGCAGGACTCCACCCAGCCTGGCCTCGGCCCGGCCCGCCTTCCACGCCGCCCTTGGAGGGCCCAGCTGCTCCCCCCCCCCCGCCCCGCTTCCCATCCGTCCTCTGGACCCCACACCACAGGCCCGCAGGACCAAGACTCTGCCCTGGGCCGCCTAACTAGGGCCTGAGGCCGGGGTGCTGTCGCCCGGAGGTCGCAGGCCCCTCTAGGGTCCTCACCGAGCTGTACAGCGAGGAAAACGCAGACCAGAGAGCGGACACGAGTCCCCCAGGGTCACCAGGGAGCCAGAGGGAGGGCAGGCACAGACAGCCCGCTCAGCCCCCCCCCCCCCCCCCACCGCTCATGCTGGCTGGGTGTGAAGGAACAATAATCATAAAGCACTCGGAAAACCCCTTGGGGGCCTGCCAGCTGACCCCTGACCCCTTTGATCTTTCTGCCTCCTATGTTTGTCCTGGCTGGCCCTTCCCGTGACCCTGCCCCTGCTCAACCCTGCTCTCGGGCCTGCGGGGCCCCAGGGCCGGGTGCCCACTGCAAAGGAAACGGTGTTTGAAAGTCTCACCCATTTTCCTCCTCCTCCGCAGGTCCCCTCGAGGCTGCGGGCTTAACTCCTTCATTCCTATCTGCCTATTAACATCTAAGCTCATTTGGAAACACATTTTTCTTGCTTGAAAGAAGCCATTCACGAGAGAGTCCAATGCACTGAATATGAGCAAATAAAAGAGAAGCGGGGCTTTATTCCTCGAGCTGGGAAGCAGGGCTGTCTGCGTTGCTGCGAGCCCAGCCCTCCAGGAGATCTGTGAATTCAAGGCCGGCCTGGGCTACATGGTGAGACTCAAACGCGTTTAAAATATTCATAGTAAATCTACACGCCACGCGTGATGAGAGCCTGTGCACTGGACTAAGGGGGGGACTTGAAACTGAGCCTTGCATCGCTCAGAGGCCAGGCGGACGAGACCTCTTGGGGGCCCCCCCGAGCGCCTAGGAGGGCAGGAGAGGTTGTTGCGTGAGGGCTGTCGAGTGCCCAGCAGAGGCCCCGTGGGCTCGGGCACCTGGAGACTCCACAGGGCCGCGGGCCGGGCCGGGGGCCTGGCTCTCGGGCTCCCGGGAGGGCAGAGTCCGCAGCTCTGTTCCTCGTAGAAAAGTGTTTTGCATGTGTGGAAATGCAGCAATGAAATCCCCCTCCGAATAAACAATGTAAGCCAATAAACGTTTAAAAAAATAGTTACTAGACGGGCCCTTTGAAAAACGGAGTCCCATTCAGAATCACAGGCTCAATTTCAATTTGAAAGAGTTTTTATAGAAATTTCGCGGACTCTGTACCCATTTGGGGAAACAGTCCTCTTAACAAAAGCGAGTCCTCTGCTCCTTGCACACAATCTCCTTCTTCACTTACTTAGGGCTTCTTTTGTTATTTACTAGCGACGCTTGCTTAGCTTCTCACTATTACACACATTGCACTAGATTTATTCCCAGACACGCCACACTCTTGATGTGATTTTAGCGGCGGTGCTTTTTATTTTGTAATCGTTCATCGCTAATACAGGGGAATGCATCTAGTTTTTACTGCTCGCGTTGTGTCATGTGACATTGCTAACTTCATTTATTCTAGAAGCTTCCTTGTACATTCCATAGCGTTTTTGTCACGTGCCACGATGCCATGTATGAACCACGGCGGCATTCCCCTGCCTTTGACCTTTTTGTCCGCTGCTGTCTGGGGCCACACGGAGCCGGCAGGACGCTTGCTGTGGACTTTCGGGTGGTTTCCTCACTTGCGGAAGTTCTTTTCTGTTGGCATTCTTGCCGTACAGCTCCCCCGATGCTCTTGCCACATACTGAAGGCAAGAGCGCTTGGCTTTGGACTTCTGTTCTGTTAACATATTTTCCTATTCCCGGTTAAAAGTGTGTACCTCTGGCTCTCAAGGAGCCAGGATACGTCTGGGGGCCCCGGACACCACGTGGCAAGTCTGCTAGAAAGGGGAGAGCCAAGCACACCTCCAGGAGAACGCGGCCCTGTGGCTCTTGCTACGTGCGTTTTCACCCGGGCACGAGGGCGTGGAGACACCGCTGAGGGGCGCTGAGGGGCGCAGTCTCTGCAGCTTCCCCTGGAGGGTCCTGGGGTCAGAAACAAGGGGACCCTGCATCTGGCCTCTTCCATGGAGTGCGCTCAGCTTTAAGGCCAGGGACGGCAGCACAGGCTCACGGGGCACTCTCCACATCCTAGTGCTGGCCACGGTGTTTTGTCAGTAAATACGTGTTTAATTAATAAATGAGCGAATTAATTAAGGAAGGGGTGAGCAAATGGGCTAGTGGCTGAGTGAAAGTACCGTGTGTGTGTGTGTGTGTGTGTGTGTGTGAGAGAGAGAGATACGCAGGAGAAAGCAGACATCCAATCTTTAGTTCCACCAGGCCCACATTTAAATTATTTTTAGTTATCCCCATTTCTACTTTAAAAATAAGAGATCAGATGTGCTTATCTTCATCCCCGGCTAGAAGACAAAGCGCGTCCTTATTTCCAAGCAGGAAGGAGCCCTCCCTGTTACTCCCCGGGGCCTCCCTAACAAAATGTTTGCTTCCGGCTCCTTGACCTTGGCGCTGCCAGTCCAGAGGCCTGAGTTCCAGGCGGAGAGCGTTTCCCCCAGCAGACCACAACAAGGATTCCATTCAGCCGCAAGTGAAGACGCAACCGGCCCCTTCGCGGCCGGCTGTCCTCCCTCCTGCCTTGGGTCCACCGTGCAAAGAGCGTGTGGGGCACCGAGGGGCACAGGGTGAGTTGGGGCACCTGTCGAGGGCTTCCGGGTCAATGCAAATAGGACCAGGAAAGACCCGGATGGAGCTGGGGGGACCAGGGCTCAAGGGGTACCAGGAGAGGAGCCAGATAAAGAACCATGTTCAACCAGGCACGGCGCTGGGTAACGTGGAAGAAACACAGCGGGCAAATGGAAGAAAGGCAACCGTTCTGCCTGCACAGTGCCGGGAGTTACGTCTCAACACCCCCAGCCCGCGTTGAGAATGGCAGAAGCCAACGTGCCCGGAGGGACTGGAGGCACAGCGCGGTGGTAGAGGCTCGCCAAGGCCACCGAGGCCCTGGTAGGTGCCGCCCTTCGGTTAGGAAGATGGCAGGAGGCGGTGCGCGTGGGCCGGGCGCGAGGCAGGGAAGGCCCCTGAGGAGAGCGGGGTCTCCCACGTCCCTGCTCCGGCTGAGCCCCCCGCGCCCGGCCTCAACTCCCTGCCGATGTCCCGGCCGGCTGGCTCCTGGGCCGCGGACTGCAGAAACGGGGGGAAGACCGAAAGAGCTGAGGACACAAGGAAAAGGAGGGAGACAACCACCCGGCAGCCCGCCGCGGAGTTCGGCGTCGGGAGCTGGGTCTTGGAGGTGCGGCGGGCAGCAGGGAGTGGGGTGGGACCGACCCGCACGTGACCTCGGGGGCGGGAGTGCCCACCAGGCGGAGCGGAGGCTCTGGGTCTCTGACAGGTGACAATTACAGGTCGCCATTGCGGTGTCCCCGTGGGAGGGGCTCCCAGGCCTGTTCTGTGAACCTCCCAGCCCCGGGGGCGGTAGCCACCCTCTCCACCAGCTCCCTGGGTCACATCAAGCACCCCGGCACCTGTGGGCAATTCCCAGGCGCCCGTGCCCGGCAGTGCACCCCCCTTCTCCCCGGCAGCCTGTCGGCTGTGATCGCCCCGACTCTCCCACGCAGAACAAGCGCCCGGCTCTGGCTTCCCCAAGCCCGCCACGTTGGGTTTAAATGCAGTGTGCCTGTGGGTTCATCCGTGCCTGCCCGTCCTGGGTGGACAGGACCTCGAACCCGGGTGCCGCCCCTGAGCTTTTTGGCTCAAGGAGGATGCTCCACAACTTGAGCCACAGCTTCCCTCTGGCTTTTTGCTGGCTAGTGGAAGTGGAGCGTCTCGGGGACGCTCCTGCCCAGGCTGGCCTTAGACTGCGATCCTCAGACCCCAGTCTCCTGAGAAGTTAGGATTACGGATGTGAGCCACCGTTTTTATCTAGTTTGGGGGTCTGACCTTGGGGCTTTGCTCTAGAGAGCAGGGTGTCCTGTGTCCGTGCTTCTGGCGGGGCGGGTGATCCAGTCGGCTCCCCAGGGGCTGGGGAAGGGTGCAGTTGCTGCAGCCCAGGTGAGGAGGAATGTCAGGAATGTATTTTTTGTTTTAATCTGGGAGCATGACTCACTGGACTTCCTCCCACCCCCCCCCCCCCCCCCCCCCGCAGCCGGCCGGGCTTCAGCGTCGGAAGGCCCAAGTGTGCGGGAGGGCTAGGGTTTCATGGCCACTGGGAAGTCTTGGGTTCTGCACAGCCTGGGAGGCTGGAGCTGAGAGCAGAGGTGGTTATTTGGCCGTCGGCTTTGGCCCCGGGGCTGGGACTCAGTGGAGCCACCTTCTCGGGGCGAGCGCCTGGCGTTGGGAAGGTGGCTTATCTCAGTGAGCTGTGGCTGGACTGTCTCACAGATAAGAACGCCAAGCTCAGAGGAGCTCAGCCGCCGAGCAAGGTCACAGGGCAACACTGGAGCCTGGGATCCGGAGAAGGAAAATCCAAACTTCTCATGGTAGAAAGGCCGAGAGCAGGGGGCTGAGGACCCAGCTGGTGTCCAGTGAGGACGGGGCCCCCTCTGGTCCCGACCCTCCAGTGCCCTCCCCCCGCCCCAGCCCTAGGGCCGCTCTACGTGTTCTTTGGGTCTTGAAGGCCCAGGCAGGCTAACGTGAATTCCAGGCGCCTCTGGGCGCTTTCCACTGGCCGCCCTTATCAGAAGCCCGCGGGGTGGGGGGGGGGGGTAGGGGGTAGGGGGGAGGGCAAGGGGGGGCGGTGCCGTCTCTGAGTGAGTAGCTGTGATAGACGCTTCCATCAGTGTGGAGTGGAAAGAATCCGAGACGTCAGCCTGACGACTCTCCTCCGATAAGAGAGGCAAGGGTGAGGAGGTCACAGAATCTGGGCGCGCACACACGCACGTGCGCGCACACACACACACGTGCGCACACACACACACACATCCCACAGCTGTGCTCAGGCCTGGGGCTCCTGTGCACATGCGTACACCTCACGGCCCCTGGGCAGGGGAGCCTCGGGAGCCAGGCCTGCTCTGGGGAGGGGGTGCCTCCCCCCTCCCTGTACCACCCTCCCCCCCAACACACACACACAGCGGGAGCCAGCCTAAGTGCCATGGTTGCACCCTGGTGTAGAGACCTGGGGACAGAGCATCAGAACTGAATCCTAAGCCCAGCGTGCGCTCTCTCTCTCTCTCTCTCTCTCTCTCTCTCTCTGTGCCAGGAGAGCCTGCACACCTTCGGACCCCTCTTTGTCCAAGAGGGGCTCCACTCCCAAAGGACGCTGGAAGCCGCACCCCAAGGGCCTGTGGGTGGCCACACGCCATGGAATTTCACTGTAACCCCAGCTCCCAAATCCTAGCTTTTCTTTAAAAAGAAGGTTTAGAGGCAGCACCTGGGCAACCCGAGCTTTGTCTCCCAGGGCCCCAGCGGCACCCCCCCCCCGACCCCCCGGGCTGAGCTACTGCGGGCTTTAGGGAGGAGAGCTGGGGAGACCCAGCAGGACGGCACCCGGTCTTCTCCACCAGGGATCCAACCGTAAGTTTCTGGACAGGCTGACCTTGCCCCCGTCGCGGGAAGCAGCCAGGCTCCTCCAGGGGCTTCGGGAGAGCGGCCACTGCCCCCTCCGAGTCCTGCACCCGTCACCGTGTCCCCTCCTGGGAGTCTCCCGTGTTCCCGAGGGCCCCCAGGGGCGAGCGAGGCGCGGGCGGCCTGCGGGAGGCCTGCGGGAGGCCTGCTTCCCGTCCCGCCGCTCTCTTGCTCTGGACCTGCTCCCGCGACACAGGGCTGGCCCCGCCAGGCCTTCCTGCCGACGGCGTCATCCAGGAGGAGGAGGCAGAGGGGGACGGAGGGACGGACGGCTCACCTGCCGTGGGGCTCAGCGGGGCTCAGCGACTCCTGGTCGGGCGGGACGTTTGAGGAGTGGCTTTGCGAGGCTTCGCGAGGCCTGTGCCCAGGGGCTTTTTCGGCTGGAAGCTTCCATTTTAAAAAAAAGCAGACTTCAGACATTCCTTGCGGGAAGGAGAGCAGCAGCCCGCCCCTGCCGTGGCCCCCGGCGGCTCCGAGGCCGGCAGGCCGGCCCCTCCGCGCGTTCCGGAGGGCCTGTGACAGTGCCACCCTCGCTGGGGCCTCCTGATCCCCCGGGGGCTCGCCTTGCACGCTAGGGCTTGCCACAGATGCACGCCGGCCGGCCGTGACGCAGCGGGCGGGGTGCCGGGGCGACCTGGGCTGGACGAGGGCGCCCCGCTGCCGGGCCTCCTTCCCTAGACACGGACCCTGGGTGGGGGCCCAGGGCGGAGCAGAAAGGAAGGGCCCAGCCTTCCCCGGCCTGGGGGATCAGCGCTCTCTGCCTGGTTTATTATTGATGGGCCTGCTATGCATTTTTAAACAAAATAAATAATGTATTTAGAACGGCGTCAGGTCGTGCGCGTTTACCAATTTGGCTGGTTTAAGTGTGGTGCTAACACAATATGAAAGCAAACACTCGTTTAAAATGAGCACAGTGTTTTGGTATAGAGGCAACCGCCCTTGCTCTGCAGCCTTGCTTACTGCACTCCCTGCGTGCGTGCGGTTTTGCTCACTAATGTCCTTGCTGGGGGGGGGCTATGCCATCATGTTACTCGTGGTGTCTTAATTCCTGCATTTGGGCTTCGCGGTCACGGTGGTGGCGTGCGTGCGTGCGTGTATGCGCGCGTGCACGCACGAATGGTGGAGAGGAGGGGCGGGGGGGTGTGGAGGGGTGAGCATGTGGCCGCCGGTCCGTGGGAGGCACCCCGCCCCGAGGGTGGACCGGGGCGTCTCCTCTGCGCGCGCCCTTCCTCGGCCCCGCGCCGCACCTTGGCCGGGCGATGGGCGCTCAGCCGTGAGCCTCTGACCTGGCTGTTGAGATGCAGCTTCATTCCAGCCCTGAGCACCGCAGCGGGGCACGTACCGCGCTGGCGCTGGCTCCCCAGAGGGGAGCACGGGGCCCGTCAGTGCCAGGCCCGGGGGCGGGGGGAGGGCGGTCGCCACCCGCGCCCACCAGGGAAGGGGTTTGTTCCCCACGCCGTGAAGGCTTGAGGACCCCCGCCAGGTGCCGGTCGGGGGGGATTTCCTGCTCAAGGCCCCTGACTCACAGGCCTCCCACGCAGGTGTGGGGAGCTGGGCGGCAGGAGAGCCGTCACGGGCGACAGACTTTGGGTGCCCTTAGCGGGCGCACCCCCAGGGCGCCCCCCCTTCCTGTGCCACCTGCTGGGCACAGGCCCTGCCCATCCCAGTCCTCTGAGACAGGTGCAGAGTCCAGGCGCCTGCAGCCTGAGCACCGGGCGCGGAGCCCGTCCCCCGCGTGGGCAGCTGTGCGGCCAGCTGTGCGGCCAGCTGCCGATGTCGCGCTAGCGGGCCCCCGCCCACCGTGGAGACTGGCGTTCCCTCCGAGGCGGTGGGAAGGGCACACCGGCCGCCGCTTATTACCTGACAGCACGGCGGAGAGGCGTGGCTGGTTGTGAAATGCGTGGGCGAGCCGGCTTCCCGGGCAGGGAGAGGCACACCCAGGCCGGAGCGGCTTAGCACCCCCTGCCCCGCCCCCCACGCCCCCCACGGGGAGGGCGGAGCCCCCTGAAACCTCCCTGCTCAGTACAATGGAGCGCCCTTGTCTGTGGCCCTATGTTTCTGGGGAGAGCCGGAGACTCTGCAGAGGGTGCCCCGCGCCCGACAGGTGGGGGGCAGCTAGCAGCGTGCTGCTACGCTACACAGCAGCGGGGGACATTCAGAGAGAGCTGCCGAGGCCTCCAGAGACCTTGTGCACACACGGAATTTATTGCGGAAAATCAATCTCCATAACTTGGAAGGAAAACAAGTTCGCAATTTCATGTTTTATTAAATGCTTACACAAATAGCTATGTGATTTAGTACTCACCTTGACATGCAAAAGTTCTTGACAATTTCCTTCCTTCCTTCCTTCCTTCCTTCCTTCCTTCCTTCCTCTCTCCCTCCCTCCTTCCCTCCCTCCCTCCCTTCCTTTCGCTCTTTCAGGGCCTTCGTGCTGCTCCTGAGCTCTTTTTGCTCAAGGCTAGCTCTCTACTGCCTTGAGCCACGGCTCCCCTTCTGGTTTTTGGGTGGCTAATTGGAAACGAGTCTCACAGGGACTTTTCTGCCTAGGCTGGCTTTGAACCCCAGTCCTCAGATCTCAGCCTCCCGAGTAGCCAGGGTAACAGGCGTGAAACGCCCCTGTCCTGCTCCTTTCTTCTCCTCCTTATAATCTGCATCTTCTCCAGTCGCGGAGTTTCTCTAGTTTCCAGATTTCCACATTCCCGTAAAGAGTTATGTATCTCATTATGTTTCGGTGGAATATCATTTGGCAACCTGTTAAGCCAATCTTAGTCTCTGTTTCAAAAATTAGAAACGCATAGTATTTCAGAAGACACAGCCATGAGCCTTTGGGACAGTCCTGCCCTATGAAGACAGAACCCTGTGCTGCGTGCCAATGCGTGAAGATGGCAGTTCGAAGCCAGCCCAGGCAGCAAAGTCCAAGAGACTCTTGTCTCTAATCAACCACCAGCATACCAAAAGTCAGGCTGTGGCTCAAGTGGTGGAGTTTTAGACTTGAGAGAGAAAGAGAAAAGAAGCTCAGGTCAGGCCTTGAGTTCAAGGAGAGACAGAGAGAGAGAGCAAGAGAGGGAGGGAGGGAGGGAGGGAGGGAGGGAGGGAAGGAGGGAGGGAGGGAGGGACGGAGGGAAGGAGAAAGAGAGAGTGAGGGACTGCTGCTGCTGCCCACGTCAGCTAGGGTGTCGGGTGTCAGGCATTGAGCCAGCACACAGCAGATACACAGAGTCCTCACTTCACACACCTCACTGATTTTCCACCTATTCTCAGGAGTCCAGAGACTCAAAAGTGCCACACCTGCCTAATTCTTCTGTCTTTTGTAAGGCTCACCTTGCAGATTCGCCATGCCGGCCTGAGGGGCCTGTGACCAAGCGCTCAGTTCCCCAGTGGCAGGGGTCAGATGTAACCCCCTCCTCCACTCCCGCACCCCACAGGGGAGGCCAACTCTGGGTCCCAGGAGGGCCAGCCGCCCCAGGGCCGGAGCCGAGCACTTGTGACTGGCTTCTCTGAGAGGTTGTTGGCTTGTGTTTGGTCAGTCATGAGGCTTGAACTCAGGGCCTGGGAGCTGCCCCTGAGCTCTTCTGCTCAAGGCGAGTGCTCTACCACTCTGGGCTTCACTGGAGATGAGAATCTTGCAGCCTTCCCTGCCGGGGCTCCTGTGAACTGAGGCCCGCCCCGGGTAGTAGCCAGGATTACTGGTGTGAGCCAGCAGTTGCCCGGCTCCTCTGAGGGTTTCGACAGTGCGTTCCCACGTGGCCTGGCCAGTCCGGATTGCAGGGAGACCTGCAGAACCTGTTTGCCTGCTGCGGGAGAAGCCAGAGGTGTGTTTGTTATTTCAGGAGTAAATTACGTAAGAGACTCGGGTTGGCTGCTTGGTCTATCGGATGGACGCATCTGGATGCGCGCGGTGATTGTAGCCCTGGGAAGCACGCGGCTGCGGGATGCAGGATGCAGACGGCTCAGGGAGGCCGGACGCAGACAGGGCACCAACGGCCCGCATTCTGGATGTTGAGCCTGAGCCCCTCTACCAGTCAAGGTGCGGAAGGCCCCTGCCTGGGCCGGCCTTCTGGAGCTGCCACCATGCTGCCGGCTGGCGAAGCCCCAAGCTGACCCAGCAGCCTCGGCGCCCGCGTCGCATCCCGCCCCGGGATGGGGAGACGCAGGTGCCTGGGCCGGGCCCACCGCGGTGCGCTCCCTGCCACAGCCAGCCCGGGGGCCTGTGGCACCGCTGGCTGCTCTAGCCAGCTCCCCGCGGGGGCCCCCCTCACGCGCCCAGGGGCAAGCCTCCCCCTCGCGCTCCCCCCGGGCCCCCCTCACACGCCCCGGGGCAAGCCTCCCCCTTGCGCTCCCCGCTGGCCCCCCCCTCACGCGCCCCGGGGCAAGCCTCCCCCTCGCGCTCCCCGCCCCACACGTCTGTTAGTATCGGAACCAGTAAGCCTCCTTTCAAACAGTCATTAAGGCAAAATAGGCGGCTGGGTGCCAGTGGCTCCCACCTGGAATCCAAGCTACTCAGGAGACTCACGGTCATGGTTCAAAGCCAGCCCAGGCAGTAAAGTCCAGCCTGCCTAGCAAGCACAAGGCCCTGAGCTCAAATCTCAATACCAAAAAAACCCGAAAAGACCTAAGGAAAACGAGAAGGAGAAGAGGTGGCTTTCGCTGATAGGCGAGATTGATACGGACAAGGATGGTAGAGGACACCTGACTCCACAGGCAACAACGGGGGGGGGGGGCCTGAAAAACCCCTCCCCACACCAGAGAATCGCAGTTCCACGAGTCCCGGAGAGCTTCCCTTCGATGCCGCCTGGGACCGATCTCGCGGAGCCCGGTGGCCAGCTCCTCACGGAGCCGGGGGCCGGGGCGCGGCTCCTCGCGCTTGCCAGCCCTGGGCGCCCGCGGACCGCCGGCCTCCGCGCGGGGTGGGAACGGGAAGCCGCGTCCCCGAGCGACCCCCCGGTCCACCGCCGCCTGCCGCCTCCCCGCCTCGGCCCCCCATGCAGAGACGAGCCTTCACAGGGGTCCCCTCGATTACCCGATCGTTCACCCGCCAAGTACGCGTCGCGCCGGTCCCTCGGCGACGCGGAGCCCGGGGCCCTCGCGGAGCGCGCGCGGCCAACCCCACCGGCCCTTCCGGAGGAGCCGGCACGGCCGCTCCACAGAGGACGCAGGAAACGGCAGCGGTGCCCAGAGCCGCCGCCCCACCCGCGGCTCCCTGCCTCACTAGATGGCGGTCCGCGCTGCGCCCGGGTTCCCGAGGCACCGAGAGGTCTGCGCGGGGAGCCGGCCCCCTCCCGCCGGAGCGGCCCGCGCGGTTCCCTCGCCAGGACTGGCGGCCAGTCTGTCCTTACGCTCTTCCTTCACAGACACGCCACGGCCCTAGATGCCGTGATGCCTCCCTTCAGATGGAGCTCCTCAATCACGCCCCACGCTCACGCACAGCCGACCACGCACAGCCGACCTCGCCCACCCTTTCCTGAAAGCCGAGTGATACTCACGCACACAGACGGCTTTACATCTGAGTCGTTCTTAGTATTTTTCTTATCATCTAGGCCTGCCGTCTCTGCAGCCTTCCTCAGCAGCCCTTCTGGATGCTTCTGTGGGGCTGTCCCTGTTACCTTGAGTGCAGGCACAGCCCCTTCCAGACCGAGGGCCTGCAGGACGGACAGCAGAGTGCAGAGCCACAGGGCCACAGGACGGACAGACGCCACCGTGCACAGCCACGGGGCCACAGGACGGACAGATGCCAGGGTGCAGAGCCACGCGGCCACAGGACGGACGCCAGGGTGCAGAGCCACGTGGACGCAGGACGGACGGACGCCAGGGTGCAGAGCCACGCGGCCACAGGACGGACGCCAGGGTGCAGAGCCACGTGGACGCAGGACGGACGGACGCCAGGGTGCAGAGCCACGCGGACGCAGGACGGACGCCAGGGTGCAGAGCCACGGGGCCACAGGACGGACGGACGCCAGGGTGCAGAGCCACGCGGCCACAGGACGGACGGACGCCAGGGTGCAGAGCCACGCGGACGCAGGACGGACGGACGCCAGGGTGCGGAGCCACGCGGACGCAGGACGGACGCCAGGGTGCAGAGCCACACAGACGCAGGACGGACGGACGCCAGGGTGCAGAGCCACGCGGCCACAGGACGGACGCCAGGGTGCAGAGCCACGTGGACGCAGGACGGACAGACGCCAGGGTGCAGAGCCACGCGGACGCAGGACGGACGGACGCCAGGGTGCGGAGCCACGTGGACGCAGGATGGACAGACGCCAGGGTGCAGAGCCACGCGGACGCAGGACGGACGGACGCCACCGTGCAGAGCCACGCGGCCGCAGGATCCTCTCCTTGCCGTGCATCCAGGCCGCTTCACCTCGAAGCTCCGCTTGCAGCCTGCAGCATGACCCGGCCTCCCCCAGCCATCCAGCCCTCCCCTCCCCCTTCCTGCGGGGGTGGGGTGGGTAGGTGCCTGGGAGGCTCAGGCTTGGTCTGTCCAGTATAGACTTCCCCGCCTGCACCCCGCCCCTCTGCTGTGCCTCTCACAGGACGAGCCCCCACCCCCAGGCGGCACCCCGCCCCTCCGCTGCCCTCTGCCTCTCACAGGACGAGCCCCCACCCCCAGGCGGCACCCCGCCCCTCCGCTGCCCTCTGCCTCTCACAGGACGAGCCCCCACCCCCAGGCGGCACCCCGCCCCTCCGCTGCCCTCTGCCTCTCACAGGACGAGCCCCCACCCCCAGGCGGCACCCCGCCCCTCCGCTGTGCCTCTCACAGGACGAGCCCCCACCCCCAGGCGGCACCCCGCCCCTCCGCTGCCCTCTGCCTCTCACAGGACGAGCCCCCACCCCGGCTGCTCGCCTGGGCCTCCGTGGATGCCCCTTTTCCCTTCCAGAATCTCCTAGGGCTCCCCCTCCTCCCCATGGAAAGCGCACCGGACCGAGCGTGGAAGGAAGCAGTTCGGCTGCAGGAGCGAGGAGAAGGCAGGCGGTCCGGAGCCACGCGGACGTCACCCACCTGGCGCCGCCTCTAGCGCTGCTCTGGAAGCTTCCTGGCTCACACCTGCCAAGCCCACACCCACCGAAGGGCAGGACCGGAGGAGGGGGATCCCAGGTGCGGCCCCGCCCGGCAGGGCAGGGCAGGAGGGCGCGAGCGAGGCCCGAGGTGACGGCCGCACACACAGGGAGCCACTGAGCTGACCCGAGTCGCCCCCGTGGGGGGGGGCTGGGGGGGCAGGCCTGCGGTGAGCGTGACGTTCACCCGGGCGGAGCGGCCGCCCTGCCCCGACTCACCTGGGCGCTTCAGACCTCCAAGGCGGGCCCCGGTCCTCCCGGCACACACGCGAGAGTGCCGGGCCCCGGTCCTCCCGGTCCACACGCCAAGAGTGCTGGGCACCGAGTACTGCAGCGCTGCTCTCATGTCCTTGCTGCGGTGGCTCTTAATCCACATCACGTGGTCACAGCTACCCACTCCACGCATCCCTTCCCGCATCCTCTCCTCCACCCTCCTCTCTGTCCTTCCTCCCTCTCCCCCTTCATCCGCCTCTTCATCCATTCACCTATCTCTCCATCCATCGCTTTCCCCACTGATCCCTCCATCCCTCCTTCCTCCTATGCAACCCCTCTCCTTTCCTCTTTCCATCCCTCCACTTCACCCATCCATCCACTCTTCCTTCCCTCCCTTCCTTCCTCCCCTCATCCATCAAACCATCTATGTACAGAGTAGCCCTATCAGGACTCCTTAACGCCAGCTGATCAACGGTTCAAACACGATGCTAGCAAAGGGAAGGGAAGCGGGGAAGACCTGCACAAGTGGGCGTGACGTCGGGAGGAGCTATGGGCCTGAAGGCGGCCTGGCACATTTCCTGAGGAGATGGCGTCACTGTCAACTTTGCTGCTGCCTCTCTTGTAACATTCGTCTGCCTTCTGCTCTACCTTCTTACCAACCTGGTGCTTCCTGCCCTTTCCTAAACGTCCCCTGAGTTTTGGACAATATTGCATTTGCTCCAAGTTAGAATCTTGATTTATGGAAGGAAAGCAATTGGATTTTTCTGTGACTAGTTACCCAGACCAGAGTGGCCTAAGGGGTTGAGGATGCTGATTAACGGAAATCGTAAGCGAACACGTTCCGTCTTCCGCAGGCATGGCTACTTGCCTTGCGACAGGTAAGGCCCACCGCTGGGTTGGGCTCTACTGCAAATACAAAGGCAAACGGTGAGGTCCTTTCTCTGCTGTGTCCTCGTCGGTGTGAAATCCAGTGTCAGCACACAGCCGCTGTCAAGAGGTCGTGTAAGCAGCGGGGAATAATGGAGTCTTTGTGTTCCCACTGGTACCAAAGGAAGGAACGTGGCTTTGATCAATAAATAACGGGCTGGGTGGCTGGGCTTCCCAACACCAGCCCATCACCACAACGTTCACACTGAGCTATCTAAAGCCACACTCCTCGCTCACGCCGCGTTCCATGGCACGGGAGCCTCTGCAGAGATGCTACCACAAGAACCTCAAGGCCAAATAAATAAAAATAAGAGTCAAAGACATAAAGAGCAATCTGGGTGTCCTCAGATGTAATAACAGACACATCCTCTCCGTCTCCTCTGTCCCTCTACGTAAGTGGTGGTCAGCAGCGCAGCGTTAGTCGTGGGTGCTGACCTCGGTGCTCCCTGCCGCGTGGCGATGTCTACAGCCTCCGCAAAGGAGGACTTGCCCAGGTGAGCCCCTCCCCACCCTCCTGTCCTTCCTCTGGCCTCTGACTTGGCCAGTTCGGCTCTCATCCTCAGATGGGACAATGCAGAGAGCTCTCAGCTGGCCCTTGCTGGACTTGTGGGGCAAGCAGGAACCGTTGGCAGGAGCAGACGGATGACCCCACGAGAGGGCACACGGTGTGCGGTCTGTACCCTCAAGTCTCCCTTTCTCACCCAGAGCAACGGCGGGGGCTGAGCCCCTCATTCCTGGTGACAGACACAGAACCGAGGGGAGCACAGAGGCCAAGTGCGGGAGATAAACAACTTGTAAGGAAGAAAGGCTTATTTTGGCCTAGCGTGTTGGAGGTTTCTCTCCATGGTCAGTTGTCCCAGTTATTTTGGGGTCTCTAGAGGCCCAGGGCAGCTTGATGGGGGCCTACCGCAGAAGAACCTGCGCACCTCGTGTCCGCTAGGAGGCAGAGGCAGGGGGGAAAGACCAGCACCCCGATATCCCCTTCAAAGGCACACTCCAGGTGACTCCTCTGCTGAATCGGCGCGCCTCTCCGCGGCGTTACAGGCTGGCAGCCAAGCTTTTACCACCTGGGCCTCTGAGGGGCATTCAGACCACAGCAACACTTCGAGTCCTTTCTTGAAGATTCTATGTTGATGGCCTTCAATCTTTCACAGTTTTGACTCGCTACCCTCTTTCTCCAGACCGACAAGACATTGGGATTGCACAAGGCAGCAACCACACCTCTGACCAATAAATAGGGGGCAGGCAAGGTGCAGCCCCGTGGGAACGCTGGGAATGGTCTCGGAGTCCAGCGGGGTCCCTCCTGCGTGCGGGGCTCGCAGCTGCCCGGACCGCACGGGGTCAGTTGTGGCCTCTGGCGTCCCAGTGCAGAGAGCGGCTTTGCTCGGCCAGCCCCGTGCCGTCCGCGTTGGTGTCGGTGCCAAGGGCTTAGCTCGGTCATGGCTAATGCCGTGCTCTGGCACCGCAAAGGTCCCCGAGGCCCCCGTGGAGGCAAAGCCGGGTCAGAGGAGCCCGGTCTGCTGGCCAGAGCAGCCCCGCTGCCGGGGCTCGAGGCCGGACGCCCATCTCCATCACCGTCCCCGGGTCTGGAGCTGGGCAGACCGGCTCCTATTCCTGTTTTTGTCCTCCCAGCTTCTGGCCGTGGGTACGAGGCCTCACTTCCCTCTTCCTCTCCTTGTTTTTAGGAAGTGAGGAGAAACCGGAGTCTAGTTTCCTTGTTCTCCAAGTGAGCGATCTGAAGACGCGGAGGCCTGCCCGGCGAGGCCGTGCGTGCCCAGCTCCCAGCCTCCGAGTGTGTGAGGGGGACCCGTGTGCCACACGCTCAGGGCCACACTAGGAAGGGCCGCCTTCCTCGGGTCAGGTCACCCCCGGGTGAAGGAGGCGCACCCAAGGCCCCTTGTCCCCCGTCAGTGGCCGGCATAACCGCGACATCGTCCTCCCTTGGCTTGGTTCACAGGGGGGCGCAGCGCCCGACCCCCACGTTTCCAACCCGCCATGCGGTGAATCTCGGCAGAGCTTCCGGTGGGGGCTCTGCTCAGTCCCAGTGGGTTCCGACTCCTGTGTTAGTTACTTCAAGGGCAGTCATCTTCAAAGGAATCCACTGGCCCACAGTATCTGAATTAATCATAAAATCGGTCTCTGGGAGAAAAATCACATATTCTTGGTTTTCCCCCCCAGCTCCAGGCTTTAAAGCTGTGCTCATCACTCAGAACCCAAAACAAGATTTAAAGAGGCATCCCGGCCTTGGGGAAGAAGAACGATTTGGGCATGAAAACTGAGCTAAATCAAGCCGGGGTTCCCTGTCCCTCTTACCACTAGCACTCTCGGAGGGAACCTGGGCTCTTGGGAGATGGAGTCCGGGAGCTGCAGCGGGGCTTCCCCTGGGTACAGACATTCCTTTATTAGTATTGTTATTATCTTTAAGTAGTTTTACAAATTAATTGGGGCTGGGAGTATGACCTAGAGGTAAAGTGCTCGCCTCCTATACATGAAGCCCTGGGTTCGATTCCTCAGCACCACATATATAGAAAAAGCCAGAAGCGGTGCTGTGGCTCAAGAGGTAGAGTGCTAGCCTTGAGCAAAAGGAAGCCAGGGACAGTGCTCAGGCCCTGAGTCCACGCCCCGGGACTGGGAACAGAAACAAAACAAATTAAGCAATTTTCCAAACCCGACGCATCACTTTCGTCCCCAAGGCCACTCTCCCCGCCCCTCCCCCCGCTCGGGTGACATTTACACATCCCTTTCCTGTGGTGGTTGTGGGTCTTGAACTCGGGGCCTGGGGCGGTCCTTGAGCTCTTCCGCCCACGGCCAGCACTCTACCACTGCGTCACAGAGGCACTCGGGAGAGAAGAGTCTCTCGGACTTTCCTGCCCAGGCTGGCCTCGAACCGCCGTCCTCAGATCTCAGCCTCCCGAGCAGCGGGGTAACCGGCGTGAGCCACCGGCGCCCGGCTCCCCGCGTTTTTATTTTTGCTTTTCTCCCCTTCTGACCCGCGTAGGCATTTCTCCCCCTCTGCTTTCTTGGTGACCTCCTGTCGGCCAGTGGCTCGGAGTAGAGGGACCGGCCCGTCCAGACTGCTTCGGATCCTGGAGCTTTTTGCCGCAGTGGTGTATCCCAGCAGCGGCTTAGGAACTCCCTCCCTCCTGCCGGGTCTCCCAGGACACAGGTGGACCCCCGGCCCCGCAGCGGGGTGCGCACCCCTCCAGCTAGCTCACTGACGGGGTCTGCTGCTGCTGGTGGCTTGGCGTCTCCTTTCCCAGAAAACGACCGAGTTGGCTGGTCTGTTAGCGGGACCCACAGCTTTCCCCATGAGCAGACCACACCCCAAACCCCATCCAATCCACGCGGGGCAGGGTGGGTGGAGCTGGAGCCGCGGCCTCTCACCCCCTCCAGAGCAGTCACTGAGGCTGCGCGTGACAGATGAGACCTTCGGACGACCTTACCACATTCACGTACAAACACAGACACTAGCTTCGTCACGATGCTTCTACACCGCGAGTCCTGCCTTGTAGGTCCCTCCTTGGCTAGTCATTCCCTCCGTCGTACTACAATGACCTTCCATGCACTACATTTCTTCTTCAGGTTCGATTATGACTCCGTAGTTAACATGCAGGTTATTTCAAACAACCCTGCCAAGGTCATTTTCT